>NW_012103142.1:4590550-4618217 GCF_000951045.1 Mandrillus leucophaeus | reverse complement strand
AAAGAAAGAAAAATTAGCTGGGTGTGGTGGTGCACACCTGTAGTCCCGCTACTCGGGAGGCTGAGGTGGGAGGAGCTCCTGACCCCGGGAGGCAGAGGTTGCAGTGAGCTAATATGGCGCCACTGCATCGCAGCCTGGGCAACAGAGTGAGACCCTGTAAGGTGAAGTGAAGGAAGTGTACACTTTCAGTGGGTGAATTTTATGGCATGTAAATTTTACTCAATAAAACTGTTAATTTGATTATTATTATTATTGATTAGAGACTGGGTCTCGCCTTGTCACCCAGGCTGGAGTGCAGTGGCGCGATCTCGGCTCACTGCAACCTCCGCCTCCGTGTTCAAGCGATTCTCCTGCCTCAGCCTCCAGAGTAGCTGGGATTACAGGCATGTGCCACCAAGCCCAGCTAATTTTGGTATTTTTTGGTAGATATCGGGTTTTGCCATGTCTTCTGGATTCAAACGATCCAACCGCCTCTACCTTCCAAAGTGCTGAGATTACAAGCATGAGCCACCAAGCCCGGCCAACTAAAAAACTGTTTTTAAACTCAGCCTCTTATTTGGATTTTCCATACAGTGTGATAGCTGCTGCCTGTAGTGAGTACCTCCAATGGTTGAGCCCCTTTTGTCTTTTCAGTTTTCCAACACCTAGTTAACAATTTCTCTTTTTCCTTCCTTCCTTCTTTCTTTTTCTCTTTCTTTCTTTCTTTCTCTTTCTTTCTTTCTTTCTTTCTTTCTCTTTCTTTCTTTCTTTCTTCTTTCTCTCTCTTTCTTTCTCTTTCTTTCTTGCTTGTTCTTTCTTTCTCTCTTTCTTTTTCTTTTTTTCTCTTTCTTTTCTTTCTCTTTTCCTTCCTTCCTTCCTTCTTTCTTCCTCTTTTTCTTTTTCTTTTGCACCAGGGGAATGAAGGAAAACAATTTTCCTAAATAAAATTCTGTCAAAAAAACAGCCAGGTCTGGGCATGGTGGCTCATGCCTGTAATCCCAGCACTTTGAGAGGCCAAGGTGGGCGGATCACCTGAGGTTGGGAGTTCAAGACCAGCCTGACCAACATGGAGAAACCCTGTCTGTACTAAAAATACAAAGTTAGCCCAGCGTGGTGGCACATGCCTG
This sequence comes from Mandrillus leucophaeus, assembly GCF_000951045.1. NCBI lineage: Eukaryota > Metazoa > Chordata > Mammalia > Primates > Cercopithecidae > Mandrillus > Mandrillus leucophaeus. The sequence continues at coordinate 4,617,111 of NW_012103142.1, read as the reverse complement.
TAATCCCAGCTACTTGGGAGGCTGAGCCAGGAGACTTGCTTGAACCCAGGAGGCGGAGGTTGCGGTGAGCTGAGATCTTGCCATTGCACTCCAGCCTGGGCAACAAGAGTGAAACTCCATCAAAAACAACAACAACAACAACGAGAACAACAACAACACAGCCAGGCATGGTGGCTCACGCCTGTAATCCCGGCACTTCGAGAGGCCGAGGCAGGTGGATCACCTGAGGTCAGGAGTTCCAGACCAGCCTGGCCAACGTGGTGAAACCCCGTCTCTAGTAAAAATACAAAAATGATCCGGGCATGGTGGTGAGCACCTGTTATCCCAGCTACTGGGGAGGCTGAGGTGGGAGGATCCCTTGAGCCTGGGAGGCAGAAGTTGCAGTGATCTGAGATCACACCACTGCACTCTAGCCTGGGCGACTGAGCAAGACTCTGTCTCAAAAACAAATACACAAACAAAAGAAAACAACAAGAAAAGAAAATATATACACTAAGTGAATTACACAGTGTACAATAGTAAATGGCTAACATTTACTGAGTGCTAAGTGCCAGGTACTAGGCCAAGCACCCTACATACTTTATTTGTCCTTTACAAACAAAAAGAAAAAAGAAAAATTAGCCAGTTATTAGTGGTTACAATTATAATCCCTACGTTAGAGATGATGAGAAAAGAGGCACAGAGAGGTTTTGGTAATCCTCCCAAAGTAACAAATGAAATGGCAGAGTAGGATGTCAATTCAAGTCTGTTTCAAAAGTCTAGTTTCCTAACCATGGGTGCAATCCCAACCTGGAACGTTTTATCTGTGTTGCGCAGTCAGATCAAGAAATGCAGGCCCTGACATCACAGAGGGCCAGGAACATTGGTGAGAGTCATAGCTGCACTCATGGAGATGCTTCCCTAAGTTGTGCATAGGTATCTGCTGGTGCCCCCACCCCACCTTAGCATTCTATCCCAGGAACAGCAAGCACACCTAGAAGCCGCCTTGACATTTAGTCTGTGTGTCTCCTTAGGCTTCTCTTGGCTGTGATAGATTCTCAGACTTTCCTTGTTTTTGACGACCTCAACAATTTGAGGAGTACCAGACAGATATTTTGTAGAATGTCCCTCAATTGGGATTTGTCTGATGTTTTTCTCATGATTAGACTCAGGTTATGGATTTGGGGAAGGAAGACCACAGGGGTAAAGTGTCATTCTCATGGAATCATATCAAGGGTACATGTTATCAACTTGAACTATCCCTGTTGGTGTTCATCTTGTTCACCTGGCGTTTCTTATTTCTTGATCTGACAGTGCCACACAGGTAAAACTTTCCATGTTGGGATTGCAACCATGGTTAGGAAATCAGGCTTTGGAAATCTAGGTAGTTTTTGTCAGGTTTCTCCATTGTAAACTTACTTTTTTTTTTTTTTTTGAGACAGAGTCTCACTCAGCGGCCCAGGCTAGAGTGCAGTGGCGTGATCTCGGCTCACTGCAAGCTCTGCCTCCCGGGTTTACGCTATTTTCCTGCCTCAGCCTCCCGAGTAGCTGGGACTACAGGCGCCTGCCACTACGCCCAGCTAATTTTTTTTTTTTTTTTGTATTTTTAGTAGAGACGGGGTTTCACCATGTTAGCCAGGATGGTCTCGATCTCCTGACCTCGTGATCCGCCTGTCTCGGCCTCCCAAAGTGTTGGGATTACAGGCGTGAGCCCGCACCCGGCTTTTTTTTTTTTTTTTTTTTTGAGACAGAATTTCACTCTTGTTGTCCAGGTGGAGTGCAATGGCGCTATCTCGACTCACTGCAATCTCTGCCTCCCGGGTTCAAGTGATTCTTCTGCCTCAACCTCCCAAGTAGCTGGGATTACAGGCACACACTACCACACCCGGCTAATTTTGTATTTTTAGTAGATATGGGGTTTCACCATGTTGGCCAGGTTGGTCTTGAACTCTTGACCTCAGATGATCCACCCTCCTCAGCCTCCCAAAGTGCTGGGATTACAGGCGTGAGCCACCACACCCAGCCTAAACTTACTCTTTTTTTTCTCTCTCTTTCCACACTGTACTCTTTGGGATGAAGTCACTATTCCTAGGCCAAATTTAAGGAGTGAGGAATTCTGCTGCACTTCCTTGACTGCAGGGTCTCTACAGAAACTGTCTGGAATTCTGCACGGGAGTTTGCCTCTCCTCCCCTGTTATTTATTCAATCACTTTTTTGTGTCAGGCCGGGTACGGTGGCTTATGTCTATAGTTCCAGCACAGCACTTTGGGAGGCCAAGATGAATGGATCACTTGAGCCCAGGAGTTCAAGATGGGCCTGGGCAACACAGCAGGACCCTCTATCTACAAATAATAAATTAAAAATTTAGCTGGGTGATGGTGGCATGCACCTGTGGTCCCAGGTACTTGGGAGGCTGAGGCAGGAGGATTGCTTGAGCCCAAGAAGTCAAGGCTGCAGTGAGCCACTGCACCCCAGCCTGGGTGACAGAGTGAGACCTGTCTCAAAAACAAATAAATAAAATGAAAAATATGTCAGTGTGAACCCATGGATATTTATTTTATACTTTGGGTTATAATCTCATACTGCTTTGTTTCTCAGATTGTTCCTACTTCGGCCATTGAGAGCTCTTTTGGGTGGCTATAGTGTCCTTTTGACATACTCCCATTGCTGTGTTTTGCTAAGTACTTCCTTACTTTCTGTCACAAGATGCCCTAGACCTAGAACCAGCTATTTCTCCAAGGATCTCTGGTTCCTTTTTTGGAAAATGGTATTAGAAACCAAGAAACTCTTGGCACTAGGTGCAGTCATTGCTAGTGGGATGTCATCGTTTCTAGGCCTTCTCAGCTGACAGAGCAAATAAACATATGGGTGAATACTAACCTTCTATATACACATATTTATAAATGTTTAGTTTATGCATATATACACATTTGTGTTGTGTGTGTGTGTATCTGTAAGCTATGCATGAGTTCATTCTGATGTCTTACCACTCTCATCCATTCCCAGAATCATCCTAGTTATCTCCCCTTGTTTATCTGTAACCTTCTACTTCAAAAGTGAGAACCCAGAATCCCACCATCTGCCATCCCGTGACTTAATCTTCCATTTCCAGTATACATGTATAGTGATTTCAGAATTGTTAAGCCATACACTTGTGGAGACTACTTTATCACCTATAGTACAGTACGTGTATGCAGGGCTTTTGACTTCGGTCTTACAGACTCCACTCATTTCCAAAGTGGCTGAGGTCAGCACCCTTTTCCCTCAAACCCCTTCAGAGAGGTTGTTTCATACATTTGTAATACAGTTAGATTAGATTTTTTTTTTTTTTTCCCGAGACAGAGTCTTGCTCTGTTGCCCAGGCTGAAGTGCAGTGGCCCAATCTCAGCTCACTGCAAGCTCCGCCTCCCGGGTTCACGCCATTCTCCTGCTTCAGGCTCCCAAGTAGCTGGGACTACAGGCGCCCACCCCCACGCCCGGCTAATTTTTTTATTTTTAGTAGAGATGGGGTTTCACCATGTTAGCCAGGATAGTCTCGATCTCCTGATCCCGTGATCTGCCTGCCTAGGCCTCCCAAAATACTGGGATTACAGGTGTGAGCCACCATGCCCGGCCAGGTTGTTTTGTCATAGTCTATTCTATGTGGGATCCTCTGACCTGCTAAATGATTGCTTAGAATTTGTATACATTTTACATTAATGATTGACTTATGTACACATTAAGGTTAATATATACGTTAAGGTTCACTCTTACTGCAAAGTTCTATGGGTTTTTATAGATGCATAGGGTCATGTATCCACCATTATAACATCAGAGAAAATAGTTTATCGCCCAAAAAAAAATCCTTCGGGCTTCACCCATTCAGTCCCACTCCCACCCACTGTACCTCACCTCGCTTGTTTTAACTAAGTATCCTGGAGATTACTCCATAACAATATATACATATATTCTTCCTTTCTCTCTCTCTCTCTCTCTCTTTTTTCTTTTTTTTTTTGAGATGGAGTCTCGCTCTGTCACCAGGCTGGAGTGCAGTGGCATGATCTCAGCTCACTGCAACCTCCGCCTCCCAGGTTCAAGCGATTCTGCTGCCTCAGCCTCCTGAGTAGCTGGGATTACAGGCACACGCCACCATGTCCAGCTAAATTTAGTGTTTTTAGTAGAGACAGGGTTTCACTGTGTTGGCCAGACTTGTTTCAAACTCCTGACCTCATGATCCACCTGCCTCGGGCTCCCAAAGTGCTAGGATTACAAGTGTGAGCCACCACGCCCAGCCTCTCTTTTTTATTTTATTTTATTTTATTTTATTTTTTGGCTGTAAATTTATTCAATGCAAAATAATCCTCTTCAATTTTACTGAGGTGGCTGACCACGTACACGACCAAATCCGCCTCTAAACTGGAATTCGGTTGCTGACCTAGCCCCAGCCTCAGCTTTCTTGTCGGCACCAGGTGGCACAGCACTCCGTCTGTAGGTATCTCTGTCAGCTTCCCCTCTTGTGAGTCTCGCAGGTTGCTCACCCTCCAGACCTTTAGGCCGAGGCCTGCCAGTCTCTGGACGGCTACAGCATAGGGTGGCAGGCACAGTCTCCGGGGGCAGATGAAGGTAATCACGGAGATACCCTCATTGGTAAGGTACCAGTAGAAATGTCTCCAGCAAACTGTTCCTTCACATAGCCTCGGGACTTGAGAGACTGTATGGCTTTCATGACATGAAGATGAAGGTTGGGCACATCTTGTCCGCCAGCTCCGGGTGCTTAGGCATGTGGACATCCTTCTTGGCCACCATGACTCCCTCCTTAAAAAGGAGTTCGTAAATGGCAATCCGGTTCTTCTTAGGCATCAACATCTCGGCGGCTGCAGGGTCCGGGGCCGGGGCTGGAAAGGAAGCTCTCTTTTTTAAATTTAATAATAATTAAAAGAAAAAATCCCTCAACCTCCCAAAGTGTTGGTGTGAACCACCATGCCCAGTCCCTTCTTCCTCTTGACAGCTGTATATTGCTCTATTGTGTAGATGCTGATGGCTGTTGTGAGACCTTAGTTCTTGTCTTCTTAGTTTAAAAGAATTTAAACAAGAGACACACAGCAGGAGATGCAACATAGAACAATTTATTGCAAAGGAAAAAGAATATTTTGAAAGTTAAGTGCAGAAGAGGCAGTCCACCCTGAGAGAGGATTCAGGGTGGGGCAGCCAAGACTGGCACTAGGGAGACTCCCTTTACGGGAGACTTACATCCTTCTTAAAGGATTGGGAAGAGGTGTTACTAGGAAGCACGCTCTGGGCGGTCCTCTGGGTGCACATGCGCAGTAGCTGTGCCTGCCTATTCATTCCCCACATGTCTCATTAGCACCTTACATCTCTACCCAAGGGTGTGGTTTTTACTATTATGATGAGCAAAGGGTCAGTCTGAGGACAGGTAAAATCAAAATATGCATGCTCTCTATGGGGGAAATTCTCTACTAGAGACAACTTTGCTTGAATGAGCTTGACTACAATGTGAATGCTGGGGTTATGGTGTTGACTGTACAGTCACCACGGTCACCATGGTTGTTGCATCCTGAGGACATGGTTACTTCCTTGAGTACCTATCCTGCTTCATAGATATAACATTGTTTATTCAACCAGTCCTTTGTTGATATGCAGTAGGGCTCTTTCCGGTCTTTTGCTGTCACAAATAGCCCTGCCATGAATTCACAGGCACCACTTTTGAGTGCCTATTATATGCTTATCGTATATTGTCTTATTAATCCTCACTACCATCCTACAAGTTATCTTCATTTTGCCTATGAGGAGTTTCTTGAAGGTTCTTGTTTTCCATTGCATTCCTGACATTTTATTGAATGAATAAATGTAACTCAACTAGTAAATGGCAGTGCAGGAAACAGAAACCAGTGCTGTAAGCCTAGATCTGTCTAGCCCTAGAGGTTGCATTCATTATGGTCTAGCACTAGAAATGGCCATCCACAGGGAGTGACCAAGATGATTATATCAGGATATCTAATTAGTTTTTTTTTTTGTCTTTTTTTTTTTTTTTTTTTTGAGACAGAGTCTCCCTCTGTTGCCCAGGCCTGAGTGCAGTGGCATGATCTCAGCTCACTGCAACCTCCGCCTCCCAGGTTCAAGCAATTTCTGGCTAATTTTTGTATTTTTAGTAGAGACGGGGTTTCACTATGTTGGTCAGGCTGGTCTTGAACTCCTAACCTCAAGTGATCTGCCTGCCTTGGCCTCCCAAAGTGCTAGGATTACAGGCATGAGCCACAGTGCCGGACAGTTTTGTTTGTTTGTTTGTTTGTTTTGTTTTTTTTCTTCTTCTTCCTTTCTTCCTTGTTTTTTTTTTTTTTTTTTTTTTTTTGGTGGAGTCTCACTGTGTTGCCCAAGCTGGTACTGAACTCCCAGGTTAAAGTAATCCTACCTTGGCCTCCCAAAGTGCTGGGATTACAGGGGTAAGTTACCACACCTGGCCTCTAATTAGGTTTTTATCTAATCCTTTTAAAAATGCCTACTTTTGTGATTATTTTATAATTACAAAAAAGAACAACATAGAAGATATGTATAGACTTTATATGAATAAAGAAACATGCACATATTGGGTTGTAGTCTCAGACACTGTTTTGTTACTAAGGGTGCATGACCAAAACAGTTTGAAGACCACTGACTTCTGTCTATGGCCATACCACCCTGAACGTGCCCGATCTCGTCGAGACCACTGACTTCTAAGATTTGGGGATTTTATCAACTCTACCTCCCCTATATATTCCCTTTTAACAGTGGCTCTTAACTGGGGGTGATTTTGCAATGTCTGGGGACATTTTTGGTTGTCATGATGTGAGGAGAGGTGCCACTGGCATTTAATGACTAGAGGCCAAGGATGCTGCTGAACATCCTACAAATCACAAGATAGTCCCCACAACAAGAGTTATCCCATACAAAATGTCAACAATGCTGAGGCTGAGAAACCCTGTCTCATACCCACCTCAAGAGGGAAAACTGAAGTGGGAAAAGACAGCAGGATGTGGAAAAGTAAGTAGGGGGTTATCTACGTGAAACTGACAACTGTCACATTATATATGCTCAGTTAATGTCAATTAAACAGAACTGAGGAATGTTAGAGCTGACTGTGGACAGGCTTGGGAAGTGGGGAAGGAACATGACAAGAAGGAGAGAAAGTACAGGGCAAGAAGAAGAAAGGGAAAGGGATGAGAAAAGTATGGAAAAGCTGGGCACAGTGGCTCACACCTATAATCCCAGCACTTTGGGAGGCCGTGGTGAGAAGATCACTTGAGCCTAGGAGCTCAAGACCAGCCTGGGCAACATAGGAAGATTCTAGCTCTACAAAAAAAAAAAAAAAAAAAATAGTGTGCACCTGTGGTCCCAGCTACTTGAGAGACTGAGGTGGGAGGATCGCCTGAGCCTGGAAGGTCAAGACTGCATGATTGTGCCACTGCACTCCAGCCTTGGTAACACAGTGAAACCCCAAAACCCTGTCTCAAAAAAAGAAAAAGAGAAGAGAAAGAAGAGAAGAGAAGAGGAAGAAGAAGAAGAAGAGGAGAAGGAAGAGGAAGAGGAAGAAGAAGAAGAAAAGGAAGGAAGGAAAGAAGGAAAGAAGGAAGGAAGGAAGGAAGGAAAAAATAAAAGAATTATGAAAAGGAAGTGTGGCAGGTCACTCTTTTAAAAGATGATTACAAGATCTCCCATCCCTCTTGCTCTTACCGTGTGACACTGACATTCCTCACATTGCAAGGTGGAGTTTATATTTCCTCCCCTTGAATCTAGATGGGCATGGGACTCCAGCAGAAGTAATGCTATGTCATAAAAGGTGATATAGCTTCCACCTGGTCTTTTTGGGATGTTCACTGCTGGAAACTAGTCTACATAAGGAAGTGGAGAGATCACATGAAGAGGCCACATGTAGATGTCCTGCCTGACAACCCCAACTGAGGTCCCAATTGACATCCAGCATCAATGGCCAGTCATGGGAATGAAGGTTCCCCTGGATAACATCAGCCTGACCCTGAATCATCCCCAGTCCTCTGTGTCTTCCAGCTGAGGCTCCAGACATTGTGGAGGAGATCCAAGCTCTGTTGTACCCCACCTGAATTCCTGACCCACAGAGTCGGTGAGCATAATACGATGGTTGGGTTAAGACACTTAGTTTTGATGTGGTTATGCAGCAGTAAGGAACTAGAACAGAAAGGGCGCAGGGACATGTTGGGGGCTCTTTGACAGTCATTGGTTGTGTGCTTTATATATTAAGGTAATGCTAGCTGTGGTAACATACAAACCCCAAGTTTCAGTGGTTTAACACAACAGAAGGTTATTTCTTACTCACGTATTTGTTCAGTGTCCCTAGACAGTGGACAGCCTTCCATTAAGTCATTCAAGTACTCAGACTACTTTCTTCCTGTAGCTTCTCTGTTCCCTAGGGCTTGGAGCCCTCTGCATCGAGAAGGCAAAACAGGGGAAGAGAGAATGGAGAAGGTACACTTGCTTCTTCATTGTCTTGTCCCCAAAGTGACATACACTCTTTTGGCTCACATTTTACTGGAGAGAACTGGTCCATGACCCCACCTAGATCTGAGGGAGGCTGGGAAATTCAGGCCCTGGTTGATTAGTCCTTCCCAGAAACAACTCTAAATTGTGGGAAGAGGAGCATGAATTCTGCCAGACTTTAGAACTCAAGTTAACAAATTAAAATGATGATAATAACATTATCTCTCCCATTTCCTTTGTTTTTATCTCTCTGGAATAGAAGTAAAAGGATGGAATTTTTGCTCACTCCATGGCTTTTGTGTAAGACCAGCTTTTAATTCAGTGGTAAACTAGAGGTTACTGTAGCATAGTAGTTACGCCCATGGACTCTGGAGCCCCACTGTTCAAATCCTAGCTCGGCTAGTTGCTACATGAGACCTTGGGCAAGCTTCTTGACCATTCCAAGTCTCAGTTTCCCCATTTGTAAGATGAAGGTGATGCTAAGTATAGCATCTAACTTATAGGATTGTTTTGTGGGTCAATTCTTGTAAGATACAGAGTAAGTACCAATAATGGTCAGCTACCGTTGTGGAAGAAGGGAGCGTTGGCTTCTGCAGATACAAACACTATCTCCCTATGCCTTTTCTACACTCTTTCATCCAAGACACATAAAAATAAAAGCTTCCTCCTCTTTAAATTGTTGATGTTATAAAGTAGAAGTCTCTTCAATCAATGTTATACTTTTTAAAAACAACCCATGTCCAAGCAAGATGGGTTTTTAAAACGTCTAAAACACATAGTTCCCGCTGTGAGCAAGGGTCGGTCCACTTTGGGGGCATAGCTCTGCCAGCTGAGGTGTGGTTTCCCTGAGTGTTTCAATAAAGGCGAGATGGAATTTTTCATTATGTTTTCAAAAGATTGAGCGGAGAAGAAAAGGGTCTTGATTAGCATCTTAAGGAAAGTCCTGTGTTTCTCCAAGTACTTTCTATCTTGAGACCACAGGCCAACTTTTCAATAGATTGCTGCATGTAGCCATTTTTGGGGTGGGGTGGGCAGTGAGTGCTCAGATTGGTACCATAGACTTGGAGGAATTCAGGGTGACTAGGGGAGATGAAATCACAGATGGGATGATGCAGCCTGAGTGTGTGGTAGGGAGAAGTAGGGAGGTGGGACTTAGGGCACCACATTCTTATTCATTCTACCTTTTCTCTCACTCCTTTATTCTACCACCTTCTCGTCTCCACCCATCCCCAAAATGTAAGACTCCACACTGAAGGAATCAGGAAAAGATGTCTTTCATCTTGGAAAAGGAAATGTTATAGAAAACCAGAAGACGACGAGAAGGGGAAAAGTAACCACTTGCTTTGGTCGGCTTGTGTGTTCAGTGCTATTTTATGTAAACATAGGGTTTCAAGTATAGAGCTGTAAGATATTTCTGATACCTTCGATCAAGTTTATTATATTTCAGAAGTACTTGTAACAGGTAATCAAATTTACGATATTCTGGAGGTGTCTTTTTTTTTTTGAGATGGAGTCTTGCTCTGTCGCCCAGGCTGGAGTGCAGTGGCGCAATCTCGGCTCACTGCAAGCTCCGCCTCCCAGGTTCAAGCAGTTCTCCTGCCTCAGCCTCCCGAGTAGCTGGGATTACAGGCGCCTGCCACCACACCCGGCTAATTTTTGTATTTTTAGTAGAGACAGTGTTTCACCATGTTAGCCAGGATGGTCTCGATCTCCTGACCTCCTAATCCACCCACTTCGACCTCCCAAAGTGCTGGGATTACAAGCGTGAGCCACTGCGCCCAGCCTGGAGGTGTCTTTAATCAGTTATTAAGGTGGATATTTTGGAGGTACTTAAAATTAGTAACCACCTTTTTGGTGGGGGCCCTGACTGTTGAAGCATCTACATCCTTTAACTTGCCAAGGATCAGTATCCAGATAGAATATTTATTACCAGCCAGGCCGGTGGCTCATGCCTATAATCCCAGCACTTTGGGAGGCAGAGGTGAGCAGATCACCTGAGGCCAGGAGTTCAAAACCAGCCTGGCCAACAGGGCGAAATCTTGTCTCTACTAAAAATACAAAATTAGCCGGGTGCAGTGGTGGGCGCCTGCAATCCCAGCTACTCTTGAGGCTGAGGCAGGAAAATTGCTTGAATTCGGGAGGCAGAGGTTGCAGTGAGCCGAGATCATGCCACTGCACTCCAGCCTGGGCGACAGAGAGAAACTCCATCTCGGAAAGAAAAAAAATATTCATTACCCAGCTGATTTTATTCAGGAAGAGGGGAGGAAGGAAAGAAGGGAGGGGAGCTAAAGGGGGCAGCAGCAGCAGAAGGCAGTGAGAATCAGGCATCAATAATGACCATTTTGTTTTCCTCTGAGTTGGCTTCAGGCTGTTTATTTTGCAAGTAACATGTGTATCAGGCACCTAATATAAAATTTAGATTTTGGATGACTTACAGTTGCATCATATCACTTTGAGTTGGCTATTTTTGGACTACAAAAGATTACAAAGATCCCTAACTCCATTCACCTTTGTCAAGGGTTGAGGAAGGGGAGCAGAGAGTCAGGTGTTTCTCACATGGAGAACCTGGAGTTCTACAATTAAAGGTTATTATGCAATCTCATCACATTTTTTGACTCGCAAGTTTATTGTATCATCAGTTGTGGTATATATTATTCAGGACTTGTTTAAATGTGCTTATTTCAGCTAGTAGAAGCCTTGCCTCTCCTGTTTCAGTGACAGTGTTTAGAGCTCTGTTTTTCAAACTTAGGTTAACGCCAAGTAATGAGTCTTAGCACTATTTATTTATTGACAAGGTCTCACTCTCTCACCACGGCTGGAGTGCAATCGCAGGATCATAGCTCACTGTAACCTCAAACCTCTGGGCTCAAGCAATGATCCTCTCGCCTCAGCAGCATCCCAGGTAGCTAGGACTACAGATGCGTGCCACCGTGCTGGGCTAATTTTGGCTTTTGTATAGATGAGGTCTCACTATGTTGCCCAGGCTGGTCTCAAACTCCTGGCCTCAAGCGATCCTCCCACATGAGCCATCACACTGGTCTCTTAGCACCATTAAGAAACAATAACAACAAAACCGAAAAGGAATACAATAGAATAAGTAAGAGGCCATCACACACAGCATTGTTTGTGAAACACTGATCGTCTGCGTGTGTGTGTGTGTGTGTGTGTGTGTGTGTGTGTGTGTGTACTGAGTCTCAATGTAAAATGTGTTTTTTCACTATAGGTCGTGGTCACAAAGAAGTTGGGAGGTTTCCAGTACCAGACAAAATGCAGTAAGGCACTGCAGTCTCTGCCATTGATCACAACTAAAAATTCTGGACAAAATGCAACTAAGGACTCTGAAAAGTAAACAAGCAGCCAAATTACAGAAAGGAATCAAAGCTTGAGGAAACTATCTGTATGGGGTGAGTTTCCCCCAATTTTCTTCTTTTCTATCACAGCTTTGAGATGAGAATAGGTCCAGTTGGGGAGCTGCATGGTAGCAGAGACAGCAGAAACTCTGAGAGAAACCCCATTTCTCTGACCAGAAGACTTAGGAGAAGGGTTCCTGTGAGCCAGAGAGTATAGAGTGAAATCCCCATTAAAACTATTTCATTTTCTCTCTCCTAGATCTGTCCCCAAGATGATGAGACAGAATTTGCAGTTTGAACCTCATTAGATTGATTGCCTGTGAAAACAAACAAAACAAAAACAAAGTCAACACTTTCTTTTTTTTTTTTTTAGATGGAGTCTTCACACTGTCCCCCAGGCTGGAGTGCAGTGGCACAATCTCAGCTCACTGAAGCCTCTGCCTCCCGGGTTCACGCCATTCTCCTGCCTCAGCCTCCCGAGTAGCTGGGACTACAGGTGCCCACCACCACACCCAGTTAATTTTTTGTATTTTTAGTAGAGATGGGGTTTCACTGTGTTGGCCAGGATGATCTCGATCTCCTGACCTCATGATCCGCCTGCCTCGGCCTCCCAAAGTGCTGGGATTACAGGCGTGAGCCACCACGCCTGGCCCTACACTTTCTAAAGCTGAGGTGAGCAAACTTTTTCCACAAAAGGCCAGATAATAAATATTTTAAGCTTTGTGCCATACAGTCTTCCATCACAACTACTCAACCCTGCTATTGTAGTGCCAAAGCAGCACAGGATTTAAATGAATCAGCCAGGCTGTGTTCCAGTACAACTTTACGTATAAAAACAGGGGGAAGGCTAGATTTGGCCTGCAGGTCATAGTTTGCTGACTCTTGCTATAGAAGAATTTTAACAAGATTCAGTGTCTCACAACATATTAATACTATTCAAAATATCCAGGATGCAATCCAAAATTGCTCAACAAAGCTCTAGAAAATGTTACCAATTTTTATGGGAAAAGATGATCAAAAGATGCCAGCACCAGAGAGGATGTGGAGAAATAGGAATGCTTTTATACTGTTGGTGGGACTGTAAACTAGTTCAACCATTGTGGAAGATAGTGTGGCGATTCCTCAAGGATCTAGAACTAGAAATACCATTTGACCCGGCCATCCCATTACTGGGTATATATCCAAAGGATTATAAATCATGCTACTATAAAAACACATGCACACATATGTTTACTGTGGCACTATTCACAATAGCAAAGACTTGGAACCAACCCAAATGTCCATTAATGATAGACTGGATTAAGAAAATGTGGCACATATACACCATGGAATACTATGCAGCCATAAAAAAGGATGAGTTCATGTCCTTTGCAGGGACATGGATGCAGCTAGAAACCATCATTCTGAGCAAACTATCACAAGGACAGAAAACCAACCACCACATGTTCTCACTCATAGGTGGGAACTGAACAATGAGAATGAGAACACTTGGACCCAGGGTGGGGAACATCACACCCCAGGGCCTGTCGTTGGGTGGGGAGTGGGAGAGGGATAGCATTAGGATAAATACCTAATGTCAATGATGAGTTAATGGGTGCAGCAAACCAACATGACACATGTATACCTATGTAACAAACCTGCACGTTGTGCACATGTACCCTAGAACTTAAAGTATAATAATAAAAAAAGGAAAAAAAAAAAAAAAAAAAAAGATGCCAGCACCAATATGACCAAGAGGTTAGAATTATCAGATAAAGACTTGAAACATCTATTATAAGTATGCTGGATGAAATAATGGTAAACACACTTGTAATAAAGGGAAAGACAGAAGCTTTCAGCAGAAAAATAGAAACTATAAAAAGAACCAAATGGTAATTTTAGAACCAAAAAACACAGTATCTGAAATAAAAATTAACTAGGTGGGCTTAATAGCAGAATGGAGACCACAGAAGAGGAAGTTAATGAACTTGAAGATAAATGAAGAGGAATTATCTATTCTGAAGGACAGAAAGAAAAAAAGATTGGAAAAATAATGAACAGTCTCAGGGTCTAATGTTCATATCACTGGAGTCCCAGGGGAGGAATAAAAGATTGGTGCAGAGGAACTACTTGAAGAAATATGCTCAAATTTGATGAAAGATATAAAATTACAGATTCAAGAAAATTAGTGAACCCCAAACAGGATGAATGCAAAAAATGAACAAACACCAGAAAACAAACACAAACAACTTATACTCAGACACATAATGAAACTCCAGAAACTTTAAAAAAAAAAAAATCTCAAAAGCAGTCTGAGAAACAATACAGAAGTTCCTGAAAAAATTAAAAAATAGAATTATCAGCAATTCCACTTCTGAGTATATACCCAAATAATTGGAAGCTGGGTCTTGAAAAGATGTTTGCACACCCATGTTCATAGCAGCATTATTCACAAGTCAAAAGATGGAAGCAACACAAGTGCCCGTCAACAGATGAATGGATAAACAAAATGTGGTATATACACACAATCAAAATTTAACCTTAGAAAAGGAGGGAAATTCTGATGCATGCTAAAACGTGGATGAACCTTGAGGACATTGTGCTTAGTGAAAGAAGCCAGTCACAAAAAGACAAATACTATATGCTTCCACTTCTATGAGGTACCTAGAAAATTCAAATTCAAAAAGACAGAAAGTAGAATGGTGGTTGCCAGGGGCTGGGGGCAGAAGAGAATGGGAGCTGTTGTTTAATGAGTATAGAGTGTCAATTTTGCAAGGTGAGAATTTTGGAGATTGACTGCACACAATGTGAATGTGCCTAACACTACTGTACACTTATAAATGATTAAGATGGCAAGTTTTCTGATATGTACATTTTACCAGTTATTTGTTTTAAAAAAAAGTCAGAGGAAAATAATGAATTAAACACAGAAAATTATTCAATGACTGTGGATTTCTTTTTTTGTTTTTTGAGACGGAGTCTCGCTCTGTCACCCAGGCTGGAGTGCAGTGGTACAATCTCAGCTCACTGCAACCTCCACTTCTTGGGTTCAAGTGATTCTGCTGCCTCAGTCTCCTGAGTAGCTGGGATTACAGACATGGACCACCATGCCCAGCTAATTTTTGGTAGAGACAGGTTTCACCATATTGGCCAGGCTGGTCTCGAACTCCTGACCTTGTGATCCCCCCACCTCGGCCTCCGAAAGTGCTGCAATTACAGGCATGACTGCAGATTTCTTATCAGAAGCCATGGAAAAAAAGATGATGGAACGACGTGGGTAAAGTGCCAGAAAGTTAAAAAAAAAAAAAAAATCCATATCAAGAGAAAATAGATTCAGGATGAAGGCAAAATAAAGGCATTCTCAGATGAAAGACAACTAAGAGAACTGTTGGCAGATCTGTTCTAAGTGCTAAAGAAAGTTATTTAGGCTGAAGGCAAACAACTATACCAGAAAGAAACCTGGAACTTAAGGACTGAAGGAAAAACATGACAGGTAAAGTGTCCTCTTCAGTTCCTTCAAATATGTATGACTGTTGAGAACAAAATGATAATAGTATCTGGTAAGGTTTTCAATGGATGTATATGTAATTCATGTAACAATTATAAAGGAAGGAGAGATTAAGGACCTAAATTGTTGTAATACTTCTGAATTTTAATTGAAGAGATAAAATATAAACTGTAAACAGACTGTGAACAACTTTAGGTATGTATACTGTAATCTTCAGAGCAATCTCTTAAAAATATATATATAGTCAAAAGCCAACAAATATGTTATTCAAATAATTCAAAAGGTGACAGGAAAGGGTGGGGGGAAGAAAGGGAACAAACAGAAAAAGAAATAAAATGGTAGACTAAATCCAACCATATTAATAATATTAATTGCAAATGGTTTAAATACACCAATTAAAAACAAGAGCTTGTCAGACTGGACTGGAGAACAAGACCCAACTACATTGTCTTTAAGAAATCCACATTGAGGCTGGGCACAGTGGCTCATGCCTGTAATCCTAGCACTTTAAGAGGCTGAGGCGGGTGGATCACCTGAGGTCAGGAGTTGGAGACCAGCCTGGTTAACATGGTGAAACCCCATCTCTATTAAAAATACAAAAATTAGCAGAGTGTGGTGGCGGGCACCTGTAGTCCTAACTACTCAGGACGCTGAGGGAGGAGAATCGCTTGAACCCAGGGGGCAGAGGTTGCAGTGAGCTGAGATTGACCCACTGCACTCCAGCCTGGGCAGCAAAGCAAGACTCCATCTCAAAAAAATAAAAAATAAAATAAGAAATCCACATTGGACATAAACACACAGATAGGTTAAAAGTAAAGGAAGGAAATTAAGTTTGGAGATTAGTGGTTTGAAGAGGTTTGGGCTTTCCTTTCAGATAGCTGGGTTGGGTGGGGCAGGTTTAGTGGGGTCACTATTGAGACAAGCTTAGTATCCATACAAGCAAAAGTAGCCCAGAGTCTGGCTCCCAGATTCCCCACAATGGCTCTCACTTCAGGCAGGGACTGTCACACTCACCCTGCAGAAGCCACACCACCTGCAGAACCAAACTGAACAGGGATTCTCCTTGCTTCCAAGAATTCTAATTCAGCCTTTGCCAAAGCAAGTGGATGCCTTTCCTTGGGAGATGCCTTGGTTGGCCATAGTTGTGGGCATGTGGCACCTATCCTGGCAAGCTGGCACAGGCTCAGAAGACCCTGGTCTTGTGGTACTGCACTTTAGGCTGATTCTTTGGGAAGCTCATCCTTTTCATCAAGAATCTAAAATCATCACCTTGGCATCTATGGCAGCTTCCAAAACCGTCTCCAATGAGGAAATGAGTGTTGGACGTCCTGAGAGAGGTATGAAAGGCTCGGTTACAGGCGCTTAGTTTTTGCCTCCAATCCTCAAAGCTTTACATAACTGTTTTGAAATGCAAAGTCCAGTTCAAGGCAAGCCAAATGCTGTCAACAAGAGGCTCTTGCCTCTAGAAGCAAATAAAGTCACTGTTTGAGGAATCTGTGCCACTATCCCTTTGCAGATCAATACAAACAGAGGCAGGGCCTGTTTTAAGTAGAATCTTGTAGAGATTTAAATTGTAGAACTATTGGATAAACTGTAGGTTAGAGTATGCCAGGATTGTTTCGGAAGATTTCATCAATTTTCTAGTCATGATCAAACAAACCTGTCTCAGAAAATGCTTGACTTCCTGCATAAATGAAAAGCAGATGTTTGATTGAAGACTAGTTCAGGTTATTTTTAGCCTCAGGAACAATTAATAGCTTCAGTTCAAATAATATCAAGTAGAAAGTATTTGTGTTTTATGACAAAGGTTAAATTCCAAAGTTAATTGTGAAGAGTGACTTAGATTTTGAACACACATTCCCTTTCTGCATGCTTATGGGAAAGTCTGTCTGTATTGTCAACTTATTTTTATAAGTTCTTATTGTAGAGACTGTTACCTGAATCCTAACGTCTGTGTTCCCCTTCCTCCATAGTACCAGAATCCTTTTAGCCAGGCATATGGTTGCCTGCAATGGACTCATCCTCCCAACCTCTCCTGCAACTAGGTGCAACCTACCACGGACTAAGTTCTGCTGTGAGTTGGAGGAGGAGGTACGATGGGGCACCTTCCTGGAACCTTCCTTACAACACTGCTGGCACATTTCCTTTTTCTTCTTTGTCGCCTCTTTAATTCATCCTGTGGCTTGGAAAGTTGGTGTAAAAATAGTTGGAGTGCTGGCTACCATCCTGACCATGAAGACATAGGGAGGGAGTCCAGGTTCCTAAGCACTTTGTGAAACAGTCATCTTACTAGCCCTGGATTGCCTACTTTTGGACATTTATGTGAGGGAGAAGTAAATTCTCATCCTGTACAAGTCACTGTTATTTATTTATTTATTTATCTATCTATCTATCTATAGATGGTGTCTCGCTCTTGTTGCCCAGTCAGGCTGGAGTGCAGTGGTGTGATCTCGGCTCACTGCAACCTCCACCTTCCCGGGTTCAAGCAATTCTCCTGCCTCATCCTCCTGAGTAGCTGGGATTACAGATGCCCACCACCACGCCTGGCTAATTTTTTTTGTATTTTTAGTAGAGACGGGGTTTCACTATGTTGGCTAGGCTGGTCTCAAACTCCTGACCTTGTGATCCGCCTGCCTCGGCCTCCCAAAGTGCTGGGATTACAGGCATGAGCCACCGCGCCCGCCCTATTTTTGTTTTTTGTTACACATAGCTGAATTTAATTTTTATATGGTTCCTAATGACTGAAACCAAGAAATACTCTCAAATAAATCCTAGGAAGGAATTCTGGGTGGGGAAACCATTCCAACCTGTCCTTTGTAGATGAAATGTAATCAGCTACCTTTCTTGAGATATTTCACAGTAAGGTTACCAAGAAAAAAATCAACAGCTGACGACCAAAATGAGACTTAAAGACAACCTTACATGGCGGCCGTCTTAGTTCTTTCTGCTTTGGTGGAAACGCACTGAACAGGCAAGCCAGGACACCGGTCCTCTGGTTCTTACTCTGATGACTCTGATGCTGTCTTCCTTGGCCTTGGCTTGGATTTTCCTCTGTGAATGAGGGGGTTAAACTAGATATCTCCAGGTTTTCATCCAGCACAGAAATTCTAGTCTGTTTTCTACCCTCCATCAGATAACATACTCCTTTTGGATGAATCAAATAATCCATGTAAAGTGCTTATCAAAGTGGTTGGCAAGTTAACTCCTTTTAGTAGTTTCATTTACCAAGTTACTCATTTGTGTAGTTTCCACAGTACCTTTCACAGGTGGATGCTGGGTAAGTGTTTGCTGGCTGTCCTCTAAGAATGCTTTTTGATCCTCTGCTGATCCCCTGCTCACCTCACAGAAGGCCTGACCGCACACCTACTAGTATCAGCAAGAAAAACTCAGGAAGAGGAGACTCTTTAGGTTCCATGAACACACAGGAGAAAAACCAGCAGATGGAGGAGGAAATACACCATTTATTTACAATTCTTTTCACTTTATCCACAATTTCCCATACAAACATAAAAACTAAAAAAATAAAACCACCACTTGGGAACACAAGTGTCTTTCTTTAATTAGTCCGGTTGAGGGGACCACTGAGGCACACCGAAGGGGAAAAGGAAGAGGGTCGGGAAGAATGCCTGAGAAACAGCTCCAGATGAGAAACCTAACTCACACTGGTGTGGTGGGCCTCACTGGCAAAGAGACTCAAGGGTGTTACCCACCAGGGATGCTGCTCGGCTTCCCAGGAGGATGACAGCTGCTGGCCCCCATCCCCCCACCCTCCACTACCAAATACCAAAACTCAAACAAGGGGTCACACATCTCATGAGCTGTGTGGGGAGTGAAGGTGACAGTAAGGGACAAGGAGTGCTGCTCTCTGAGAAGAGCCCCAAACCCGAGGGACACACAGGAAGCCCCTTTCCTTGGCACAGTCTTCAGTCACAGCTTCTGTCCTGAATACAACGCTGAACTTGAAAATGTGAAAACAAAAGCCCTCCCCAGATTCCGGGGAAGGTGGGAATAAAAACACATAGAGAGGGCTTGCCTGCCTCTGCAGTCCCTTCTTGGGGAGGCTGCTAGGAGCAAAGCGAAGATGCTCCAGGAAAGTCTGGGGGTTGGAGGGCAGGGTGAAGAAAGGGGCAAGGAGGACTCTGAGACACTGATGCTTGAGATGGCTCCACCTGCTCAGCCACTCACTCCAGCAGCCTCCCGTTCTACCCCTCACAGCAGGACACCCAGAACCAACCTGGAGGCGCTGAAGCCACCTTCCTGGCAACTTCCTCTGTGCTAGTGACCTAGATTGCTTTCACATGTTGATGCACATTATAAATATAAAATCATATCTGCTACAAAGAAGACATATATTTGTACATCTTTACCCATATACATAATAACACAATTTACACATAATATCTTGGAGTGGGTCATCATGGAAAAGGAGTTTGGAGAGGTAAACAGCCCCTTCTGCCTCCCCTGCCCTGATCCCTCTTCAAGGGATGCTTATACACTTGGTCACTGGGGCCCTTCCCAACTAGTCTGATGGGGCTCATCTGGACACAGAAATTCAGACATGTGACTAAATGCTGATGGGTGTGTATACACATTCACACCCACACACACATGCAGACACCTGGTGAGAAAAGGAAAAATAAAATTCCTAGCTCTTGGGTGTAGGCCTCTTCTCAGAGTTACAAGCATCAGTGCCTCCTCCATCTAGAATAATGGTTTTAAAAAGCTACCCCTCACTGGCTCAGACTAGGGCAGACGGGGAAAGGCTAGGAAACCAGGGAGAGGGAAGAGGAGCCGGGAGTCTTTTGAAAATATAAGGCGTTTTTGACCTGTGATCAAATCAAACTATGTTCACAAAAAAAAGCAACAGTTTTCAGTTGGGGCCTGTCCCTGTAGGGACAATGTGAGTTGAGACCCTGAGCCTTCCCCTTCTTTGTCCAGTTTCTTTTAAAGGGGCAGACAACCCTGTACCACCTTTTCTGTCCTCTCCCAGAACTGGGCCCATCCACGTGGCATGGAATACTGACAGTGGTCCAAGTGACACATCCAGAGACATGGAGTGGTGGACGCCAGAAAGTTAAGACCTGGGCGGCGGGTGTGAGCTTTGTACAACAGGAGTGGTTCCTGGCCGGGGTCCACGGCTCGCACAGTGGCCACAGTGATCAGACTGCCATCAGAGATGAGGGCAGTCTGGGTCCCCGGAGGAGACAGCACCTATCGGCGGTAGTGATTCGGGGCATCGGCAAACATGTACTTGAGTCTGTATGCCTCGGCGAGAAGCAGCCCAATCTCTTCGTTGCCCCAGTGTATTGTAGGTAGGTTCTGCAGCAGCATGAGGAGACCCTGGAATGCAAGAAAGGGCTTTTTTATCATACCAGACTATAGACCAGCGGACCAGCAACCCCATTCTTAGAGACCAAGGCCTAGAATGGGGCCCCTTCCTCCTGGCTCACACATCCCAAAGAGTCCAGCCTCCTTCCTCCCAACAGCACACAGCTTTCAGTCCTAGTTCACCTCAGGAAGCCTTGCAAGCCTCTGCTGATTCTCTAGTCCGCTAACATCTGCCTCTTTAAAAACATAAAAACATAAATAGGGAATGACAACAATAAAGATTTTTAAGAGAGAAAAATAATCACATCCAAATATACCTCTCTTAATCTTAAAGTATTCATTTTCGGTCTTTTTTTTCACATGCATATTTCTTTAAATAGTTGTAACAATAATTATGACTTTTTTTTGAGACAGGTTCTTGCTCTGTCACCCAAGCTGGAGTGCAGTGGTGCAATCATAGCTCACTGCAGCCTCGAACTCCTGGGCTCAAGTGATCCTTTGACAAAGTTAAAATATAGCCCGGGCGCGGTGGCTCACGCCTGGAATCCCACACTTTGGGAAGCCGAGGCGGGCGGATCGCAAGGTCAGGAGATCGAGACCAGCCTGGCTAACACAGTGAGACCCCGTCTCTACTAAACATACAAAAAATTAGCCGGGCAAGGTGGCACATGCCTTTAGTCTCAGCTATTCGGGAAGCCGAGGCAGGAAAATCGCTTGAACCTGGGAGGCGGAGGTTGCAGTGAGCCCAGATAGCACCACTGCACTCCAGCCTGGGGACAGAGCGAGACTCCATCTCAAACAAACAAACAAAAAAGAAACGGACAAAATATTTATAACATTTATAGAAGATAAAAGGTTAATATATGCAATCTATAAGGAATGCCTACAAATCAGTAAGAAAGAAGGCGAACAGCCAAATGGGAAAACAGACTATCCATGTGAATAGCTAACGCACTAATGCCAGTGGCCACTCACACTGTGATGACTTACAAACCCTGCTCCTAGCTGATCTGAATACTCCAGCAGCGTCCTGCAGTGCTCAGTGGAAAGGTCTTGTGCATCCTTTACGAGATTTCCTCCTTTAGTACTAGAAGTGTAGCTGGGCATAAAGCTGCCCAAGGCACATCACTGCTATGTGTGACCAACACAATTAGGTTCTGGCCAATTCTGGATATGAACAAAAATGATAGGTGTAACTTCCAGGTTTTGCTCAAACTTCTCTCCTTCCTAAAAAATGGATATGAATGGAGGAGTAGAAGTGATCATCTTAGACCATAAAATTAAAGCATGTGTTGAAGATGGCAGAGTAATAAGACAAAAGAAATCAGAGTCCCTAACACTCCAAAACCATAATGTTAGCCCTGGACTGCTTACACTTAGACTGTTAGTTGAAGGGAAATAAACAACCACCTTGTTTTAAGTCACTGTTATTTTGAGGTCGTGGTTACAGTAGACAAGTTTATATCATCTTAAATACATACCATATCTATCAAAATAAGAAATGCACACGGTCTTTGATCCAGCAACTCTCCTTCTAACTCTCTATCCTAGGGAAATAGTCACACTATTGTGTGTACAAAGATATTCACTGCATCATTGCTTCAAATAGTGAAAAAGGATACTAGAAAAGCGTCTGCCAGTGTGGAATGGTGAGATAAACCACGGATTATCCACATCATGAGATGCAAGGCAGCACTTGAAACAAGTGAAGCCGGTCTACATGTATCAATATGGGAAGATATAGAAGACATTTTGGAAAGGATAAAAAAGGCAGTTGCAGAAAAATATTTACAGTATGATCCCACTTAGGTAAAAGAAAAAACACAACAATATATTTGTATAGGTACATGTACATATAAACATTTTAGAGAAGTGGGAAACTGTTCACAGTGTTACCCTTTGGGATGGAAGCCTTTCACTTTTCTCTCATTATACTTATGCATCTTATAAAATAAAATCTTTGTATATTATTGTGTTATAAAATAACTTTCTTTTGAGTCATAACTACTCTGGGCTGGGTGCAGTGGCTCATGCCTGTAATTCCAGCACTTTGGGAGGCCAAAGTGGGCCAATCACTGGAGGTCAGGAGTTTGAGACCAGGCTGGCCAACATGGTGAAACCCCATCTCTACTAAAAATACAAAAATTAGCCAGGCATTGTGGTGGCCGCCTATAATCCCAGCTACTTGGGAGGCTGAGGCAGGAGAATTGCTTCAATCTGGGAGGCAGAGGTTACAGTGAGCCGAGATCGCACCATTGCACTCCAGCCTGGGCAAAGCTACTCTGTGGAAATTTTGTTTACTGAAAAGTAAAAAGAACAGAAAATAAATTACCCATAACTTCACAATCAAGAGGAAGTCATTTTAAGACATTTTGGCATATTTCCTTCCAGTCCTTTTCCTACACATTTTACATGCTTGAAATAGTTTCTCTATATAATTTTGAATTTATTCAGCATTTACCATAAGCATTTCCTCTAATATTAAAAATTCCTCGTAGATATTTTCTATAACCAAAGAATTTTCCATGAGGTAAGATGTACCATAATTTACATCCTCCTGTTTTGAGCATTTAATTATTTCTGGTTTTTCACTATAAAAAATTATAATGAACATCTTTATGCACAAAGTCTTATCTTGGATTATTTCCCTAAGCCAAATTCCTAGAAATGAAATTACTATTTCAAAGGGCATAAACTTTATTTATTTATTTATTTATTTATTTAGAGTCAGAGTGTTGCTCTGTTGCCCAGGCTGGAACGCAGTGGCACGATCTCAGTTTACTGTAACCTCTCCCTCACAGGTTCAAGCGATTCTCCTGCCTCAGCCTCCCGAGTAACTGGGATTACAGGTGTGTGCTACCACACCTGGTTAATTTTTCTATTTTTAGTAGAGATGGGGTTTCACCATGTTGGCCAGGCTGGTCTCAAACTCCTGACCTCAGGTGATCCACCCACCTTGGCCTCCCAAAGTGCTGGGATTACAGGCATGAGCCACTGCGCCTGGCCTGCCACAAACATTTTAAAGGTCTTTAACATTCAACCAGAAAATACATTCCAGAAAAATGCCCATTTCCCTAGATCTCTACCAGCACTAAATACTCTCATTAAAAACAGCAAACTTTGCTACTGCTAATGTCTTCCCTTTGGTCTCCAAGCCAGAGAACAGTACTCAAAGCCATAAGTCACGATGGTAGTGAACCACCAGAAGACTGCACATCCCAAGGTCCCCACTCTCCCCTCCATGGTTGCTGGCATCTGCTTTCTCCAACCCTCCAGGCAAACCCCTCCAGTCACATGGTTACAGAAATTCACTCAACCAGACCAGTTATTCAACCAGTTACTGACATTCACTCAATCCAGCAGATGCTCTGCTTTTAAAAACTCTGCCTTCAGCTGATCGGAACATCTTTGGAATACTCCCTCTCACAGGAGTCATTCTCTCTTGGTTCTATCCTGGCCTCAGTCCTGTCTGCCTCAAAGCTTTTTTTTGTTTGTTTTCTTTGAAAGAGAACCATCATTTCTATCTCAACTTATTTTTTAAAATGTTGACCTTGGACTATAACACATATCCCCACCCCCACGCCACCATGAATTCCCTGGCCTGTGGTCCCTTTGACTCATATCTCCTGCTTCCTATCTCCTTCCTGCAACGTGCCCCTATCCCACAACAACTGGAAAAGGCGTTGCCTCTTTTTGCTAACATTCTCCTCAGCCAGGCAACTTCTAGCCTAAGTTAGGCAGACTCTCTTTGTAATGGTCTCAATCTTTTCTGTACCTTAGACTCTTGGGCTGTCTGGTGAACCCCATCCATCTCCTCAGAATAATGGTTTTAAATATTAATACATAAAATAAAATGCATATTAATCAAAAATTTTTTAAACATTTGTGATATTCACCTCTGTGTGGTAAGATTTCTTTTTCTTATTTTTTGAGATGTAGTCTCGCTCTGTGGCCCAGGCTGGAGTGCAGTGGCATGATCTTGGCTCACCACCACCTCCGCCTCCCGGATTCAAGCAATTCTACTGCCTCAGCCTCCTGAACAGCTGGGACTACAGGCACAAGCCACCACGCCCGGCTAATTTTTTTTAAAATTTTTAGTAGAGACGGGGTTTCACCGTGTTAGCCAGAATGGTCTCAATCTCCTGACCTCTTGATCTGCCTGCCTCGGCCTCCCAAAGTGCTAGGATTACAGGCGTGAGCTACTGTGACCAGCCTAAGATTTCTTACTGGAATTTTCTAAATTTTTCTATGATGGTTACATACATTTGCATAACTGATAACAAACAAGAACAGCCAACAAAGGACATAGCTCTCTAGAAGAGAATACTTTTTTTTTTTTTCTCTCTGAGGCGGAGTCTCGCTCTGTTGCCATGCTGGAGTGCAGTGGCAATCTTGGCTCACTGCAACCTCCAACTCCCAGGTTCAAGCGATTCTCCTGCCTCAGCCTCCCGAGTAGCTGAGATTACAGGTACGCACCACCGCATCTCGCTAATTTTTGCATTTTTAGTGAAGACGGAGTTTCACTGTGTTGGTCAGGATGGTCTCGATCTCCTTACCTCGTGATCTGCCCGCCTCAGTCTCCCAAAGTGCTGGGATTACAGGCGTGAGCCACCGTGCCCAGCCGAGAATACTCTTTGTTGAGATGAGATCTACCTATAATTTCCAATTCTTCCAGTCTTAACAGAAACCTCTCAAAAGCTTCCACATAATTCCACCCCTGGACAAGTGAACGTCCCCACTTCCCCCAAGGGAAGTGACGCTTAGCCGTAAGGAACCACTCTACCACCTGGTGGCTACACCTAAAACTGCAACATCCCCACCTCTAGCCCCTACCCTAGTCTACCACCTGCTGCCCTCATGCTGCAACAATGGGAAATCCTGCCCAATGGATTAAAAAGTAGAAATTCACTTTGGGAGGCCGATTGCCTGAGCTTAGGAGTTCACGACCAGCCCGGGCAACACGGTGAAACCTGTCTCTACTAAAATACAAAAAATTAGCCGGGCGTCATGGCGTGCACCTGTAGTCCCAGCTACATGGGAGGCTGAGGCAGGAGAATTGCTTGAACCCAGGAGAACTGCTTGAACCTGGGAGGCGGAGGTGGCAATAAGCCAAGATTGCGCCACTGCACTCCAGCCTAGGCGACACAGCGAGGCTCCATCTCAAAAAAAAAAAAAAAAAGTATAAACAATAATTATGGCTGGGGGATGAAGGTGCTAATCACAAATCAGGAGCTTTTATCTAGGGGCAGAGAAGAGACACTACCAGGGCAGGGAACAACTTAAGATTTGTTACAATGCCAGTTAATGGGAGCACTTAAGTATGACATGCACTCAGATGAGATACTACAGTCAGCAGGAGAAGAAAGCTTGTAGGGCAAGCATCAGAAAGAGATTCCCAATTAATAGAAAGGGAGCAAACACCTTTTGTAGAAAACAGCTGGAAATGGCAGAAAACGGCCAAGCATAGTTATCTGCTGAAAATCTACACAGGAAAAGGCAATATGGCAGAGAAGGACTTTGAGTCATATGTGACCGGTGGAAAAAAAACAATTAGATAAGAGGCCAAAGGTAAAGGGATAGTGGGTAATAAGCAGATACTCTGAAAAGGGAAAGGTATAGGAAAAGTATAGGAAAATTCCACTAAAGACTGTCCAATAAAGGTGGGAGAATAATTGAGGAGGAAGAGGAAGAACACCAAAGATAATCCGTATAATGGCATTTATTGAGCACTTATTACGTAACAGATGGGGCTCTAAATGTTTCACATGTACTTTGTACTAGTTTGTTTAATCCTATGAGATTAATCTCATAGGATTAATCTCATATGTATCTCTCTATGAGATACATATTATTACCTCCATTTTACAGATGAGGAAATTGAGGCACAGGGTTAAGGAACTTGCCTGGGGTCACAGGGTAGTGCTGGCCAG
>NW_012103142.1:4575557-4590500 GCF_000951045.1 Mandrillus leucophaeus | reverse complement strand
ACTCTGAAAAGGGAAAGGTATAGGAAAAGTATAGGAAAATTCCACTAAAGACTGTCCAATAAAGGTGGGAGAATAATTGAGGAGGAAGAGGAAGAACACCAAAGATAATCCGTATAATGGCATTTATTGAGCACTTATTACGTAACAGATGGGGCTCTAAATGTTTCACATGTACTTTGTACTAGTTTGTTTAATCCTATGAGATTAATCTCATAGGATTAATCTCATATGTATCTCTCTATGAGATACATATTATTACCTCCATTTTACAGATGAGGAAATTGAGGCACAGGGTTAAGGAACTTGCCTGGGGTCACAGGGTAGTGCTGGCCAGGCGTTTGAGTCCAGACAATCTGGGCATGTGCTCACTGTCACTAGACTATATACTGCCTGCCCTGGCATGAGAAGTAAGGCATAAAGTAGAAGGAACAAAAAGAAAAGTCATAAAAGAGGCTGTTTGAAGGAAATCTAGAAGCATTCACTTTTTTTGTTGTTGTTCATTTTTACTTTTATTTAGTCATTAAGTCCTTGGACTCATAGTAAGGCTTGATGCCATATTGGTGTCACACTGCCAAGCAATCCAAAGCATATGTTAGCCTTCTATTTCAACTTCTTTGTTTACTAATGTATCACTGGACCCAGCAGGCAGCTCACCCAGACAATCTTAGTAAGGGATTTTGGTGCATAATAGGCCACAGTCCTTACAAAGTATCCAGTTTGTCTTATAGCTGAGAGGTGTGAACCGGCTGCAGATGTGTTACAGCTAAATTCTTGAATGGATTTTTATTATCAGTGCCACTTCTTCCTCTGCCTCTTCTTGGTCTTTCCCAGCCACCAGTGTGACCCAGCTGGTGACTAAGAATTGACTAATTTTACTCTGCAATAAGGGCTGGCACAACCAAAGACAGGATGTATAATGATGAGCAACAAAAGAACATTAAATATGTGCTACTAAATAAGATACTGTATATAGAATCACTTTGCAGTACTGGAACATTCTTTGCAAATGTAAAGTGTATTCAAGCATGTAAAAATACCTTTCTAGTCAAATACTTTAAAACAAACCTCTTCTATTTTGAGAATCAGTGAGGAGGCAAAACATTTCCTCTGGTCCCAAGACAACTTTTCAAAAACACGTCCCTGCCATACAAGCTTGTTGAGAGTCAAACTTTTATTCATTGGCTCTTCCTGAATCTAGGCATTTGACAAACTTTCCTCTCAAAGAAAGCTGTGTAGTTTCCCTCAATGGCTTGTTTTTGTTCATATGTCTAGGAATTGTGCCCTTTCTCACACCAGCTTGTTTTGGGCAGAAGATCTTCAGTTCCCAGGGTTCCCTCTGAACCCTTGTGTGCAGGATTCAAACTGGCAATTCACCAAATGTCTGTAAAGACAGGGCCCCCATTTGGGCAATGTTCCACAATCGCACCCTTGAGTTCTTGCAGAAGTGGTGGGTGGATGCCATCTGGTTCAAGGGATTTATTTACATTTAGTTTATTATTGAGGTCTGGAACATCCTACGGGCTTAGCACTATTTAATAACCCTGACCTGTCTCCTACAAAAGAAACCTTCAGAGTGGGAATCTCTCCAATGGTTTCTTCCAGCTGACTCCCTTGTCATTTCACTCAGTCACTCACCCAGTCACTCACTCACTTGAGATTCACTCTGTTGTCCACTGATGGCTCATTGCACCCTTGACCTCCCTGGCTCAGATGATCCTCCCACCCAACCTTCCTAAGTAGCTGGGACTACAGGTGTGTGCCACCATGCCTGACTAATTTTTAAATATTTTTTTGGAGACTGGGTCTCCCTATGTTGCCCAGGGTGGTCTTGAACTCCTAGGCTCAAGTGATCCTCCTGCCTCAGTCTCCCAAAGTGCTGGGATTACAGGCATGAGCCACTGCACCTGGCCTCTTTTTATGTATTTAAAGAAATGTTGGTTATTAGTCCTTAGAGTGCCCTGCATGGTGCTTCTCAAATTCTGTCCTGAGCCCTCTGAGGCCTTGCTGGCGCTGGCCGACATATTCCTGGGCTTCCATGTTCTGGGCTTTGCTGCTGCTGCTTTCCCGAGATGACTTTTTAGAATAGAGTGACCAGGTATTTGCTCAGGCACCTGTCCCCTCTGACTCAGGCAGACACTCTTCACAGAACTATTATCCTAGAGTCGGTTTTCAGGCCTCCTATGGGTCGCTTAATACTGTACAGATTTTCTGCCTGCTGCTCATCTAAGTGCCCACAACTGGGCACAGCTTATGCTCGTCTACACGTGCAGTGAATTTTTGATTTTTGGAGGTGTTTCCCTGCTCCCTGTTGTAACCCCTTGGTTTTGGGTTGTAATTATGTGTGCTGCAGTGACCACAGGGGGCTTGTCATGCCTTTCCTCATCATGAACTCACTCAACCAGTTCCTGTCCTGAGGTCTGACATTCATCTGCTTTGGGAAGTCTTCCCCAAGTCTGACATCTGCAACCTGCCTTGATGGCATATTCTGCCAATGGCTGTTGGGAATAAAAACATGTTTTCATTACAAACACCTGTGGGGATAGCAGGCCTCTCAGCACTCACAGGCTCCAGCTGTATTCCCTCAAAAGTTCCCTTTGCTTACTTCCTTTTTCTTTTTCTTTTTTTGAGACAGAGTCTCACTTTGCTGCCCTGGCTGGAGTGCACTGGCGCGATCTTGGCTCACTGCAATCTCCGCCTCCCAGGTTAAAGCGATTCTCCTGCCTCAGCCTCCCAAGTAGCTGGGATTACAGGTGTGTGCCATCATGCCTGGCTAATTTCGTATTTTTAGTAGAGATGGAGTTTCACCATGTTGGCCAGGCTGGTCTTGAACTCCTGACCTCAGGTGATCTGTCTGCTGTGGCCTCCCAAACTGCTGGGATTACAGGCATGAGCCACTATGCCTGGCCTCTTACTTCCTTTTTCTAGGATCAGAGTGGAAACAGGAGGCCCTAACAGGCCTCCTATTGCTGGCCCAGATGGCCCTGTCCTCTGGGCAGATACAGTCCTCGTCAGGCTCCCCGCTGGGTAACAGAAGCTCCATTCACTTCCGTAGTAGTACATAACTTACATAACTGTACACTGTGGTAATGAATTGTGATTCTGTAAAAACGACCCGCATCAAAATGGGTAGAAAACATCTATTTGTCTATTTGGTAGGTAGATTTGAGCACTCTTACATTGTCTCCGCCATTTACTTTCCTTCCAACCTTTTGAGGGTGGACTCATGACATAAATCTTAAGCGTGCAGGTTGATGACTTTTTACGTAAGCACACACCCAATTAACCACCACCCAGATGAAAACAGAGAACACTTCCCGTGTCTCAGAGACTCTTGCTCCTCCCCAGTCAACACGGCCTCCCCAGCCACTGATCTAACTGAAGCCTGAGAGCGCCACCAGCGCCCAGGTAGGGCTCTATGGCTCCACAGATAGGCCCAGAGCTGCTCTTCACCCATAACCTGCACCAGCCCTGTGGACTCCCTGCTGCAGTCCGCCCTGGAGCATTAGAGCCTCTGCTTCCCCCAGGGATGCGTGCGAGGTGATTTCAGGCCACTTGGAGGGAGAGCATGAAACGGCAGCAGGAGATCACGGATCTTTCTGGCAGTGGAAGGAGAAAAACCCAGGAGCCAGAATCGGAGGAGGTCACAAGGAAGACCCTGGGAGGAATTCTTTTTCAGTTTTAAAACAACAGGTTTTTGTTGTTGTTGCTAAATGTTTCTTTGTGAGGAGAAAGCCTGCTAGCAATCTCCAATGTAGGGGGATACATGGGGAAGAAGAAATCTTGAGTTGGAAACATAAGCAGATCTTTGCCTGGGAACAGCCACCATGTGAGTTTAGCTCAAGAGCTCCAGGAAGCACCTGGCAGGCCTGGGACTGACAGGCAGCAAAGCATAGTGGTTCAGAGAGTGGATTCCAGGCCTCTACCACTCACTCGGGTGACCTCGGCCTAGTTACTTTAAAAAAAAAAAAAAAAAGGCCGGGCATGGTGGCTCAGGCCTGTAATCCCAGCACTTTGGGAGGCCGAGGTCTCCCCAAAGTGCTGGGAACCCAAAGGGATCACGAGGTCAGGAGATCAAGACCATCCTGGCTAACCCGGTGAAACCCCGTCTCTACTAAAAAATACAAAAAACTAGCCGGGGTGAGGTGGCGGGCACCTGTAGTCCCAGCTCCTTGGGAGGCTGAGGCAGGAGAATATGGCGTAAACCCGGGAGGTGGAGCTTGCGGTGAGCCGAGATCACACCACTGCACTCCAGCCTGGGCAACAGAGCGAGACTTCATCTCAAAAAAAGAAAAAAAGAAAAAAAAAAAAAAGCGCTAAGATTTAGCTGCTATTAGATTGAGCCTCACAAAACTGCCAATATTCAATCATTCTGATCTACAAAAACAATTGCATATGATTCAACCTAACATTATTACTACGATTCTATTACACTAGCCCAGGCTGAGGGCAGGAATTGTCGAGAGTCCCCTCCTACCACGAGAGGCTTTGACCCAGCTCTGCTGACAGCTCTCATTTCAAGCCGCCCATGGGCCCCAGAGGATCCAGCCATTCTGCTCCCAGAGTCCTCTGTGCAAATGTGCCTCAGGCTTCTTTGTCCAGCGGTCTCAGGAAGGAAACCTCTCAGTGTGATCTCCTTTGTCAGTTTTTGGTCCCTCTGCCAGGCAGTGGCCCCAGACAACTGCTTGGCCAGGGAGAAGCACGCACCCTTGCTGCTGGGGGGTTTTGCCGCAGCTGGGACCCAGCCCTTTGCCCCTGTGTTCTCTGATGCCTCATCCCAGTTTCCTCATCCAGGTCAGCAGTTTCCCCCAGTATGAACCTTGTATGGTTTACTCATTATGTTAAAAACCACTTAATTAGAAAAGTGGGTTTTTAAAGCTTGCCTCATTGCTTCCAGGACTCATGAATACACTAAAGGTAGTATTAATATCAATGATAATAAGCGCACTGTTTTGAGGACTATGTATCAAGTACACTATTCTAACTGCCTCACATGTATTTGTTACTTTAATCTCATCATAGCCCAAGGAGGTAGGTCCTATTGCCCCATTTATAGATAAGAAAATGGAGGCACAGAGAAACAAGTTACTTACTTACAGCTGCATGTTTAGGAAACTGGGAGAGCTGGGATCTGACCCCAGGCAGTCTGGCTCCAAAGACCATGGTTTAACCACTGTACTATTGTGTACAGTCCCCAACCTTGACAGGAAGCTATCTGCTTCCTCTCTGGACCCCTTACTGGCTTCCCTTATATCTGGCTCTTTTTCGCTGTTCTTTAAGTGTAACCAGTTTGCTGGTCTGCTAAAACTGCTGCAACTACCACTTTTATTTCTGTAACCACTTCACCTGGTTTTTCTTTGAGTCACTTAAGGTGGCTTTTAGCCCTAAAACTTCTCTTCCAGGCTGGGCATGTTTGGTTTTTTACAATACCTGTATTCATCTACAGAGCTTCCTTCACAGTGATTTCACCACAAGCAGCCCTTCAGCAGTTAGGATACACGTGCCTACTTTCTCTGTGAAAGTCACACCCAACAGTTCAACCTTACACAATGCTCTGTGCCCTTGTTCCTCACACCTCTGCCATGATTCTGTCTCCTAAAGGGCACTGCCTGTCTAGCCTAACACCCAGGCACATTTTCTTCTTTTATCATTCATAGAATTTTAGAACTATGGAGGTGGGAGGAACTTTTCACCTTATCCAGTTTAATCGCCCATTCTATTTTATCTGAAAGAAAGACTTGAGACTCCTCCACGAACAGGATTAATCGAGGTGTTAATAGTGCAGCAGACAATAGTCCCAATGCTGTTCTGCTGGGTATTGCCAAAAGACCGCAGACCTACCAGATAATTGAAAATGCTACCCAGTAAAGAACATCTCCAGGATTAACATAGCTGTAAAGTCACAGAGTATTGTCCTCTGTTCTGCCGATACTGTGAACTGCTAAAAGCCGTTCCAGGAATCATCTGCACCTCCCTGAGCTGATCTGGGAAGCACTTTTATCACGTATGGCAAAGCTCTGAGCCTCGCTCATGATAACTAAATTAAACTTCATGCTCTTATTATCCGGCTCCACCTCAACCACATTATCAAAATGGATAGCTCATCCCGGCATACAGCCATTCCAGCCCCTTGTCCTCATTTATCCTAGAATGCCACACATGCTGCTCACTGGCAGAAGCCATGGTTCTTAATCAGTAGCCTGAAGCCTCGGCACCATGGCTAGCATCTACTCACAGAAATCAACGCATCCGCTCTCCTTTTTCTTCCACAGCCCTTACTTGGGCAAGCTGGGTCCTGTCTTTCCATCTATCTACTAAACAGTCTTCTGTTCTTTTGCCGCCTAACACCAATCACAGAGTGGTAATGCTCAGGGATCACATGAGACACTGCTGATCTTCAGAACATCTACGTTATAGTTAGAACTTATAAAAGCATTCAACTTTCTCTGGCTTTTCCCCCTGCTTTTAAAATAAGTATATACCTATTAAAAACAAACAAACCAAAAAAACTCTCAGTTCAGAAACGTGCAAAGCATAAAAGCAATACACTCCCCACCCCTAACCCCAATGATTCTCTCTGGAGAGCCTGACAATCTCTCTCCTTAATCCTTATTTCCCTGACCCTGGAACAGCTCCTAGCCCACCCACCACCTAACACAGGCCCTTCTTGAGTTTTCTACATAGGGACTCTGAAGCACCCCCACCCCAGGGATTCCTGGAGGCTGTACTCTCGCTGGTCATCCCCTCTCAGCCTCCTCTGCTCCCTGACCTCTTCATGTAGTCACATAAGAGTGTGTCAGGGCTGGGGCCCTGGTCCCCTTCTCTGTCCATCCTTCCTTCCTTAGGGATCTCATCCAGTGTGTTGGCTTTAAGTAGCGTCTAGGCAAAGGCTCCTAAATTTATAGGTCCAGTCCAGATCTCTCTTTCAAACTCCAAACTCAAGATATATTTGCCTAGTCTGCATCTCTATTTAGACGTCTAATGGTACTTCAAATCCAATATGCCCGAAGCTGGACTCTTGCTGTCCCCACTGTAGCCTTCTCCATAAACTATAAAGCCATCCAGACTCACCCCTTTCTGTTGTACTCTACACCCAATTCATCAGGAAATGTTGTTGGCTCTATTTACTAAATAGATCCAAAATCTGCCCACTTCTCACACCTCCACTGTCACCATCCAAGTCCCACCACCTTCATGTCTCATCTGGAGGACTACAGTAGCACCCTGGGTGATCTCTATTTCCACTCTTGCCCACACCTACAGTCTACATAGAAGCCAGCGTGGCCCTATTGAAACATAAGTCAGATTGTGCCACTCTCTTCTGCTCATGGCTCTCTTAGAGCTCCTCTTCCACTCAGAGTAAAAGTCAAAGTTCTTACAGTGGCTACAAAGTCCTCTGTGATCTGGGTCCCTGTGACTCTTCTGACCTCACCTCTTCCTACTCTTCGCTTGGATCACTCTGCTCCAGGCCACACCAGTGACCGCCATGATTCCTTCCATGGCTCAGGCATGCTGCTGCCTGAGGCCCTTGCACTGGCTGTTTCCTCTGCCTAGACACTCTTCCTGCAGATGTCCAGGTGGCTCGCTCCTTCACCTTCCCCAGGTCTTTCCTCAGACGTCACCTTCTCAGTGAACCTATCGAGACTTTATTCGAAATTGCAACCTGTCTCTTCTCTATCACCTAATAAAACCTTTACCCTGCTCTAC
Source organism: Mandrillus leucophaeus (assembly GCF_000951045.1). NCBI lineage: Eukaryota > Metazoa > Chordata > Mammalia > Primates > Cercopithecidae > Mandrillus > Mandrillus leucophaeus. The sequence continues at coordinate 4,582,796 of NW_012103142.1, read as the reverse complement.
TTTTTAAAAAAATATTATTTCTTAGCACCTTTACATTCTTTTTAATTTACCATTTACTATGATGTTTACTGTATGTCTCCCCACAACTATCAGAATATGTAAGCTTTATGAGAACAGTTTCTCTCTCTGTTTCACTTCCTAATATAGCCTTTGTCTTTGACAGTGCTGGCATGTGGCAAGCATTCAATAAATGCTTGTCAATGAATGATTGAAAGATCTCTCAGGCCTGCCCAGTCACTCTGCAGCCATTCTGGCACAAAGACCCTTCTCACACTGAAGAACCCTGGGCTCCAGTGACTTCCTGCCAACTAAGAGGGATGACCCCTTCAGAGCACCCCTTCTCCCTTCCTACTCCCAGCCAGGTACCTGCTGTGGCACCTTCTGTCTGTGCTGCCCACTGAGGGGCTAACTCCCATTCTAATGTTCACTCCCTGCCCACGCTAAGCTCTTGGCCACTCACCTGAAAGTCCTCCTCATCCAAGATCTCTTTCCTCCACTTGATCAAGAAGGCTGCACACACATAGAGATGAAAGTGGGAGAACCCTTCTGGTTCAGACTGGGAAGCAAAAAAATAGAGTTAGGTCTCCCAGCCCTGACAAGGATTCAGCTCTGGTCCTCTCAGTTCCATTCCTACTGGGAGGAGGGAAACTCTTTCACGGTTGGGGAGATGGAGTTGTGAAGAGACTTAGCAAAGGCCCTGCCCTGAAGCTAAAGCAGACATGGAAGTAGAAAAGGGGAGACGAGGAAACTTCTAAGCAGCTACACTCCACAACTTGGCAGGGAGCTGGACACCTCAGGGACAGCCTGGCACAGAGAGGCCAGGGAATCCCTCCTACCTGATATGTGTCCCACAGGCGGATGGTGCAGCGAAGAGGAAGCTCCCGCATAAGCAGGTTGTTCATCCAGCGGAAGGCAAACTGCAGGTATTCTACCTCGTACCTCCTGAAGTGATTATGTACCTGCTCTGAAACAGGAAGCATCATTGGGGATCATCATCCTAGGGGACTGGACCCTGAAAGGGCCACAGGAACCAAAACAGCGGCCCCCACTTCTTACTGCCCCTCTCATGGGTAAGCAGACACAGAGGGGCAGACAGGCGTCTGACTGTCCTTTATGTTTGACTCCATCATCTCACGGCAACACTGCATGGTTAACTCAGCCCAGCAGACACAACTATTTTAACATCCCACAGCGATGTTCTAGGAGCCCCACTTCCTTCGTGGGGCTGCTCTGGCCACAAAGCAGAGGATGTGAAGTTCACTTGGCTGCTCCACCTTAGTACTCATCAGAGAAGGAGCCAGAATGGAAAAGAACCATGGAGGTCACCTTGGCCACCCTCCTACTGGCAAGGAACTCCTCTTCAGCATCCCCGCCAGATGGCTAGCCAGCAGCAATGTGAACACTGCCAGCGAAAGGGGCTCACAAACTCCACTCAAGGGCAGCCTCTTCCACTGACGTATGAAGTGATTCACCAGAAAGCGCTTCACCATATTCAACAAAACCAGCTGCCTCCTGACTCCCAGCCCTTGGTGTTTGTGTGGTGTTCTCAGGTAAGCCCAAATAAACCTGACTGCTGTTCTACATGACAGCTCTCCAAATAATGCTTAGTGGGACTGTTTTCTAAATTACTGTCCTCAGTTTCCTAACCTATAAAATGGGAATAATCACTCACACCTCAGAGGGTTTCAGGGAAGATAAACGAGAAAACACAAGTAAAGTGCTTACAGTGGCACCTGGCACATGGTAAATATTTCAAACAATTCTTGAAAGAAGAACTATTAACAATGGTTATGGCCAGGTGCCATGGCTCACGCCTGTAATCCCAGCACTTTGGGAAGCCGAGGTGGGCGGACTGTTGAGCCCAGGAGCTCAAGACCAGGTTGGGCAACATGGCAAAAGCCTGTCTCTACTAAAAATACAAAAATTAGCCAGGCATCGTGGTGCACACCTATAGTTCCAGCAACTCAGGAGGCTAAGGTGGGAAGATCCTTTGAGCCAGGAGGTCCAGGCTGTAACAAGCCAAGATTGCACCACTGCACACCAGCCTGGCCGACAGAGCAAGACTCCATCTCAAAAAACAACAGTTATTTCTGGGGAGAAGAATTTAAGGAGAGGATAGATTCCTACCTTATCACCCTGGCTGGAGTACAGTGGTGCGACCTTGGCTCACTGTAGCCTTGACCTCCTGGGCTCGAGAGATCCTTCCATCTCAGCCTCCTGAGTAGCTGGGACTACAGTCGTGTGCCACCATGCCCAGCTACTTTTTAAATTTTTTGTAGAGATGGGGTCTCACCATGTTGCCCAGGCTGGTCTTGAACTCCCGGGCTCAAGTGATCCTGCTGCCTTGGCCTCCCAAAGTGCTGGGATTACAGGTGTGAGTCACTGTTCCCAGCCTGTTTAAATTTTTTTAAATGAAGAAGTATTACTTCTACAATGCAAAGAAACATCCAAGATATATATACACTTAAAAATCCACTATTCCAAAGTACTATGCCTTTATGTATCATGTATTTGTAAGGGCGGAAAAAATAAGGATAGGGCAGACAGTGGCAGAAACCACAACATCTGCTTGTTGGAACCTGATTGATGACCAGCCTCTGGCAGCCAGCTTATCCCCCAGAAGAGGGCAGCATACACCCTGTGCTAGGATAGGCTCCGCTTGAGGGATGTCAGAGACCTGCCCGCGGGGCCCCACCGTGAGGGCTAACAGCTGGGCCAGAGTGATAAGACACAGCGGAAAAAAAACATTCCACATGCGGCATATGGGAAGTAACTGTGAATAAACAAATGGGTTCAGAAGATTGAAATGCTGAGTCATAAAACAGAGTGAGTGGAACAACTCAAGGAAGGTTTTCATGAAAAGAGAACCTGGGAAAGAAGAGAGAAAGATATACAATGCTGGGGGTGGGGGTGGGCAGCAGGTTAAGGAAGAAAGGCTTTGCTTGGGTGAAGCAGAAAATCCAATGAGTAGGAAAGCCTGGGAATAACATTTGTTATTTATAAATGTTATAAACAAATAACATTTGTGTCAGGACAGGCAGAGTCCTACGGGAGCTACTACAACTTAACTAGTGTTAGAGATCCCACCGACTTCTCTCCCGGGGCCTCAGTTTCTTCATCAGTCAACAGCAGAGCTTCCTGAGTTGTCCTTTCGTTCTAACATTCTACAACTCTAGGCTAAAGCTGAGGAATTCCTGTAAGGCTGTTCCTCAAAGACATGTGCCTTAGGAAGAGCCACATCTCAATTTCCCCACTCCACACAAGTCCTGGGAAGCTGTGTAAAGTCCTGCTCGGGTATCAGCCAGGCCCGAAGACTCCATGTCAAGCCCAGGAGTTCTGAGTTACATCACAACATGAAGGACAAGGCCGGACGACAGGCTGGATGCTGAAGGCAATGGAGAGTCATGGGAGGCTTCAGAGCAGAAGAGGGATGTGGCCAGAACAGAGCTGCAGAAAGATGCAGTTGTGTGACAGATAGTTTGGAAGAGAAGAGTATGGAGGAGGCAAGTCCTCTGAGAAGGAAGCTGGACCAGAGCTGTGGCTGGGGAAATGGGGAAGGGGTGTACTGAGGAGAGCTGCTGAAGGAGAACCGATAGAGACTGGTGATAGGAAACCAAGGGGAAAGAAGAACTTGAGATAACAGCACAGTTCTCACTTTGCCTTCCTGCTGAGATATGGAAGGATACTGGTGCTGCCAGCAGCACTGAGTGCACTGGAAAGGGTCATGGCTAGGAAGACAGCTGAGGAGAGGACCCACAAGTACAACCGGCTCATATCAGAATCAACTGTGCCATTGCTAGAGAACTCTTCTCCCTCTGAACCTACCATCAATCCGGCTGACAAGCTCTTCCAGTGCCTTCACCTTCTTCTGGATCCCTGGTTGTGCAAAGGTGTAGTTATCCTGCAAATGACACAGAGCCCAGGATGAACATGGACTCTAACTTGTGCTATCACCTGACATTCACTGAAACACGTTTAAAAGTTCAGGCTGTTTTCCAAAGCTAGTACCAATGGCCAGTGACAGTGTTCTGGGAAACAAAGAAATCTACAGAACAACAGTGTAGGGGGAAAGCCCAATGGAGTCCTGCAGTGTGGAAAAAACCAACATGCTTGGGGTGCAGGGCAGAAAGGAGCAGTCTACTTCAATGACAAAGCCAAGGCAACATGGAGATTTCTGCAGACTCCAAGGGACATGACACCATCACTGTTTTGTTTTTGTTTTTGTTTTGAGATAGGGTCTCACTCTATCGCCCAGGCTGGAGTGCAGTGGTGTGATCATGGCTCACTACAGCTTTGACCTCCTAGGCTCAAGCGATCCTCCCACCTTAGCCCACTGAGGACCTGGTACTACAGGCACATGCCACCACGCCTGGCTAATTTTAAAATTTTTTGTAGAGATGGGGTCTCTCTATGTTGCCTAGGCTGGTCTTGAACTCCTGCGCTCAAGCGATCCTCCAGTCTTGGCCTCCCAAAGTGGTGGGATTATAGGCGTGAGCCACCGTGCCCAACCCACCATTGCTGTTTGAAAGCTGTAAAGCTAATGAAGAAGGACAGAGAGGGACCAAAAGGAGGAGGAGCCATAGTGGGTGGGTGGGTGGTCCTGCCTGATACAGAAGAGCAAGAATGAAACCAAAGGCCTGCTGGGAGCCCCTGGACCTAGATGCTCCCACAAGGGCAGAAGCAGCTCACCTGGATTCCATCCAACAGCTTGCTCATGCACCAAAAGCTGTCAGCCTCAATGCTTCGCAGCATGTCTTGGGACAAGTTGGTCACATCAAAGTTCTCCACATCCTCTTCTGTAAAACAAAAGGTGAAGAAAGTCCAGAGGTCTTATCTAAAAATAGAGAGAGAAAGATAGATTCGAGTGTCTTCAACGGGGTCTTTAGCGCCAAGTGAGGACCAGGCTAACCTGATGTTAAGAAACGAGGGCCTGCCCCTCGACTCTCTGTGTCAAGTGGACAAATGTGTCCCAGGGAAGTTCTTGAAGATCTCATTACAACACTGGACAGGCCATTTCTCACACTAGTCCCCATCAGGTTCAACATATCTTTCTCTTCCTTGGTATTTGTTCACTCAGTTTTAGAAAATGATACTTCAGGTCTCATGTTCAATGAATTATACTCAGCTCCCTGAAGATGGCCTGGAAAATGTCTTTGATTTCAGCTCAGTGAGCTGTCTAGCACACTCACACTCATATGTAGGGAGAACAGCTAGGATCAGAAAGCCCCCAGAGTTTAAAGATGGAATTCCCAAGTTCTGGCAAGGCAGACCCACAGTCTTGCCACTCAGAGGAGAAGGTATGCATGTGAAGGAAGATGAGTCAAGCCTGTGAGTGCTTCTAGGACTTAATTCCAACAAGACGGTATTTCTCAAGATGGGTTCTGCAAAACATCAATCCTACAGGACACTCAAAAAAAGGGTGGGGGGTTGGGTTCCACAGACAAATATGGTTGGGAAATGATGCATTAGATATCCCCATCTTGGGGATTAGCGAAGATCACAGAACACAAAAGGGTTTGAGAAGTTAACAGAAATTCTGCATTAAGTAAATCTGCTTAACTTTGTTTATCCAGCATTTCCCAAGTTTATCTAGCCACGAGACCTCTTTGGAGAGGACTATCTGTTAGCTTCTCATGGAAACCTCCCACTGAGTAACAGGAATGAGAATCTGTCTCGTCTGAGATGCAAGTGAGGAAAACATAAGCAGCCTTCTAGAAACCCGAAGAAGGAAAAGGCTATGTGATGTGTCCTTCCTAGCCGGTGTTTAACTCCCCCTTCCTGTCACAGAGAGGTGAAGTAGTAAGAAGTGCTGTGTTTGCCCAACAAGAAAGGCCTCTGTGTATGTCTGCCAGAGGCCGCAGACAGAAACAGTCAAGCCCTTGAGTTCTCCACCAGACAGCTTTTCTCCTCAGACCTACAACCCCTTTTCTGGAAACAGATGTTCACTGCAATCCCTTGCGCTACAGAGACGCAGGCATCAGACAAAATGTATTCAGAATCTAGCTTTTTTTTTTTCTTTCTTTTTTTTGAGACAGGATCTCACTCTGATGCCCAGGCTGGAGTGCAGTGGCATGATCTCGGCTCACTGCAGCCTTGACTTCCCAGGCTCAGATGATCCTCCCACTTCAGCCTCCCAAGTAGCTGGGACTACAGGTGCACACAACCACGCCCAGCTAATTTTTTGTATTTTTTGTAGAGATGAGTTTTTGCCATGTTTTCCAGGCTGGTCTCAAACTCCTGGACTCAAGTGATCCTCACACCTCAGCCTCACAAAGTGCTAGGATTACAGGAGTGAGCCACTGTGCCTGACCCCAGCCTTTTCATTTCTAAGAATTGTTACTAAGACCTATAACTGAACCTCCTCAAGATAACATGTAACAACTCTTGGATTCTCATCCTGTTTGAAGAGCCATTTTTAACATGAACATGGAGGCTGGGGGAAAAAAAACCCCTCTTGAGAAGGGTGGGGTGCTTTATCAGAAAAGCCATGACTCTACGAATGACCTGAAAAAAAAAAAAAAAAATCCAACTTGAAGGCCAACTGCAGTTAATATACATAAAGTGCTAAATACAGTGCCTGGCACACAGTAGGCACAATATAGCTATTTTAATGAAATTTATTAGGAACTTATAATGACATAAAAAAGCATGTCACAGTATTAAGGAGAAAAGAGGGGAAAAAGTATTTATGGCATACTTTCATACTGTGCATACAATATTTATGTGTTTATATAAGCACAGAGGAAAGACAAAACATCGCAAGGTTTACAGTATTTATTCCCCAGGTGGTACGAATGAAGGATTTTATTTCCTTAAAGCTTTATTGGACTTTTCAAAATTTCTATAATAAGCATAATTTTTATAGTCATTTTACATGCACAGTATCTTAGAAAAAAAAAGAGCCACAATTGACTACATCTGCCGTTTATCACCAAAAAAGAATAAAGATTTTGTAAAACAACACTAAACTTGCAGAAACTAAAAATCTAGATAGCATATAAAGATCAATTTGAGAAATCACATTTTATTTTTATTTTTGAGACAGAGTTTTGCTCTTGTCACCCAGGCTGGAATGCAATGGCACGATCTCAGCTCACTGCAGCCTCTACCTTCCAGGTTCAAGCAATTCTCCTGCCTCAGCCTCCCAAGTAGCTGGGATCACAGGCATGAGCCACTACGCCTGGCTAATTTTGTATTTTCAGTAGAGACGGGGTTTCACCATGTTGGCCAGGCTGGTCT
>NW_012103142.1:4573866-4574872 GCF_000951045.1 Mandrillus leucophaeus | reverse complement strand
GTTTTATATTATATTTTAATATTATATAATTAATTAATTTAGTTAAATTATATTGGGCTGTAAAACCCAGCTCAGGATCTTCCTTTGACTTTCTGCTTCATGTTACATTTCTAAGGTCTGTGTTCCTGTACATGCCTCTAGTTCATTGCTGCATAGTGTGCTTCCATCACACTTTATCCATTCCCTCAGGGATGGATATACCCAGGTTGCCTCCAACTCTTATGACCATAAACAATGCTCCAAGGAACTGTCTCCTTTGAGAACTGCTCTGGGTCACAGGCTCAGGCAGACTCTTCTCCAGGACTAACCTCACAACAATGCACAAAGGAGGAGAGCCCTTTCCCTATTCATGAGCATGACTTCTAATCCATCCTAGGCAGCAGCTCCCTCTTTATGAGAATAGGGTTGTTGGAAAAAAGTGAAACCCACAAGGAAGGATCCAGACAAAAACCACCCCCACTCCTCATACACATTTCCCAAAGGAAGATCCAGAGCTCCATAATAAATTGAAGGGTCTTTTCCAACTTGGGCATTTTAGGATTCCAGAACATTGCAATGTAAATACAAGCAGAATTGGAAACCGCACATAGCAGGGTAAAAAAACAGCAAGAGCCCCAGTTCCTGGGGGCAACAGGATCATCGCTGTCACATCAGCCCTAGTGACCTGTGGCTTTTTTGTCAGACAGAATAGCAAGCATGTGGCTAAGAGAAGACTCTGGAGCCAGACTGCAGACCTCAAGTCCTGGCTCTGTCACTCAGTAGCTATGTGACTTTGCACAAATGACTTTACTTTCTGTGTCTCAATCCTCATGTGTTAAAGTGGTAATATCGGTACCAATGTCATAGGATATCTTATGGATTAAATAAGTTAGTTAACATATGAAAAGTGCTAACAACAGTGCCTGGCATAAAATAAGCATTACATAAATGTTAGCTGGCATAATTATTATTGTTACCAAAGGAACAAATACACTTCTATCTTAGTTAAGCCACTTTTTTTTTTTTT
>NW_012103142.1:4541095-4573271 GCF_000951045.1 Mandrillus leucophaeus | reverse complement strand
AATTAAGAGACAGGATCTTACATTATTGCCCAGGCTGGTCTTGAACTCCTGGGCTTAAGTGATCCTCCCACCTCAGCCTCCCAAAGTGCTGAGATTACAGGTGTGAGCCAGCATGCCCAGCCAGCACTGATATTCTGGATCTATATTATTCATAGCCAAACTTAATCCTGATATACCTGCCATCCCAAAACATACTTTAAAAATAAGTCAATTTTAAAAGTTCTCTACTTCTGCGTTTCATCTTAAGGAGGAAAACCTGACTAACAACATGAGGTCATAAGTTGGTAAGGTGCCATGCTCGGTAACTGTACCCACTCCAAACCTTTAGCCATCTAGGGAGCAAAGGGAATAACAGACAAGGCACTGAACCCTATTTTGGGGCCCTGAATTGGGGGCTGTTGTTTGCCCATTAGCCCTTTGTTTTCACAGCCAGTGAGATAGCTCCCCAGCACTTCAGAGAGTGGGAGGGAGGGTTTAGTTCTATTTTTCTGCCTGCTGGGAGGATAAAATTCAAACATTTAGTCAAAAACTGTGAGCCGAGTACACCAGCAAAAAGCAGCGGAGAAAGGGAGGAGCAAATGCTCTCTGAAGGGCTTCATTCAGCATAAACAATCTGTTCAGAAGGATCATTAAGCGTCCACTTGAGGAAATTCAACATATAATTGAAGCTGAAATGTGAAACCATGCCAGCAGTGTAGTCTCGAGTGAGGGCAGCCTCTTTGGTTGTCATGACAGAGCATACAGCAGCAGGACTCAGATGGGAGGAAACGAGATTTGAAGGGATATTTTATGGCTATTTTAAGAGGCAAGGCATCCAAAAGGAGGAAACCCAAAAGCTCTTCATAAAAATCAAATTGGCCACTCGGGGCCTGACAAAGAACATGCCCATTTATTAGCTGATGAAATATACTTGAGTGATGGCTCCAGTCAACTGTTTAGTTTTCTAAGAACTCTGAGCCCCAGTCCTAAAAAATCAGCTTAATATATGCCTGAAAAATTCCCTGACAGCTTTGGGAAGAACTGGTTTTGCCTATACTGACAAGAGTAACTTGTCTATTCACTGCTCTAGGCATTTCCCAGGAACCATCTGTGATCTCAGGGCAATTTTCTAGATGTGATCTGGTGGGCCAGCATGATTCGACCTGACCAGCCGGACCAAGAGGCTCCAGCGTCTCAGCTGCAGATAGCCTTTCTATTTTCCAAAGCCTCTGGTTTACCTGATCCGGGTCCTTGTTGTTGTTGTTGTTGAACTGGACTCATAAGAATACCTTGTGTAACATTTTCTGATAATAGGCCGGGTGCTATGACTCACGCCTGTAATCCCAGCACTTTGGGAGGTCCAGGCGGGTGGATCACAAGATCAGGAGTTCGAGACTAGCCTGGCCAATATGGTGAAACCCCGTCTCTACCAAAAATATAAAAATTAGCTGGGCATGGTGGCACGCACCTGTAGTCCCAGTTTCTCAGGAGGCTGAGGCAGGAGAATTGCTTGAACCCGGAAGGCAGAGGTTGCAGTGAGCCGAGACTGCGCCACTGCACTCCAGCCTGGGCGACAGAGAGAGAAGACTCCGTCTCAAAAAAAAAAAAAAAAGAAAAAAAAAATGTCTGATAACAAAAGTAAATTGAGAAAAATTGAAAATCCTTTTCAACCATACATCTAAAGAACCCCTTAAAACAGGAACAAATATTTCATCCAGAAAAAAATAGTTTTAAGAAAACCATCAAGAATTCATCTTATTCTATGTAATAATTTTAAACTGGTTCAAGCGCTAGATATAAACGTATTGTTGGGTGTTATGCATCTGGCATTTTCAGGCAAGTACCTCATGGGAGCAGCTGAGACAATAACAGCACTGCAAACCTGTAAGTGTAGAGAGGGTGGAGAGGCCCCTCACTAAACCTGGGAAAGCCAAACCACCTGACAAAGACAGGGGAAGCTGGTCTCTGAGAGAGACGGCCACTCCAATGAGATGGTTGGAGGAAAGACTTATTCCGAGATTCCCACGGAGAAGAGACCCACTGGGAGGTAGTTCTGTTTCGCGAGGCCCGTGTTTCTGACTGTCGGAGGAGATGTGCTATTTTGAAGATGCTGCTTAGCTGATCATACAGCATTCTGACACTGTGCCTGTCAATCAGGGTGGTGACTATTAACTTGGAATAATACATGAACTCTGGCTGCTCAGTATGAGATAGCACAGGTATACATGTATCATGATGCTCTGGTTAAAATTAATTTTAAAAACCAACGTACCACCAAGTTTTCACTGTTTTCCTTAAGTTGCTGTATTACTTTTACTTTCATTTGCAAACATTAGTTGCTGCTGGTTAAGTCAGCCTCCTGACATTGGCTATAGGATCCCAGATTATATGAGCCCAAACTCTGAGTATTCGGGATATGGGGTAAAGGAAGAGGAAGCAAAGGAAAGGCAAGGTCCAGCACATACTTAACCTTCCAGGACCTGCCCAAAGACCATTCCCAGAGATGGGCAGCCTGTTACTAAGACGCTGTGGATGTGAACAGGCTCTGGGAGGCTCAGGACCCCCAGTGCCAATGTCAGCTGTTCATACCTCAACTTCTCCTGTTACGATTTCTCACTTATCCCTGGGGTCAGATAAGGGACACAGAGCAAATGCATACCACACCCTGCTCAGCTCACTGCCAGGGTAGAGGACCAGGCTAAGTCTTATAGTCTCAGAAATGATAAGCCACAACTTGCCCTTGGAGAGCTCACCTCCTGCAATGATAGGAAATCCAGCACTGGACACCCCACCAAACGCACACACCGTCCTCAAATGTCACTGAAAGCAGCTCAGCATCCTGGCTAGGCTATCTCCACACACTGCTGGGAAGACCCTCAATATTTCTCAGCTGCCTATCACACAGGAGACTACTTCATCTATGAAGATGGGGCCAGGAGGCAGCTTGAGTCCCAAATAGGGTGGCTGCTAAAAATTCAGCGTCAAGCCCACTCCCCACCAATTCCCTCCAAACCAACATTAAAGTGGAAAGTTCTTACTGTATGATTCAATTCAGATAAAGCTTAGAAATAGGCAAAACTAATCTAGGTGTTAGAAATCAGTAAAGTAGTTACCCTTGCAGGGGCAGGGGAGGAGAGGACGGGGTAGGGACTAGGAGGGAACACAAGGGGACTTCTGAAGTCCTAGAAACGTTCCATGTCTTGCTATGGGTGCTGGTTATTTTGGGGAAATTCATCGAACTGGGCATGTATGATAGATGCACTTTTCTAAATGTACAATTTAATATAAAGTTCGCATTTTAAAAAGCAGAAAAGGAATATCCTCTTGAGACAATAATAAAGTTTGTCCAGTTTCATCTTTGGCCTAGCCAGACAGGGAAGAACAGACTGCATGAGCTGATGTCATGTGCAAAGAGTCAGATGTAAGATGGAGGATGCCGCCTCCCAGGACTACAGCAGTGCCCTGCACGTGTGGGTGCTCATCAAAGACTTGTTGACTAAGTGGTGGTGCTCCACCTCCATCTCTTAGGGGAGAGAGAACTTCGGCTAATTCGGCACAGAATCAGAAAAGTGTAACTCACTGCCCTCCAGTGGCCAAGCCTGGTGAAGCTGTACTCATTTCTGAGTATTCTGCAGTTATCGTGGAATTTTCATTCTCTCATTCATCTGGACATGTGTGGAATGCCTATTTTGGACGCCAAAATGAAGGTACTGAGGATATGAAGATGTTTAAAATACTCTTTGGTCTCAAAAGTGCCATGGGAGAAATCTACAGAGTGACAGAAATAGCAATACTGGATGCCGGGGGTCAGGGGGACCCCAGGGAAGGCTTCTAAGAGGAAGGGGAGTCTTAAAGGGTACACAAAGATTAGCTCAGGAGATAAAGAGGTGGTGCAGGACAAGGCTTTACATTTGCAATGTCCATTTTGGATTGCTGAGTTTGAGGGGTGAAGCAGAGAGCAGGTCACAGGGCCTTTGCATGCCAAGTTAGAAAACCTGGACATTTAACCTATAGGTGATGGAAGGATTTTTGTCAGAGGAGTTGTATGGGCGAGTCTGTGTTTGAATGGTGTGGAAGATTGGTGTGAAGGAGATAAAACCGGGGGTGAGAAAACATGCTTGGCTGGTTCAGCAATCCAGGCCTGACCTGGGGCATGCATAGTGGGAATGAAGAAGCATATCAAGAAACATTTAGGACGTAAAATCATCAGAGCTTTGTAAATGATTGGATATCAAAGAGCAAGGAAACAGAATCATGAAGAATTCTTAGCATTTCTGACTTAGGTGACAGGAAATGCTGCCAACTAAGAGAAAAGGGTGCCTGGGTAAGGGAAGGAGAAGAGCCAAACACAGAGTCTGAGGAGCCTAGGAATAGCAAAGATTGCCTAAAAATAACTGTTCCCTTCTTCCTCCTTGGTAACAGGACCCCTAAGGGTATTGGCCACCTAAGACAGACTGTTTCTCAGCCACACTTGCTGCTAGGTGTGTCCACAAGATTAAGTGCAGACAAAAGAGAATCAAGCCCCAGAGTCATGCACCGCTTTCAGAAATGTTCTTAAACAGAACAAGTATGCCGTGCTTCCTTTCCTTCTCTACACTGGTTGGAATATAGATGTGATGGCTGGAGCACAAACAGCTCTTGGATCATGAGAAAGAAACCACATGCTGAAGATTGCAGAATGAGAGAGAGGAACCTGGATCTCTGATATTTTGGAGCAGCAGATAAGCCCCAGATTACTTACCTCTGGACTTTTAATGTGAGAGAAATAAGCTTTTCCATCTTACTTAAGGAACTGTTACTTGGGTTCCCTGTTACGTGTAGCCTAGCTAATCCTAAGTGATCATCTATGACATAATCACGTGGAATGTCATGCAGGGAACTGGACACAAGTCAGAGGTCTGCGGAGGACTTCCTTTCTGAGAGTTCCACTGCCATCATGCTTCCAGGTAAAATCTACGGTGAAAATCTTATTGTGCTGTTTCATGCAGAGGAAAAGAGAAAAGGTTACTTGATAATTGGTGTTGCATTTTGTACCCAAAAATATCATCAGATACCACTCTTCTTTTGAAATAGGAAACATCATGAGTCCTGCTCTTCTACATGACTTCCTTATATGAATCACTTCTGTTGTTCCTGTTAAGCAGTTTATTTTGATGACGGCAACATGGTCAATTGGACCTTAGTAGTTCAGAGCTAGGCTAATATTGCCTAAGCCTAAAAGCTCTTGGAGGAAAGAGTTTAGAATTATACCAGTCTCAGAGATAAGATTCCAGAGACTTTATCTCCCCAGGGGTGACCCCCCATACCTGCAGCACTGTCACCACTAGACCCAGACACAGCTGGCTTATCTGCAGAGGACCCACTTTTACAGGAGCAGCTGGCTTCAGCAGATAAAGAAGCTGCTTGGCGGCAAGGCTAGAGCTATAGACAACTTCTCTATCAACTCACAGGGGAATCACTGGAACTCACTGTTTCCAACTACTTTACAACAAACATGGCATAAAGCATGAAGCAGGCTCAGGTACTAATTTTTAAAAGTGATAGAGGTGGTAGAGAATAGGTAGGGGAAGAGATATGACAGAAGCCAAATAACGTCCCAGTGGCGTGTGGACCCCATGACTCTACCAGGGCAGATCCCCCATGCTATGATTCAGTGAGATGGGGCAGTGGGGTGAGGCTGCCTGGAGAGACCTGCCCAGGATAATGAGGGCAACTGCTGGCCTGTTCCATGAGAAAGACACTTGAGGCTTCCGACAGTAGGGAGAGTCACACCAGGAGGGCCATAGAAAACCCTTTGACAGCAGCTGCCTCATCCAGGTATGCCACCATGACAGAAGTACAGAAGAGAAGCATTATGGCCCAGACAAAAAAATGATGCTTGATGGCCACAATGTTGTATCTATCTCTGTTCAAGAAACGCGTGAGGGTGAGAAGTCTGTATTTCTTTGAAATTTAATTTATATCCAGCAAGTGACAGGTAAATAAGATGAAGTACATCCATATAATAGAATATTTGGCCATAGAAAAGAATGAAGTACTGACACATGCTACAACATGAATGAATTTTGAAGATATTATGCTAAATAAAAGAAGCCAGACACAAAAGACTCCATATTGTGTGGTTCCATTTATATAAAATGTCCAGAATAGGGAAATCCCTAGATACAGATTAGTGGTTGCTCAGGGATACAGGGGCTGGGAGGCTTAGGGGTGATGGCTAAAGAGTACGAGTGTTCTTTTTGGGGTGATAAAAAATGTTTTAAAATTGATTGTGGTGATATACAACTCTGTAAATATACTAAAAATTATTCACTGTACCCTTTAAATGAGTAAACTGTTTGGCATATGAAGTCCATCCCAATAAAGCTGCTACCAAAAACCCCACAAAAATGGTAACTTATAAATTTATTGCAACTCCAATAAAAACTGTATTAATAAAAGGTTCCCCACTCCTAAATTTGATAAAAGTTGATTCTCAAGCTCAACTGGATGAACCTGGAAGACATTATGCAAAGTAAAAGTTGGTTTACAAAAGGACACATGCTGTACGAATCCACTTACATGAGGTATCTAAAATAGTCACAAACATAGAAACAGACAGAGTGGTGGTTGCCAGGGGCTGGGGGAAGGGGAAACAGAGGGTTGATGTTCAGAGGGTACAAATTTGATAACTGTGTGCAAGATGAGTATGTTCTAGAGATCTGCTGTACAACACTGTGCCCACAGCTAATGATACTGTATTGTGCACTTCAAAATTTGTTAAGAGGGTAGACCTCGTGTTAAGTGCTCTTATCACTGTAAGAAAAAGATAAAAAATAAACAAAACTGAAAAATAAAGAAGTTCATCTGGAAGAACAACCAAGACAGTATTTTTTGAAAGGATAATGAAAGAGACTGGCACTGGGGTGGGCAGGGGGGCGGAATTAAAAGAAAAAAGCCGCTAATAAAAAATAATTGGCCAGGTGCAGTGGCTCATACCTGTAATCCCAGCGCTTTGGGAGGTCGAGATGGGTGGATCACTTGAGGCCGGGAGTTCCAGACCAGCCTGGCCAACAGGGTAAAACCCCGTCTCTACTCAAAAACACAAAAATTAGCCAGGCATAGTGGCGCATGCCTATAGTCCCAGCTACTAGGGAGGCTGAGGTGCGAGGATGGCCTGAATCCAGGAGATGAAAGTTGCAGTGGGCCGGGATTGCGCCATTGCACTTTAGTCTGGGCAACAGAGTAAGACTCCATCTCAAAATAAATAAATAAATAAAATATATAATAATAATAATTTAACAACTTTATAAACTCAAAAAATCTAAGCTGTGTGGTACTGGATAGAAATGGAGACAAATGAAATTAAACCAACAAAGCAGCAGAACCATGTAATTAAATGTATGTAATATTATGAAGAGAGATAGAGAGATTTCACATCAGTGAAAAGATGGTGTATCATTTATAAATGGTGTCGAAATATTAGCTATGCAACTGGAATAGTAACTATAAATCTCAGTTCTCACCATACAAGAAAATAAATTAGTAATGGAATTTAGAAAGTTAAATGTTAAAACCACCAGAATATTAGAAGAAAACATGGGAGAGTATTTTTGTAATTTTTTTTTTTTTTTTTTGACAGAGTCTCACTCTGTCACCCAGGTTAGAGTGCAGTGGCGTGATCTCGGCTCACTGCAACCTCTGCCTCCTGGATTCAAGCGATTTTCCTGCCTCAGCCTCCCGAGTAGCTGGGAAAACAGGCAGCCACCACCATGCCCAGCTAATTCGTGTATTTTTGGTAGAGACGGGGTTTTGCCATGTTGACCAGATTGGTCTTGAACTCCTGGTCTCAGGTAATCCACCTGCCTCAGCCTCCCAAAGTGCTGGGATTACAGGCGTGAGCCACCGCGCCCAGCCAGTATTTTTGTAATCTTGAGGTGGGGAAGGAAAGAGTTCCTAAGCAAGATACCAAATCCAAAAATCCTAAAGGAGAAGCTGCTTCCTTCAGAGGCTTCATCACAGTTTGCAATTATCTGGTGACTTGTTTGTGAGCCTCCCTACCAGACAGGAGTTGCCACAAGGGCAGGCCATGTCTATCTCCTTGTCTATCTCCTACACATAGTGACAGCTCAATAAATACTTGTTGGACAGATCTGACTGCATAAAAATTAGTAAGTTCTACATAAAGAGACACAATTAGCAAAGTTAAGAGATAAATAGTGGTCTGGGGAAAATATTAGGTTGGACTATATAAAATCCCCATGTTGGGGGGTAAAAAATGGTTGAGTATTAACAATTTATATGATTCAACCTAATATTTTTAACACATAGCAGATGAAGGATGAATTTATCTAATATACAAAAAGCTCTTACAAAACAAGACACGTCAATAATCCATTAGAAAAAACAGGTAAATGATTAAAGCAGCAGACCACAAAAGAAAATGATAATACAGATGAGAAAGGATACATAGTATCACTGACCAGAAAGTAGGAACAAAAACTGAAACAAACCATGATTTATCTGCTAGACAGGTAAAATACACTAGACTTCATCCATACACAGGTTTTGCTAAGGAGGTGAGGAAAAGTGCATCCACACATTCGTGGCTGGAGTACAAACTGGTATAAATATTTTTGGATTATAATTTAGTAGTACCTATTTGGCATGCTTTTAGGATTAGTCATTTCACTTCTAGGACTCTTTCAGAGAAATACGTATTTTAACAAGTGCACAAGAAAATATGTACAAGGATATTCACTGCGATGTTACTTACAACAGCTAAAAAGTGTAGGCAACTTAGGCCGGGCACAGTGGCTCACGCCTGTAATCCCAGCACTTTGTGAGGCTGAGACGGGCAGATCACAAGGTCAGGAGATCGAGACCATCCTGGCTAACATGGTGAAATCCAGTCTCTACTAAAAAATACAAAAAATTAGCCGTGCGTGGTGGTGGGCACCTGTAGTCCCAGCTACTCGGGAGGCTGAGGCAGGAGAATGGTGTGAACCTGGGAGGCGGAGCTTGCAGTGAGCCGAGATCGCGCCACTGCACTCCAGCCTGGGCAACAGAGCAAGACTCCATCTCAAAAAAAAAAACAAAAAAAAAACTGTAGGCAACTTAAATGTCCTTCTAGAGAAGAAAACTTAAATAAACTGGTTAAGCCTTATTATAGAAATAATGGAATTGATGAAAATAATGAAGTGGATCTGTATGTTCAGGCTTGGAAAGCTTGCTGTATGACATTTTTAAATGAACACAAGCAAAATATAGAAAAGTATGAATAGCTTGATTTCATTTTTCTGAACCCAGTAAAGAAAAACAATGCATGCAGCTCCATCCATACATAGGAAACGGTCTGGAAGAACACATAACAATAGGTTAACAACTGTAGTTATCTTGGGGGTGTGTGCGTGTGTGTTGTAACACTTCTATATATATATATTTTTTATTATACTTTAAGTTCTGGAATACATGTGTAGGACATGCAGGTTTGTTACACAGGTACACACATGCCACGGTGGTCTGCTGCACCCATAAACCTGTCATCTACATTATGTATTTCCCCTAATGCTATCTCTCCCCTAGGCCCCCAACCCCCAACAGGCCCTGATATGTTATGTTCCCCTCCCTGTGTCCATGTGTTCTCATTGTTCAACTCCCACCTATGAGTGAGAACATGCGGTGTTTAGTTTTCTGTTCCTGTGTTAGTTTGTTGAGAATGATGGTTTCCAGCTTCATCCATGTCCCTGCAAAGGACATGAACTCATTCTTTTCACGGCTGCATAGTATTCCATGGTCTAAATGTGTCACATTTTCTTTATCCAGTCTATCATTGATGGGCATTTGGGTTGGTTCCAAGTCTTTGCTATTGTGAACAGTGTTGCAATAAACATACACGGGCATGTATCTTTATAGTAGAATGTTGTTTTGATTTTTTAAATAAGCATACTTCTACAATTTTTTTTTTTTTTAAAAAAGATGAGCAATAAGAAAGGTGCTGCCTGCTTTAGAGCACTGAATATAATCGGTGAAGCCATTAGAAGTCCAAGGACAAGGACTGAAGTTGAGATTCCACCAAGTCATATAAAGAGCACAGGTATTAAGACCAAAATACCTAGGTTTGAGTTTGAGAAGCTCATTAGACCCCTGAGTCTTGGATTTTTCACCTTATAAAATGGCTTGATACATCTACCTTAAACAGACATTGGGCCCTAGTAAAGGAAATCAGGTATGTCCAAGATCTTTGCAAATAGTGAAGTACTTTAAAAACCAGGGTAATGTTGCTTCTTGGCCAGAAAAACAAGGGC
Organism: Mandrillus leucophaeus; assembly: GCF_000951045.1. Classification (NCBI taxonomy): domain Eukaryota; kingdom Metazoa; phylum Chordata; class Mammalia; order Primates; family Cercopithecidae; genus Mandrillus; species Mandrillus leucophaeus. Next base: position 4,563,006 of record NW_012103142.1, on the reverse strand, counting down.
TACAACTACAAACTCCTAGGGAAAGAGAGATGGATGGGAGCTGGAGGATTAGGAGAGACAGCCAACTATAATATGCAGCTCTGATTTGGACCCTGATTCAAACTGTTAAATAGATTTATGAATACGACTGTATAGTAGATTACATAAAGGAGCTATTACTACTTTTTAGATGTGATAACTGCATTGTGGCTTTGTGTTTTAAAAAATGTCTTTGGCCAGGTGCAGCGGCTCACACCTGTAATCCCAGCACTTTGGGAGGCTGAGGCGGACAAATGGCTTGAGTCCAGGAGTTCAGGACCAGCCTGGGCAACATGGCGAAACCCTGTCTCTACAAAAAATACAAAAATTAGTCAGGCATGGTGGTGCGAGCCTGTAGTCCCAGCTACTCCGGAGGCTGAAGTGGGGGGATTGTTTGAGCCCAGGAGACGGAGGTTGCAGTGAGCTGAGATCGTGCCACTGCACTCCAGTCTGGGCGACAGAGTGAGACTGTCTCAAAAAACAAACCAAAAATTATGTGTGTGTGTGTACATACATATATACCTTTCAGAGATATATATAAAAACATTTATGCATAAAATGATATGATGTTTGATATTGAGATTTGCCTCAAAATAATTCACAATGGTGAGGGAGTAGAGAATGGATACAGGTTTAGATAAAACAAGACTGGGATCAGGCATGGTGGCTCATGCCTGTAATCCCAACACTTTGGGAGGCTGAGGCAGGAGGACGCTTGAGCTCAGGGGTTCAAGACAAGCCTGGGCAACGTGGCAAAAACTTATCTCTACAAAAAATACAAAAAATTGGCCAAATGTGATGGCACTCCCCTGTAGTCCCAATTATTCGGGATGCTGAGGTGAGAGGATCACTTGAACCAGCAGGTTGAGGCTACAGTGAGCCATGATCATGCCACTGCACTCCAGCCTGGGTGACAGAGTAAGACCCTGTCTCAATCAATTAATCAACAAATAAATAATACTTTATTATTTATTATTATTTTTTGAGATGGAGTCTCCCTCTGTTGCTCAGGCAGGAGTACAACAGCGCGATCTCCGCTCACTGCGACCTCTGCCTCCTGGGTTCAAGCAATTCTCCTGCATCAGCCTCTCCAGTAGCTAGGATTACAGGTACATGCCACCACACCCTGCTAATTAGTAAATAATACTTTATTATTAAAAAATGCTATTTACTGAATCATCTGAGCCTTCAGCAAGTCATAATCTTTTTGCTACTGGAGGATCTTGCCTCAATGCTGATGGCTGCTGACTGTCAGGGTGGTGGTTGCTAAAGGCTGGGCTGGTTGTGACAATTTCTTAAGACAGTAATGAAGTTGGCCACATTGATTGACTTTTCCTTTCACAAAAGATTTCTCTGTAGCATGTGATTCTGTTTGACAGCATTTTACCCACAGTAGAACTTCTTTAAAAATTAAATCAGTCTCTTGCCTGCCACCATGTAAGACATGACTCTGCTCCTCATTTGTCTTCTGCTATGATTGTGAGGCCTCCCCAGCCATGTGGAACTTTGGCTGGGGAATAGACCAGGGAATCAATGGCTTTGGAGAGGAGCCAAGAATTAAATCTCAGCTAATGAAACTTATTCAGTCTGTAAGAATTTTGATGAGAGTGCCATTGATAATAGTAAACTCAACTGCAATTGTGTTTCTCTTATTATTTGGATGAGTATCAGTGGAGGAAATGGCGACTCAGAAGACATGCCAGCAGAAGTTATTACCTCAGTCATTACTGGAAATCTTAGCTGGCTGACCTTGCACTTGACAAGAATGTAACGGTGAAGATAAAACCAGATTTTCTATTTATCTGAAAAAAACAAAAAAAATTTAAAAATGAAGTCTACCTGGCCAGGTGTGGTAGCTCACTCCTATACTCTCAGGACTTTGGGAGGTCGAGGCAGGACTGCTTGAGGTCAGGAATTCAAGACCAGCCTGGGCAACACAATGAGAACCCCATCTCTACAAAAAATTTAAAAATTAGCTGGGTGTGGTGGTGCACAGCTGTAGTCCCAGCTACTCAGGAGGCTGAGGCAGGAGGATCACTTGAGCCCAGGAGTTTGAGATTACAGTTTGAGCTATGATTACACCACTGCACTCCAGTCTGGGCAAAAGAGTGGGACCCTGTCTCCAAATAAATAAATAAATAAATAACATTTTTTTAAAAATTGGAGTCAACCTTCTCAAATCCTGCCACTGCTTTACTAATTGAGTTTACGTAATATTCTAAATCCTCTGTTGTCATTTCAAATGTTCATAGCATCTTCACCAGGAGTAGATTCCATCTCAAGAAAGTATGTCAGCTATAGCTTTACTAAATTACTAAATATATCTCTTAAATAATAAGACTCAGAAGTTGAAATGACTCCTTGATCCACAGGCTGCAGAACAGACATTGTGTTAGCAGGTATGAAAACATTAATCTCCTTGTACATCTCCATCAGAGCTCTCAGGTGTCTAGGTTCATTGTCAATGGACAGTGCTATTTTGAAAGAAATCTTTTTTTGTGAGCAAGAGGTCTCAACAGTGGCCTTAAAATATTCAATAAACCATGCTATAAACAGATGTGCTGTCATCCAAGCTTTATTGTTCCACTTATAAAGCACAGGCAGAGTATATTTTGCATAATTCTTAAGGGCTCTAGGGTTTTTGGAATGGTAAGTGAGCACGGGCTTCAACTTAAAGTCACCAGCTGCCTTAGCCCCTAACAAGAGAGCCAGCCTGTCCTTCGAAGCCAGACTCTGACTACTCCTCTCTAGCTATGAAAGTCCTAGATAGCAGGCTGGTCATAGTGGTTACTACATACTTGTAAACCCAACTACTCAGGAGGCCAAGACGGGAGGATCACTTGAACCAGGAATTCAAGACCAGCCTGGGCAACATACTAAGACCCTCTCTCTACAAAAATTGTTTTTATAAAGTTAGCCAGGTGTGGTGGGTGTGCATCTGCAGTTCTAGCTACTCAGGGGGCAGGAGGATTGCTTTAGTCAGAGTATAACATTACAGTGTGCTATGATCATGCTACTGTCTCTTAAAAAAATAATTAAATTTAAAAAAGAAAGTCCTGGATGGCATCTTTTTCCAATAGAAGGCTGTTTTGTCTATACTGAAAATCTGCTGTTTAGTGTACCGCCTTCATCAATGATCTTAGCTAGATATTCCAGATAATTTGCTGCAGCTTCTCCATCAGCACTTGTTGCTTCACCCTGCACTTTTTGTTATGGAGATGGCTTCTTTCCTTAAACTTCATGAAAACCAACTTTGCTAGCTTCAAACTTTTCTTCTGCAGCTTCCTCACCTCTCTTAGCCTCTATGGAAGTGAAAAGCCTTGCTCTGGGTTAAGCTCCGGATTTAGGGAATGTTGTGGCTGGTTTGATCTTCTACCCAGAACACTAAAACTTTCTCCATATGAGCAATAAGGCTATTTTGCTCTCATATTATTTGTGTGTTCACTGGAGTAGCACTTTTAATTCCTTCAAGAACTTTTCCTTTGCTCACAATTTGGCATACTGGCACAAGAGGCATAGCTTTCAGCCTGGCTCAGCTTTTGACCTGCCTTCTTCATTAAGCTTAATCACTTATAGCTTTTGATTTAAAGCGAGAGACATGTAACTTCCTTTCCCTTGAACACTTACAAGCCATTGCAGTTATTAATTGACCTAATTTGAATATTGTTGTGTCTCAGGGAATAGGTAGGCCCAAGGAGAGGGAGATGAGGAAGGATCAGCTGGTGGAGCAATCAGAACACACACAACATTTATAAATTAAGTTCACTGTCTTATATGGAGGCAGTTCATGGCACCCTGAAATAATTACAACAATAACATCAAAGTTCGCTGATCACAGATGACCATGACAGATATAATAATAATGAAAAGTTTAAAATACTGTGAGAATTACCAGAATGTGACACAGAGACACAAAGTGAACACATGCTTTTGAAAAGTGGCACTGATAGACTTGCTCAATGCAGGGTTGCCACAAATCTTCAATTTATAAAAATGCAATATCTACAAAGCTCAATAAAACAAGATATGCCTGTACCAAGATTAGAAAGCAGTCATATCTATCACAGAAAGGCACACTGCTTGATGGGGTTGAGGTAGTAACGGGATGGGCACCTAAAGAAAGTGAAGACAGGCTTGGAACAAAATATAAATACAAAAAACAAAGCTAACAAGATAATTAAATATCTAATCAGAACTACAGCTGCTGAGGATTATTTTTAACTGGCACAACACTGTTAGCAAGATTTCATGACAGCATTTAGACTTCAAATGTAAATTAATGAATGGGTTAATACCATCCTAGGCTCATTCTTCAATACTATTTTAGAAAATTATTACTGCAAGAAGCAACTAAAAAATTCCAACAGATCAGCTAAACTGCTCTCTTGATAAAATTATACAACACAGTAGAATTATGCTGCTTCCAAAAGTTGGTCTATTAAGGCGGGGGGTGGGGGGAAGATGTAAAAAGTCCTCTAGAAAAAGCCTTCTTAGTCAGTTGCCTTAGTTTTCCAAGATTGCCTCATGAAAGACCTCATCATCCCTTTGAGCCCCATTGGAAAACCTGGATAGGACAGACCAAGTGAGACATTTCTTATGCTGTCCTCTTCAAAGGGCTCCACTCTCACCCACTTCTCATCACCCAACCCCCTAACCCCTCCAAATGGCTTCCTCCAAAAACCACAATCATCCACCACCCTCAGAGTCTAAAGAAAATGATTTCAGTCCTAGCTCTGCCTCTAATAAGGAGACAGAGAATCTCAAAACTTCTCAGTGAAATGAGGGATTACGTGAATGGCTTTCTAAGATCCCTTTCGATGTTCTTATTCCTACATGAGGTTCTCCTTACCTAAGGAAACAAAGCATCAGGCCGTGGCAGATGGGTTTTCCTGTGACTCTCTCAGCAGAAGTGATTAAGGAAACCAAAACAGAGACACAGGATCCTCAACTCCTTTAAGACTCTGCTTAACTTAGGCTGGCCGGCAGAGGCTGGGACTACAAGAAAACCTAACTGCTGCCATGAAATCAAATCTCTTTCTAAAGTGACAAGAACCCAGTGGGGTGAGAGGTGAAGAAGGAGTGGGGAGAAATCAAGGTCTTGGAGTTCTCCTTGGCCCATTCCATCACTTCCTGTATGTGCTGGGTTCTGGTGCCACAACCTTTTGTCCTCTGCATGTCCACATCCTGCTCCTAAGATATAGCAAGTGAACTGGAGTGTGCAGGCCTGATGTCCAATCTAAAATTCCAGTTTACATGGATGAGAGCCTGAGTCGGAAACAAGTTCAAAATAATCCTAAAATAATCTCAAATAAACCGTAAAACTACAAAACATATCAATGTGGTCATTCTTGTGACAAAGCAGATCTTTTTAGGTGAGATCTGTGACCATCTTAAGAGATAAATTCCAGGCAGCAATCGCTGTTAAAAGTAGTTTTAGCTGTGTATTCCAAAGGCACTATCTATTTTCTAGCAAGACATACCCACTGGCTGGACTCTTGGGAAAAACAGACAGACAGACGGCAGATAAGAAAGAGCAATAGCTTGTTCAACTTGGTACTAATGCTTCTTACCCACATATTCTGAGAGGAAGACGACAAAGAATGGAGTGACCAGGTCATTAATTCCCTGGACATACCCACTGGCAGGGTGGCGGATGGCCCAAATAAATAGAATTCTTTCAAAGATCTAGGAAAATGAGAAAGAAAGACACGAGTGTTAAATCATGGGGACACACTCCCTCCCTCCGTTTACCTACTTCACTATTTACCTCTGGGTTGGTGTAGAATGTTTAGGAAAATTTTAAAATACTGTGGGATAAAGAAGTATATAAATGCAAAAAAGTTTCTAATACACGAATTGTTTTCAAGTAGGGGTAGATACTTCTTGCCCTTTATTCATTTTTTCATTATCTGGTCACCATAATACGAAATTGGGAAAAGGAAAGAATTGCAACCCAAATGACTTAGAAAACATTTGGGATGAATGCTGTTAATTTAGGCCACCACATTCTCATCTGTAGATACTGTTTTCTATTTCCAAGAGCAAGATATCAGAACATCCTAGTTCTGATGCTTTTTTCTAAATTTTTTTTTTGTTAGGAAATACCTTCTCTACTACCCTCCACTCTCCCTGCTGAGAAGAAAGGAGGTCTAGATTTAATTCTAACCCAGCCTGACTAGGACCAAGCGACAGACTGCACATTGCAGGAAGTCACTTCACATATCAGGATACAACTCAGACATCTGCTAAGGATAGGAAGTTAAACAAAATCCTATGGACTCCTACAGCTGGGTATTTGAGAACAGAGAAACCAGCCAGGGCCCCCATGGGAAAGACCCTGGGGTTTAGCATATTAGCCACAAGAAGCCAGAGGCCTAGGCTGGGGACAAAGGAAAGATCTCTATGGTCCCTTTACAGAATCATGCCCTGTACCACTCAACTATACTCTCCTTGCTTTCATTAGGCCGAGTTTCTCCCCACCTTCTCTCAACCTGATGATACCCATTGCCTGGTTTCATTCTGTTGACCACAACTCCTGAGTCTGACACATTCTTGAGACTGGTTTTGACTGGGCTGCCTCATGTCTCTGTGAACCACACCAGAGAGATGACAGAGGTGATGGTGAATACATGCAGATGATAGGGTAGGAGATTAGAAAGCACGTGGACTCAGGAGAATCTCAGCCAATCACCTCAGCATCAGAATGAAGAGGCCCTCTCAAGCAGGTGCAAGGGAGAAAAACCTCCCAGGGAGACCAATAAACAGGAAATGGTTATATGGTTTTTGGAGATGGTTATCTAGTGTAGGAGGGACATAGAGAATCTAGAGACATATAAAGGATGCTTCCCAGTCCCTCTGTCATAGATAGTTGTGTCTACAGCTGGCAAACAGAGCTGAGAAACGGTTTCCTTCACTGTCAACACTGCTGCCTTCACAGGCAGTGAGAACAAAGCCCTCCCTCGAAGGGAGCTGGCCTCTCTGCCCTCACTAGACCTACCCGCTTTGTGCGGTTGAGGAAAAGGCACAGCAACCTCAATTGCATTCAGCCCAACACTCTAATGGGAGCATTCTTATACTCTATTTCCTCTCTGTTGCTAAATGACCCCTCTATCTTGAAAACACAGCCAAAGCTAGAACCATCATTTTGAGGAAAATCTCAAGAATTCCCTGGCTCACTCTCTTTCTTTGTATTTCTTGTGACCTGGGTCTGTCTAGATGCCTCTGTTAAAAAGCTCCTCCAGGTTGGTCTTTCCAAAGGACTTAGAAGGGCTTCTACTCCATAGGATCAGCTCCTTGTAAATACTCATATCCTTGGTGCCTGGCTGTAACAATGGCCAAGTACATGGAAGCTAGCTGTTCAGAATCAGGAGACCTGCAATCATCCTCTCTAGTAAGGGTGGGACAACACAGACACACTCACACGGTCAAAGTGAAGTGGTCAAAGAGATGGAAACTGAAGAGCACCAAGCCTGGTAATCAGGGGAGACCATGGGATGCTCACTGTAGAAAAAGTCTGGGATAATCCTGCCTTATAGAGAGGAGTGGATAGGAGAACCCCTGGAGGTTTTCCTATGTCTCTTCTACTAGTGTGGGTAATTTTTATATACTATAGTCAATTCTCAGGTATCTTTCAGGTTTTCAAAGCAAGCCTTTCCGTATTCAGTGTTACTTAGTTCTTTACTTCTTGGTTGGCATTTTTACTAGACTGGATGGTGGCTCACGCCTTGTAATTCCAGCATTTTGAGAGGAAAAGCAGTAAGAGTGCTTGAGGCCAGAGGTTCAAGACCAGTCCTGGGCAACAAAGCAAGACTCCATCTTTACAAAAAATTATGAGAAAAAAATTAGCCAGGTGTGGTGGTGCATGATTGTAGCCCCAGCTACTTGGGAGGCTGAGGCAGGAGGACTGCTTGAGCCCAGGAGGTAGAGGCTGCAGTGAGCTATGATCACACCATTGCACTCTAACCTGGGTGATAGAGTGAGACCCTGTCTCTTAAAAAGTTAAAATAAAAAAAAATTGAAAAGATGACTGTAGCCTGCTAGATGAAATGGTAATTCAGGAAAAATTGGAAAGAATAAAGTTTGAGTTCCCATATTGTATTCAGGATGCACTACTAAGAGAAGCCACCAGCCCCCAACCATTTTTTTTTTTTTTTTTTGAGATAGGATCTTGCTCTGTCACTCAGGCTAGAGTGCAGTGGCACGATCATGGCTCATTGCAGCTTTGACCACCTGGGCTCAAGAGATCCTCCCTCCTCAACCTCCCAAATAGCACAGGCACAGTAGCACAGGCACATACCACCATGCCTGGCTAATTCTGTAACTTTTTTGAGACAGAGTCTCGCTATGTTACCCAGACTGGTCTCAAACTCCTGGGCTCAGGCTGGTCTCAAACTCGTGGGCTCAAGCAATCCCTCTGGCCTTGGCCTCCCAAAGTGCTGGGATTATAGGAGTGAGTCACCATGCCTGGCTGAGAAGCCTTTTAAACTGACTACTTTCCCCATCTCCAAATTTAGAGTAAGCATGCACAGGTAAAAGAAAAGTCTCTGAACATCTCCAAGTTAAAATGAGGAATAAGCAGTGCTGAGCCATGGAAAACTGTATGGGAGGATAAAGGGATCGTGAATGGGTGTTTAGCTTCCTATGAGCTGAATCTTATAGTTAAAATAATGGTGTTACCTTCAAAATCTTATTTATGCTATGGGTAAGACATGAGGGACCCTACCAGTGGAGACATCTATATTTAAACAAAATTATAAATACAACCCAAAGTCAAATAGAAATTATTTTCAGCATTTTAACCACCATCCCTCTCTATTATGAGAATGGCAAGTTCTGTTAAAAGAGCACTAACACTTAGTGTCCTGGCTACTGTAAAGTTGCAAAGGAAATCCCTAACCTTAAGAAGTTTACAGTTACTGCTTGAGTCAAAACATAATAGTCCCACTGACACCTTCCATGTACTTCATTAACTTGTTAGGTCTCAAAACATAACTACTAATCCCACTTCTAAATATATACCCAAAAGAATTTAAAACAGAGACTCAAACAGATAGTCACATACCCATACTAGCAGTAGCATTACTCACAATAGCCAAAATGTGAAAGCAACCCATGTGTCCACTGACAAATGAAGAGCTCAACAGTATGTGTTACATATGCACAAAGGAATATTATTCAGCCTTAAAAAAGGAAGGAAATTCACACATGCAACAACAGGCATGAATCTTGAAGATATTATGCTAAGTGAAATAAGCCAGTCAAAAAAGGACAAATATTTTATGATTCCACTTATTTGAGCTACCTGGAGTAGTCAAATTCTTAGAGACAAATAGAATGGAGGCTGCTGGGGAAGGGAGTTAATATTTAAAGGGTACAGAGTTTCAGTTTGGGAAGATGAAAAATGTTCTGGAAGTGGATGGTGATGGTTATACAACAATGTGATTGTACTTAATGCCACCGAGCTGTACACTAAAAAATGGTTAACATAGCAAATTTTATATTATGTATATTTTACCACAATTTAAAAAATCACTACTTCCAGCTTGATAAAGTAGAGCAAATATAGGAATAGGAATTCTAAGATGTGGCTTCTTCATTCTGCCACCAAGTAGACTCGAAATTCTGAGCAAGTTCCTTAGCCTTTCAAAGTGTTATTCCGCTCACAGATTTGTTATGAAGATGAAATGAGAATGCATGAAACCGTGCTCTAAAGGAACCAAAGCTGCATATATGAACGTAAGGTACTATTATGATTAGCCGCAAACCTGTAAACAGGTGCCACAGAACTATGCAGGGAGAAGCGCCAAAGAACATTAAGTAATTCCCTCACCTCCTGTACAAGTGGTTGCTGGAACAACGGAATGAGAGGATTCGTCCTTGGAATGTCAATGTGAATCTGAAAAAGAGAAGGCATGTCCAAAAACACAAATGCCAGTTTGTTCTTTTTTTTTTTGTTGAGACGAAGTCTCACTCTTGTCCCCCAGGCTAGAGTGTAATTGGCACTATCTCGGCTCACCGCAACCTCCGCTTCCAGGGTTCAAGCGATTCTCCTGTCTCAGCCTCCCAAGTAGCTGGGATTACAGGTATCTGTCCCTATGCCTGGCTAATTTTTGTATTTTTAGTAGAGACGGGGTTTCACCATGTTGGCGTAGCTGGTCTCGAACTCCTGACTTCAGATGACCCACTCGCCTCGGCCTCCCAAAGTGCTGGGATTACACGTGTGAGCCACCGTGCTCAGTCCAGTTTATTCTTTTGACAAGTTTTTTTGTTTTTTTTTTTTTAAAGAAATGGGAATCAAAGTAGTAAGAAAACACAGTTTATCTTCAGAAAGAAGTGACTGACACAGAAAAAAAATCTAGTTATACCTACCTGCCTATATGGAACATGTTTCCATGATAACAGTAGTTTATTAGGAAACCGCCCAAAAGAAACCACTTAAGTCAAATGGCAATAGGCTTCACAGCCTGAGGGTTTTTTCTTACTGCTCTGAAGTCTGTTTCACTCTGGGCTGGCATGTATGTAGCAGGTATGATCCAAGTAGGTACCCCTCTTTCAGAATCTTACTCATCGACAGTTCCTAAGAACTAGAAGAGCTCAGAAAGCTGCATAAATGTCCTAAAATAGGGAACGAGAGATGAACTTGTTTATGAAGTCATGATGTGTAAGAAGTGGGGAAGGGCCAGGGGCAATGGCTCACGTCTGTAATCCCAGCACTTTGGGAGGCCGAGGCAGGTGGATCACTTGAGGTCAGGAGTTTGAGACCAGCCTGGCCAACATGATGAAACCCCATCTGCACTAAAAATACACAAATAAGGGCTGGGTGCGGTGGCTCACGCCTGTAATCCCAGCACTTTGGGAGGCTGAGGTGGGTGGATCACCTGAGGTCAGGAGTTCGAGACCAGCCTGGCCAACATGGCAAAACCCTGTCTCTACTAAAATTACAAAAATTAGCTGGGTATGGTGGTGTGCGCCTGTAATCCCAGCTACCCAGGAGGCTGAGGCAGGAGAATTGGTGGAACCTGGGTGACAGAGACTGGTGTGAGCCGAGATTGCACCACTGCACTCCAGCCTAGGTGACAAAACAAGACTCCGTCTCAAAAAAAATAAACAAAATATTAGCCGGGCCTGGTGGCGCATGCCTATAATCCTAGCTACTCGGGAAGCTGAGAGGCAGGAGAATCACTTGAACCCAGGAGGCGGAGGCTGCAGTAAGCCAAGATCACGCCACTGCACTCCAGCCCGGACCACAGAGCAAGACTCCATCTCAAAAAAAAAAAAAGTGGGGAAGGACCAAAAGCAGTTGGCCTTCAGTAACTGAAGCTGAAAGTTCTTACTTCTGTTACCAAAGACATCACTATGTCCATTTCAATTCGGGGATTTCCCAACGCCCAGTCTAGCTATGCAAAAGACTGTGTCAGCAGCAGCAGCAGAGGCTACTTCAGTTCTTGAGGCTTGTTGTAGATAGCTGCCCACCTTTCACTTTCTGCAACCCCTGGCCTACTCTTCTCCTCCCTCCATGTGTGATGTTGGGAGCAGACCTTTCTGCAGACCATGAGGACCATTATGGGCAGACGGAAGACTCCCTGACAAGACTACTGATAGCTACAGCTCCTACAGACAGTCACAGAGGCCGAAACAGCACTGCAGCTGCCAGGAAGACATACTGATGTCATAGTCCAGAGGGACTGGACCACTGCTAAGTGAGCTTGTCTTTCCTCTCCATACTCGATAACTCTTACTACTCATAGCGTGGTTGGTGGACCAGCAGCAGCAGCATTGCAAGGGAGCACATTAGAACTTCAGGTTTTACCCGAGACCCGCTAAATCAGAATCTGCATTTTCTCATAATCTCTAGGTGAGATCGTATCAAAATCCTAGGTGATTTGTATGTACATTAAAGTTTGAGAAGCACCGCATTGACTAGTGCCAAAAAAGTCTGTCTATTTAAAATGGCTAAAATCAGAGCTGCTGAATGAAAAGAGGGGAAACAGTTTTGAGGATAAATTTAACTCCTAACCAATATACCACAGCCTGAGGACTTGGAAAGCCTGTACCCTGAGAGCACTACCATGAGACACACCTAAAGTGTATGACTGGTAAGCAAAGAGGCAGCAGGTGATGACTATACCTGTCTGTAGGTATCCTGGTGATGTTCCTCATTTCGAGAGTCATAATACTGTTCAATGAAGCCAAAATATTCCTCCCGCTTCCGCTGCAGGGTCAACTTCCTCCTCTCAGTGTTTGCTGGGAGATAGCCCTATAGACAAGACTGCTGGTCAGATAGGGAAAGACAATGGTTGGATAAATCCTTAATTTTTATTTTAATCTATGCAGTGGTTTGGAAACTATCAAGAAGGAAAACTGCCAAGGGTAAATCCCTTCTTGGTTCTGGCCACCCATTTTTTGCCCTCTTCTCATTGAATGAGATCCACATGTGAGCAGATGAAGCAAGGCCAGCTTTCCCAGGATTATTTACTCCCTTGGCCCTGTACTGTGCTGAAGCTTGAGCCACTGGTGAGCACTCCTCAGCTCCCAGAGCTGGCACAGTACAGGAGTGAATGTAGGTCAGTGGGAGGGAGCTGGACCCAAGTCATGGCCTTGGAGGGCTGCGTGTGTCCAGGGCCATACTTCTGAGAAATGCAGGGATATAGCAACCTCTACAGCACATCTCAGCAGTGTGCCAAGTAAGTTGGTGCCAGTTACATTCTTTTCCAGTGTAACTTTCAGAATTACCAGCTTAGGAAGCAGCTGAATGGAATCCGTGACATAACAGCTACAACACTCAGACAGAACTTCTGGCAGCAGCCCCCAGCCTAGCCAAAGCTCCAGGCCAACTTTCATTCTTATCCTTGGTCTAGATCCCACTCTCATTCTTATATTTTCTGTTCCCCTTCCGTTCTCACCAAATCTACTCTGAATAGCATTCAAACTGATTAGAAGTGGCAGAGGCAATGATTACATGGTTGCAAGAGTAGAGGTGGGGCGAGCAGTCAGGAGACAGACCCTTCTTCTTGAAAACATTTATGTAATGCATTCCACAGTGAGTGCCTGGAGAGCAGGGACTGTGGTTTATTCATTTTTGTATCTGCTCAGAGCATCTGGCACTATGCCTGGCAAACAGCAGGCCCTCAATCAATCCTCACTAGATGAATGAATGAATTTTACAGGCTCAGGAAACCCAAGTGTTCCTATCGTAGCGGCTGGCACAGTGCTCTGTACTTGGTGAAAGCAGGACTAGTAAGGCTTCCAAGGGAGGCCCATTTATCAACTCTTTACAGATCAAAGTGGGTTTCAACTTTTGGTTACTCCAACTGAAACAGGAGTAAAGCACAGGGAATGTTTGAGCTTGCTCAAAGCAAGTGCTGGGGTCACCCTATCTCACTCACTCTATTCTTCTTCCTCGCTGTTAATAACGTGAGACCATGACTATTGGTACAAGTCTGTGTACCTCTACATGTGTGTGAATAAACTCTCAAGAATGTGTTTCTTTATGCACAGAAATAGGACTACAGTCCCATAGTTCTGTCATATCCAGTAGGACTAGAGAAGTCTATGGAGTTAAGACCAATGTGTCCAGACTAACCTCATCAGGCAAGAAGGGCTGTGTGAGGCTCACACTTCTCTACACAGTAGGTAGAACTCACCGACAGGAGTCTCCAGGTTACAGGTCGAACCTCCCTGGGAACCCCTGGCCAGCTACACTTCCTCAGTTCATCTGTAAAGAGAAAACAGCCTTGTTAGGTGAACTCTCCACAAATGCTCTAAAGCAAACCGCAACCAGCACTGCCTGATGTCTCCTTCCATTCATGTAAGACCACCACCACCACTTGCTACCCATAAGCACAGGGAAAAGCCCAAAACAGCCCTGAGCAGCCAAGTGCCAAGGACATGGCCTTGCAGTAGCAGTCCTGTCAGCTCAGAGATGAAAGTTAGAGGGGAAGAGAAAGACCAGTGGGTGTAGATTTCAGCCAGAGTCACCATGAGATAGAGGAGATCAAAGTCAGAATAGTTGCACTAGGGTCTACAGGCCACAGAAACCAGTCCCACCTAATTTGGTCCATAATCTCTAGTAACATATGTCTGACTTAATACCTGCATGTCACTGCAATGGGCACCAGGTCAGGAGAAGCTAGAAAAGTAAAAGAAGGAAGAATAAAGAGCAGTAGCTTCCAGGTCTCTGAGAATTCCAGTCACCAAAAGCTCCTACCTTGCCTGGGCTCACAGGGACTCACCTAAGTCAGTGTTGTGGCTGGAGAGAAGCTGACGGAATTTTTCTAGGCGGGTTTTCTCCCGGACAGTCATTGGGGGGGCCCCAGAGGCGTTCTGATCCGAGATCCGGGCAACGAGGGGGATGATGGGCCGGAGAGGGAGTGACTGCTGTTTGTGGAGTGGGTTCCTCAGGCATGTATCACCTGAGATCATTTGAAAAAGAAACAGAACGGGCTGTGTGAGGAGCATGGATTCTGAGAAGCCTTAAACCTAACCGTTCAGCATCGTGTCTCCTCCCCAAGACTGTGGCTGCCTGTGTGCACTGTCTGAGGTGCCCAGTTGAGGGGCAGCGAGGGGCCAGAACCCAGCCACGCTCCATTCACTGCCCAGAGAAAGGGCTGCATTTATATCAAACACACCAAGGCACCTTAGGTGCTAACAGAGACTCCAGAAGCTGCAGCAACTTTTGAGAACTTTTTTGGTGACTCTAAAGGAAAATCAAATGTTTTCTTTCTACCCCAACTTGGAACTTTTCTTGATGCCAAACAGTGAGTTTAGTTTAGTCTAAGGCAGAGTTTTCCTTCCCATTCCACATCCCAGAGCACATAAGGAATGATGACAAGGCAGATGACACCACAAAGCACAAGGCTGCAATAAATGGAGGTGGTTGCTCTCCACAGGCCCCGGAACCCCCGGCTGCTCCATGGACTAAGAGGATCAATATCTCCACACATCCTGTACCTGGTTCTTGGCCCATCAGTTTGCCCTGGTGAGAAGCTCTGGCCTAAGGCAATCCTGCCTTTTGGTGGCTGCGGTTCCTTTGTGCACCTACATTTCCCACCAAAATGAACCAGTTCTTAATTCTGCCAGGATATGACTGAAATAACAAACAAAGACTCAAACTGAACTCTGTCTTGTTCTCGACATTTCTAGACAGGATGGTAGGTAGGGTGAATAAGCACTACAGGACTCACATATATTGAGTGTTTCCCATGTATAAGGCATATAGGTCACTTTTACATATGACCTCTCATTTGATCCTTAGAACACATGGTAGGAATGTATAACTATTTTACAGACGAGAAACTGCTCAGGGAGGTTAAATTATTTGCAAGTGAGAGGTGAAAAACCACCTTAGGTAAGCCTGACTCTGGAACTCTTGTATTATCACAAGCAAAACTCAGTTTTTAATTCTAGTTGTGCTTACATGACTGCCTCATACTCTTCACACGGCTGGGCCTTAAAAAGTAGTAGTCATAACAAAAATTAAACAGTGAATATCAACCAACCAGTACTACTAGAAGGCTTACAAAAACAACTTCCACGAGGCAGTTGGCTGGGACGCCTAGTGTAACGAGAGGACTAGAAAATGCAGACACACTGCAGAGCTGAGACAGATGTAAATCTCCGCTATTACCTATTTACAGACAGATGCCCGCAGGAGAAAACCTCCTCAGGGAGAATGCTCTGGGCTGGGCTGGGGAGGTCCTGGCTGCACAGGGCAGCTCATTATGGATCACAGTAGGGGCCTTCCTCACACTGGGAATCTCTGGAGACCCTCCATCACCGTGTGTAGACACCTTCCACAGCCTGCAGCTGTGGCCACCTGGTCAGTAACACTGAATGCCTATCTGTGCATGGCACTGAAGGTTCACGCTAGAGCCCAAATCAGTGATGGAAAATAACTGTGGAATGATTGCAAAGACCTTACAGCCATGAAAAAAGTTCCCTCAGAACATGAGCCAGGGCTCTGATGTTCTTCTACTTCCTTTTCATCCTTTACCCACTCACCGCTTTAACTCTCACTGCAATGACAAAGCTTCCCTCTCCAGTTCCCAACACACTTTCATAAAACCCATTAGGGCAACATTAAACACAACCATGAATATTTAAAGGAATACACTGAGAGTCCCCAAAGGTCTAATAAAACCACCATCGCATCAACCGTTACTCTGGCCAGTTTCCCGAAAAGAAACAGAGAGGCCTCTACTTCCATCCCACCCAACCTGATGGGACCTGCCTGATGGTCAGGAAGCCGAGACCTGGGGCCTTTAGGCACATTTGCTCCCGCCCTCAGGAACAGGAAGAGACAATTTTATGCTAGTAGCTGTTCCCCAGGGCTGAGAAAGTCAAACCACAGTGGCCAAACAATTGTGAAATTCAGCCACTAACAGCTTTAAATTAGTTAATATTTCTAAACCTGACCAGGCCTAAAGCAATGTGAAGCAATCAAACCAGAAGTTTTGGACTCCACCACAGGGAAAGGAAGAAGAGAAGAGGAGAATGGCAAACAACACCTGGGTGTTAGAAAGTGAAGGCCCAGGTTACCAGACTGGGCAGCCACCACTGTGGGAGGGGTAAGTATAGCTTGTGACCACTCAGGCTTAATGATGCCATATCTCAGGCTTGAGTTTACCACCCCACTGAATATCTATCTGAGTGAGGCCACAAAGAAAAATCGCTTTTATTTAAAATGCACGCTGCTGAGAAGCCTGAGGCTATGAAGGGAGCAGGAAGGACTTACTAGAGTTTCTGGACAGCTGGGCATCACTGCTGGACTTTATGACCTTGTAGTTGGCAGGAACATCCGATGTCGTTGACTGGGACCGTTCTGGTTTTACCCTCAGCTTGCTGTGGTTTTCTAGAACTTGGGCTGCAGTTGCCAAAGCAACTTTTGAGTTCAGAGTTTGGAAAGAAGGTGAGGAAAAGTCCTCTTCCTCATCATCGCCAATGTCCCAAGCATCACTGGTATTCCGTGCAAACTCATGAAAACTGGAGGCCTTCTTACTCTTCAGAGGAACTGTGCTGACTTTTGATCGTTCTTTAATGAAACTTCAAGAAAGGAGACACGATTACCAAGGAATGGCCTGACACATCTGACCACCTGCATTTGCTTATTATTATAATGTTAATAAATTACAAACTACTCCATACATAATCATTAGCTTCTTCAAACAAAAACTGCCCATATCCATTCTTCATCTAGATACATCCAGACCAGCCTGAGATCGCAGAGACAGATGTAGCAGAGACAGCAATGGTCACCAAACATCCCATGTGCTCTTGTATACTTCCTGGCCCCCATGCACTTAGGTGAGGCCATATGACCAGTTCTGGCCAATGGACTAAGAGGAGAAATAAGGCGATTACTTCCAGGCAAAGTAGAGAATAGGTGTCAGTTCTGTATAACCTCTTTTTTTTTTTTTTTTTTGAAACAGAGTTTCTGTCACCCAGGCTGGAGTGCAGTGGTATGATCATGGCTCACTGCAGTCTTGACCTCCTGGGCTCAAGTGATCCTCCCACCACAGCCTCTTGAGTAGCTGGGACTACAGGTGTGCACCACCATGCCTGGCTAATTTTATTATTATTTTCTGTAGACACAAGGTTTCACTATGTTGCCCAGGCTGGTCTTGAACTCCTGGGCTCAAGCGATCCTCCCACCTCGGCCTCCCAACTTGTTGGGATTACAGGTGTGAGCAACCATGCCTGACCTATAGCTTCTCTTCTATCATGATGACTGGCAAGATGGTAGAGACTCCCTCAGCCTAGGTAACTGAGTGACTATGTGAAGCAGCAGTAACTATGTCGAGGAGCCTGCCCTCTGCCCTTACCCACCCCCATTTTAGACATGTAGCATGAGCAGGAAATAGACCTTTACTATGCTAATCCACTGAGATTTGAGAGTTGATCTGCTATCACTTAGAGTAGCACATAAACTACTGGCAGAAAACGAGATAATGTAGCATTAAACCTTAAGTCCCAAAATAAAAAAGTTGTTCCACTTTTTGGTCTTCCACTAGCCTTGAGAAGAAAGTTGAAGTTTGGTGCTACTCTGTCTTTAAGACCATTTTCTAAGTAGGTGCCAAAGTGAGAGCAGCCTCAGAATCAATATATTTTCTAGCAACAAGATCTGGCTCCAAATTTAATAAGACTGTTTGGTTTTTCACTGGGTATTTATACGATTCTTTTCTTTTAAGAGTCAGGGCCTTGCTCTGTCACCAGGGTGGAGTGATGGAGTGCAGTAGAGAAATCTTGGCTCACTGCAGTCTTGAACTCCTGTGCTCAAGCAATCCTTCCACCTCAGCCTCCTGAGTAGCTGGACTACAGGCGCACACCACCATGCTTAGATTTTTTTTTTTTTTTTTTGAAGAAATAAGGGTCTTATTATGTTGCTCTCGCTAATCTCAAACTCCTGGCCTCAAGTGATCCTCTCACCTTAGCCTCCCAAATTGCTGGGATCACAAGTATGAGCCACCGCGCCCGGCCGGTTTTCATTACATTTTTGAAGCAGATGATGATTCAATATATTTGAAGTAGATTAAGAATTGGAATTTATTCAAATGAAGACTTGCCAATAGAAACTGGGAGGACACTTTCCAACACAATGAAGAAGAAAGAAGGGAGAAAAGACTGTCATTCCCCGTGACATAAAGACATGAGACTCAAGGCAGACCATTCTGAGGTTGCCAGAAATGATTTTAAGGACACCAGCCCACAAAACCCAAAATTCAACCAACCAATTTAAAAGGCAGCTCTACCCTGAGGAAAGAAGCTTTCCTGGAGGAAGGGGTTGGTTTCACCTAGAAAAGGGGAAGAGTCTGAGGACAAAACAAGGTTGGTGAGAACCACCCACAAGAATGAAAGAGAAGGCCGGGCACAGTGGCTCACACCTGTAATCCCAGAACTTTGGGAGGCCGAGGCAGGCAGATCACCTGAGGTCAGGAGTTCGAGACCAACCTGACCAACATGGTGAAACCTCGTCTCCACTAAAAATACAAAAATCAGCCAGGTGCAGTGGTGCACACCTGTAATCCCAGCTACTCGGGAGGCTGAGGCAGGAGAATCGCTTGAACCCAGGAGGCAGAGGTTACAGTGAGTCATAATTGCGCCACTGCACTCCAGTCTGGGTGACAGAGCAAAACTCCATCTCCAAAAAAAAAGAAAAAAAAAAAGAACGAAACAGCAAAGCAAGAAGTGAAAGGTACTTTGGTTTACCACTGACAGAAGGCAGAGAATCCACAGACCAGGAACAATAAACAATAATGGGTAAATTTAAGGCTCTGAAGCTTTTCCATGTTTACTAGTTATACTCTCTCCAGAGGAGATACATAAATTCACACATAAATATTGGCTACTCACTGGCTACCAGACCCTATGCTAAATTTTATATATATCCATTTTCTCATCTAATGCCCATTAACAATCCTATGAGGTGGGTATTGAGCAGGCAGTGAGGTCTGGGCTCAAATCCAGGTCTACCTGACTCCTGAGCCAGCGTGTGCTGCTAACTACTTACTCTACCTAGAAAAAAGCAGCTAAAAAGAAGAAGGCCAGGGCCTAGAAGGATCTGTAGCCTAGGAAGAAAAGTCGCCAAGTAAACTGAGCCACACACCACCACAGCTGTAATTCTCCCCAACTATACACAGCCAATAAGCCCGACTCTCACACCCCGTAGGAAAAAAAAAAATCTCACCTTGTAGGAAAAGACTTAGGTCTGACACACACAGCCTATTCTGAGTAGACAGGAAAGAAGCCACATCTAGGCATGGGCTCCTTGTACGAGAAATGTTGCCCCTTTCTGTTGACCCCAGTAGTTGCAGCAAAAAGTTAATCCAGGTAACTCCAGCTAGGGATGCCTTCGGTTTATACATTCCATTTAAACACAGTTCAAAGTAGTTTATACTTAACTCAAGGTAAAAGAATGCCACAGTGTGGCTTGAAGTCTAACCAAGATTATTTATTATAATTATTATGATTGAGATGGATTCTCGCTCTGTTGCCCAGGTTGGAGTGCAGTGGCACAATCTTGGCTCACTGCAACCTCCGCCTCCCGGGTTCAAGTAATTCTCTTGCCTCAGAATCCCCAGTAGCTGACTAGGGACTACAGGCGCATGACACTAAGCCTGGCTAATTTTTGTGTTTTTAGTAGAGACGGGGTTTCACCATGTTGACCAGGCTGGTCTCGAACTCCTGTCCTCAGGTGATCTGCCCACCTTGGCCTCCCAAAGCGTTGGGATTACAGGCATGAGCCACCATGCCCCACCTTAACCAAGATTATTGAAACACAACTCTATCAAAGTCACAATCAAACTGGCCTCTGATGAACACCTTCACCATACCTCCTTACAACTGTATGGCAAATCACAGTTTAGAAAGCACCTTTGCAGATACTTCATGCAATCCTCACAAATCTGTGAGGTAAGTCTTACTATCTACTTTATGAATGAAGAAACTAAGGCTCAGAAAGTTTCAGTAATTTGCCCAAGGTCATGGAGATGGTAAGTGGCAAAGAAAAAGGGATTCAAGAAGTGTAGGGAATACTAAAAATTTCAAAAACCTAATAAATGGCACATTTGACTTGGTAAAGTACTTGGTGATGAGTACCTTAGTAACACAAACACCTAAGGGTATGCATTCTGTCATTTGATCATACTACACTGTCTTACTGACACAGATGTTCTACTTAACAGAATTTTCTAGAAAAATGTTTGACACTGGCAAGTGATATGAAGTAAGTGGAGAAATTTAGTAACAATAAAATAAATTCAGGTATCTTAGTAACTAGTGTGGCTTCATATGAACTAGTTTTATAACTCGGAATTAGGACCTAGCATACTTAAGCATCAATTCAGAAAACAATAAACTCAGAAGCTTGTTATACCATCAAGTGGCCAATGGAGCTGCTCAGCAATGAGACTAGTTTTATCTGAGCTATAAAAATTATTGCAGGCAATAGTATCACTAATAGTAATCATTTGGCAAATTAAAGTCAATATACATGGACAGGGAATGACTTCCCGTGCTTGTGCAGTTTAGATGATTGAAGACCCAATGTAAAGGCTTCTGCTGTGATGTGTATTAACCACAAAGTAATTAATGATGGGCTGAAGTGGAACGATAATCATGTAGCAGAGAAAGTCATAAAAATGTCCTAACAAAGGTACTAAAATAGAGGCGATAAATGTTTTATGGCAACAATCTGAAATTGTAAAATGGTCTGGTGCAGAGGTAGACGTGGTCCCATGTTGTAAAATATCAGTATCAAACCACCACATACATGAAAAAGGGAACCAATTAATCCAGTGACAATTAAATCCCTCCCAAACTGTAAAGCTAAGTAATTACTCCTATTGAAAACATGACTGAAACTCTGCTGAGGGATCAGTGAAAATATTCACGATTTTATATCATTAATAGGTGAGAAAATAATAGTATATAAAGTTTGCCTTGGCAGTTTGAGATATGGAAATATTCCTGAAGATCTGTCCTAAATACAAAATTAGGAAAAGCTCAGTTGATAACAGGTGCAGACAAGGTATGGTGATCTTGATCAAAACATAAAATGGACAGTACACTCAATGCCTTATATATGAATGGATGAACGGATTTATAGGTTAGCCACATGTTTGTCAAAGGTTGTGCTAGAACAGATCTATTAACAATCAATAACTCCTGACTGTGACCAGAATGGCTGTGGTTACATGTAACATAATACTCAACTATGATCCTTAAATCGTAAGACCACAATGTAGGTCTAGGCTGTTGTCTTTGCTATTTTCGTTGTTTTTTTTTTTTTTTTTTTTGCCTCGGTGTTTCGCTCTGTCGCCCAGGCTGGAGTACAGTGGCCGGATCTCAGCTCACTGCAAGCTCTGAAATGTGAGTGGCAGCCAAAAGAGGGTTTCTTC
>NW_012103142.1:4534941-4541020 GCF_000951045.1 Mandrillus leucophaeus | reverse complement strand
CAATGTAGGTCTAGGCTGTTGTCTTTGCTATTTTCTTTTTTTTTTTTTTTTTTTTTTTGCCTCGGTGTTACAAGTTGGCTGCTATAGCTTTCAGAATCACACTCACACTACCACGTTCAAAAGCATGAAATGTGAGTGGCAGCCAAAAGAGGGTTTCTTCACAGAACTGTCTCCCATTCTGACCAAAAAAGAAAATCTTTCCAAGAACCCTCCCCCAGGAGACTTTCTTTGGCCAGAACCAATGAGATGAGACCACTCTATGCCAGTCACTGGGATTACTAAAGAATTATCATGAAAGGCTTAAACCAATCTTAATACCTCCCCTAAGTGCATTGTTGCTCACTCAATATCTGAACAAAATTATGGTTCTTGAGCATGAAAGAAGCAGGCACAGGGAAGACTATCAGGTAGGTAACCAGTAGTGCCTGCCTCACTGGCCAACAGACCAGAAAGTCAATTCTTGATAAAACCAAAGAATAGTAGAATTCATTCTATTTAATGTGACGATCACACAGATATCACAGAAAACACGCTCCCCTTAAGAGCTAACAGCCAGATACGGTGGCTCACCCCTGTAATCCCAGTACGCTGGGAGGCCAAAGCAGGCTGATCACTTGAGTCCAGGAGTTTGAGACCATCATGGGCAACATGGTGAAACCCCATCTACACTAAAAATACAAAAATTAGCCAGGCATGGTGGCCCACACCTGTACTCCCAGTTACTGTGGGTGGGGTTGGGGGTGAGGCATGTGGGAGCTGAGGCAGGAGGATGGCTTGAGCCCCGGAGGTTAAGGCTGCAGTGAGCCCTGATCGTGCCAGTGCACTCTAGCCTGGGCAACAGAGCAAGACTCTGTGGGAAAAAAAAAAAAAAAAGGCCGGGCACAGTGGCTCATGCCTGTAATCCCAGCACTTTGGGAGGCTGAGGCAGGTGGATTACTTCAGTTCAGGGGTTCGAGACCAGCCTGGGCAACATGGCGAAACTGTGTCTCTACAAAAAATACAAAAATTAGCCAGTTGTGGTGGTGCACACCTGTAGTCCCAGCTACTAGGGAGGCTGAGATGGGAGGACTGCTTGAGCCCAGGAGGCGGAGACTGCAGTGAGCCAAGATGACACCACTGCATTCCAGCCAATAGAGTGACCCTATCTCAAAAGAAAAAAAAAGAAGACATAACGAAAGGTGCAAACCAAGGAACATTAAAGAAAAGCCTGCTGTTTAAGTAAATGAGATAGTTTCATTCCTTCATTCAATAAATATGTACTCAGTGCCTACTCTGTGCCACATGCTGTTCTAGAGGCTATGAGTACAGTAATGAACAAAACAAAATCCCTGCTCTCAAGAAATCTATACAATAGTGGTTTCTGATTTGAAAAAAAAAAAGTGTGCACCTTGCAGACAAGAACAGCAGTCATGCTTCCTCAGTAATTCAGAAGACTGTGCCTTATACATACACCAAATCGCAAAAAAAAACAAGTTGGAAGAATTATAGAAAGTGCACCACATACTCAGCTAGGTTATTTTTAAAATTTTTAAATACTGATAATGCATATTTGATATAGCATTCTTCTAGGTATTCAAAATACTTTAATGTATATAATCCTTTTTTTCTTTTCTTATTTTAAAAACCACTTTATTTATATATTTAGAACAGTTTTAGGTTCACAGCAAAATCCAGAGGCAGGTACAGAGATTTCCTACATACTCCCTTCTCCCACATAGGCACAGCCTCTCCATTATGAACATCCGCCACCACAGTAGTACATTTGTTACAACTGATGAACCTACACAGATACGTTGTAATCACTCGAAGTCAGTAGTTTGAATTAGGGTTCACTCTTGGTGTTGTACATTCTGTGGGTTTGAACAAATGCATAATGACATGTATCCACTGTTTTTTGTTTTGTTTTGCTTTGTTTTTTGAGACAGAGTCTTGCTCTGTCGCCCAGGGTGGAGTGCAGTGGCTTGATTTCAGCCCACTGCAACCCTCGGCTCGCAGGGTCAAGCAATTCTCCTGCCTCAGCCTCTGGGGTAGCTGAAATTACAGGCGCCCGCCACAAAGCCCGGCTAATTTTTGTATTTTTATTAGAGATGGGGTTTCACCATGTTGGCCAGGCTGGTTTCAAACTCCTGACCTCAGGTGATCCGCCCACCTCAGCCTCCCAAAGTGCTGGGATTACAGGGATGAGCCACTGCGCCCGGCAGTATCCGCCGTTTTTATACTATCATACAGAGTAGCTGCACTGCCCTAAAAATCCTCAGTGCTCCACTTATTCATATCTCCCCTCAACCCCACCCCTTGGCAACTGATCTTCTCACTGTCTCCCTGTTTTGCCTTTTCCAGAATGTCATATAGTTGGAACCATAATTGTACATTATCTTGACTTCCCTATTAAGACACAGGCCCCAGGAAAGTGAGAACCTATGTCTGTATCTCCCAAACCATTCAGCTTTCATTACAAACAACAACTTTCCCAGAAACTAGTCTCTAAAATTAAGCATGCCCCCAAATAGAGGCCAAAGTTCTTAGAAAATCTCACAAGGTGACCTACCCCCTCATTTAAGTTCACTGTGGCTCAGTGATGGTCCATGAGAGACAGATGGGATAAAGGGATAACTGGGGGTATGGATACATAGCCACACATCTTGGATTTAACTAAAGTCTCTGTTGCATTTGAAAATAATTTATTAGAGTTCTAGAGATACAGCCTCCTAAATAGCTTTTATTTATTTATTTTTATTTTTTTGAGATGGCATCTCACTTTGTCGCCCAGGCTAGAGTGCAATGGCATGATCTCAGCTCACTGCAACCTCTGCCTCCTGGGTTCAAGTGATTCTCATGCTTCAGCCTCCCAAGTAGCTGGGATTACAGGTGCCTGCCACCACACCCAGCTAATTTTTGTATTTTTAGCAGAGACAGGGTTTCACCGTGTTGGCCAGGCTAGTCTTGAACTTCTGACCTCAAGTGATCCACTTGCCTCGGCCTCCCAAAGTGCTGGGATTACAGACATGAGCCACCATGCCCAGCCCTAAATAGCTTTTAACTCTTCTGTACATATGCCTAGGTCTCTTTGAGTGTGTCAAAGGGAAAGAGGAACTAAAGAATGTCAGCCTAAAGTTATACTCTGTTGCCCTAGTTCTCATAGTAAAAGTGAGGAAAAGGTGGCAGACCTACCTATACTCAGAAGCAGTGAGCCTCGGAAACCAGATCTCCTGCTAAAAGATCTGGAGGTCATCAAGCTTCTGGTTTCAGGGACAGCATTTAATCAATAAAGACGTTTTGACCATTCTCTTTTGACCAAAGAATCGGATACCAAACCCTACATATACCAGTTCCCAATATAGGAAAACACAAAATCTCTAATGGATGTTAATTTCCCATTTAGCAACAGACCATTTGGAAGTAAGAAGATTGCTCATCTCCCGGTACAAAATAGGGCAGAAGAGAAGCTAAAAAAGGTCAAAGTGGAAACTGTCATTTCAACAAAATAGGGGAGCGCATAGGGGTGACAGAAGTAGATAGATAAAAGGAAAATGTCTTGACTTACTTTTTGGTGAGCCGAGGGTCAAGAGGAGGATGCTGTGCTCCATATACAGGCTGGATGCTAAAAGCAGAAAAAAGAAAAGGAAGAAATAAACTGTTAGTTTAGCTGGGAAACTAAATACGTTGGCTGAGTACCATCTGCATCACAAAACTGGATGGGACTTTGAGAAATAGGTTATCTCTAATAACTGTACTCAAGTCATCCCCCAAAGAGAGCAATCTTCCCTTTAAAAAATATATTTGATAATGTTCATTTTCCCTGGTGAAGTTTCAGTGCCTTACACACCTATGTGTAAAGAAGGCAAGATGGAAAGGTAACGGGCTTTAGAGCTGGAGAGAGCAGAATTCAAATGCCAGTGCTGGCACTCAGTACCACTGTGAACTTCAGCAAGCTTTTTGACTCCTTTGAACCTGCTTTGCCATCTAAAGTGGGAATACTGCCTACTTGAAAGGCTCATCGGGCTAAAAGACAGTGAAGGGTGACCTAAGGAACTCACACACTGCAGGAGGGGTATAAAGTGACATAACCACTTCAAAAAACAGTTTGGCCATATCTAGGAAGAATGAAATATGCATACCCTAAGACCCAGTATTTTCACTCCCAAATAGGTACCTTAAGCTAAATACACACCTATATGTATTAGGAGACATATATAAGACTATTCAAACCACCATGGCTCCTCTTAGCCCCAAACTAGAAATAACCCAAATGTCCATCAGTAATAACAAGAGAAATCAATTGCAACACATTTATACAGTACAACATTATACAGCAATGATAATATATGTGAAGTAGGGCTTCGAGTAACAATGTGGATGGATCTTACAAATGTCATGTTGAACAAATGAAGTATAAGAGAATAAATACTGTATGATTCTACTTATATAGACTTTAAAAACTGACAAAAGTAGTTTCTACTGTTTAGGGATGCATGCAGAGTAATATTATAAAGAAAGAAAGGGGCCGGGCGCGGTAGCTCACGCCTGTAATCCCAGCACCTTGGGAGACTGAGGCGGGTGGATCACGAGGTCAGGAGATCGAGACCATCCTGGCTAACACAGTGAAACCCGGTCTCTACTGAGAAAAAAAAAAAAAAAAAGAAAGCAGTAAATGACATAGTTCCCTCTGGGGGAAAGAAAGGAGGAGAGAGCAAATAGACACAGAAGTTTCTGGGGGTGTTCACTTTGTGATTATTCATTAAGCCATCATACCACACATTTGTGCTTCATGTACTTTTCTGTAACATATCACAATTAAAAGAAAATGAGCTGGATGGGGTGGCCCACACCTATAATCCCAGCACTTTGGGAGGCTGGGGCAAAAAGACTGCCTGAGCCCAGGAGTTCGAAACCAGCCTGGGCAACAAAGTGAGACCCTGTTTCTACAAGAAAATAAAAAATTAGCTGGGCATGGTGGTGCATGTCTGTAGTCTCAGTTACTCGGGAGGCTGAGACAGGGGGATCGCTTGACCCCAGGAGTGTCCAGACTGCAGTGAGCACACCACTGCACTCCAGCCTGGACCCTGTTGGAAAGGAAAGGGAAAGGGAAGGAAGAGAAGAAAGAAAATGAGAATAAATGACTTGAGAATAACTATATATCAAGCCAAACTATTGTTTAAGTATAAATGTAAAACAAAAACAAAACAAAACAAAACAAAAAAACAAAAAAAACTACTTTCAACATATAAGAACTCAGGGAAAATGTGTTCCTTAACTCCTGCCTGAAGAAGCTGTGAGAGAACAAACTTTAATCATGAGATAGGGAAACCATGGCAAAAGGATTGGTGGAGAGCCCTGAATGAATCCAACCTTACAACTAGGTCTTACATTTGAGGCAAAGAGAATGTAAAAGTAATATAATTGACAAATGTTAAAAGGAGGAAAAAATGGACAAATGAAGTCCATTGACTTCTTCATCTTTTACTGACAGGGCTCAGAAGATATTTAAAGCAGATAGCTCAACGTGCAAATCTATGTCACTACCTGCTTAACATTAAATCCTAATGTAGATTTGCAAATGTGAATAGAGGAATATGTATGTTTTACGACAGAAAATAAAACCAAGAAAAATAATATAATCAACTAGAAGGAGGTGGAAAGAGAGGGGTGAGGAACATACTTACTAATTTCATCATTGCTCATGGTAGGGAGTCAACGGGTACTGTCTGAAGAAATATCGTATAAAGTTACACTTATAAACATAATCACTAGAATAAAAAGATAAATCTTCCAAATTATCAGAAAAAAAAAAAAATATATATATATATATATATATGCCCTCCCCTCAAAAGCAAGCATAGTCCACATAGTGAAAGATTTTTTTAAGAAGAAAATATTTTTAAAAGGTCAAGCATGGTAGCTCACATCGGTAATCCCAGCACTTTGGGACGCTGATGTGGGAGAACCGCTTGAGGCTAGAAGTTTGACGAGCCTGAGCAACACAGCAAGACCTTGTACCTACAAAAAATTTAAAAATTAGCCAACTGTGGTGGTGCATGCTTGTAGTTCTAGCTACTTGGGAAGCTGAGGTGGGAGGATT
>NW_012103142.1:4520776-4534216 GCF_000951045.1 Mandrillus leucophaeus | reverse complement strand
CGGGTGGCGGAGGTTGCGGTGAGCAGAGATCGTGCCACTGCACTCCAGCGTGGGTGACAGAGCAAGACTCCGTCCCAAAAAAAAAAAAAAAAAAAGAATGAGGCAGTTCTATATTCACTGACATGAAATAAACTCACACATTAACTGAAAAAAGATGCAGAACTATATGTATGACACCATTTTTGTAAAAATCTTTAAAATAGATATACGCATTTTATGTATGATTAGGTCTATGTATTCACAGAGTATCTGAAAAAATACAAAAGACACTGGTAGCAGCAGTTTGGAATAGGAACCAGATGACTGGAAGATGATGGGACACCAAAGAGACTCAGTTTTCACTGCAAACCCTTTCTGATTTAGTATCACGTACAAGTATCACCTTTATAAGAAATAAGCAATCTTGAGAAGGTTAGAAGGTTCAAGTGGGATGATATGTCAAAAGCCCTTCAGCATAATTCCTGGTGGGTGGTAATGCTCATTTAATGTTAAGCAAGAAGTGACGTAGATTTGTGAACGTTAGAACACTACCCAGCACACACTCAGTGCCCAAGAAACGTTGATTTTCTTCCTGCCTCCCATTTTTATAATTTAATCCATACCCAACATTTAGAAATTGAAACAAACTTACCAAATACTTGTTTCACATAACAGAGGTGATCCTAAAGGATGCTTTTAAATAAAAATATAGCCAATTCAATCACTTTCACATTAATTTCTATTAAGATTTCGGAGGAAATCTTATATATAATCTTTAATTTATGAATACAGTCCCTACCTCTTTAGCTATAAGAATCTTTACTCCCTAAACCTCTCTGGAAGATTAATATGTGTAAGCGAACTATTACCTATATTACTACAGAAATACAAACTCTCAAAACAATACTAATTGATGTGTTTAAAGGGTTTCCTAGGCAGAGAGAAAAAAAGAGGAATCAAAGAGTAAAGGGAAAGTTCTGCTGAGAGAGGAAGGGGGTATTAGACACGGACACCCCCACCTACTGCAAAAAAAAATCCCAAAGGGCTGCTGATATGCACATTAACAGCTGCAAATAACCTAAGAGTATACCTGAATTATTCAAGTCCACAAGCCCTCCTCACAGTAAAATATAAAATCAGAGGATAAACTGCATGAAGATCTCAACAGGCTGGTTAGGTAAGGTGACTGGGTAGAAAAATAAGAGAGGGTCCTTAGATCCTCTCCTTAAAGGAGTATTACCATCTGCGAGTAACCCAGGTAGAAAAAAAGCAAACCTAATTTGTGTAGGCTGAAGGGCCAGAAGCCATCAGTTACCATCTGGGAAAGGAATCTTACAATCACAGTAGACTATTTTTTTAAAGCTGTCAGCCCAAGGTGCTGGCATAGCCAGAAAGGCTAAGATAAAATGATGGACTTTATCAGCAAAGGCATCAGAGCCCAAATTGAATTTGTTAACATATTCTTGAACTAAACCATTATGTATCTAAACCTGGAACACTTTGTATAATAAATCAGTTTACTGCAGCTTAAAAAAGACAGGCAAGAAGTTAGAAAAGAGAAACCAAGATGATCACAGAGACTAAATGGAGATAGACCAGAAGAGCCCAATGATCAAGGTGCTCAATTTCCTGACATTTATAATTCACCTATCACTGTCTGTATCATCCCTACTCCTTTCAAATCCAAACTCAGCTCTAAGAAAGGCTGATCTCCACTCCACCTTCCAAACTTATTAAACCCATTATTAAATAAGGCTCTTTTCCCTACTTGGAATGTTTTTCTATTTTCTACATCTCTTTTCAAAACTGTATCCATCCTGCAACATTCTCTTCAAATTCTACACCCCTCATGAAACTTTCCATATCCCTACCCCCAGCATCTACTAACTCATGTCTTCTCTAGTTCCCTAACATACATAAATCAGGGCTGATATTACTTTTTTAAAACAAACTAGATTTAGGTCATAATATAAGACACAATCAGGGCTGGGCGTGGTGGCTCACACCTGTAATCCCTATACTTTGGGAGGCTGAGGCAGGCAGATCACTTGAGTTCAGCAGTTCGAGACTGGCCTGGCTAACATAGCGAAACCCCGTCTCTACTAAAAATAGAAAAATTAGCTGGGCTTGGTGGCACACACCTGTAATCCCAGCTACTCAGGACACTGAGGCACAAGAATTGCCTGACTCTGGGAGGCAGAGGTTGCAATGAGCTGAGATCATGCCACTGCACTCCAGCCTGGGCGACACAGTGAGACTGTCTCAAAAAAAAAAAAAGAAAAAACAAAAAAGACACAATCAGATAAGCACTCAACATTCAGCCTAAGCAATAAGACATTATACAGTCAAAATCCCAGCCGGGCACGGTGGCTCACACCTGTAATCCTAGCACTTTGGGAAGCCGAGGTGGGGGAATCACCTGAGGTCGGTAATTTGAGACCAGCCTGACCAACATGGAGAAACCCTGTCTCTACTAAAAACACAAAATTAGCTGGGCGTGGTGGTACATGCCTGTAATCCCAGTTACACGCGAGGCTGAGGCAAGAGAATCGCTTGAACGTGAGAGGCAGAGGTTGCGGTGAGCCGAGATAGTGCCATTGCACTCCAGCCGGGGCAACAAGAGTGAAACCCCGTCTCAAACAAACAAACAACAACAACAAAAACACCCTGGCATACCCCTTCCTCCCTTCCTAGGAAGTTGCTCTATTGGATCTGGCATTTTTCACACTCATTTTTATATTTTCATTTTCTGTGTATGTATCCCTAATGTATGATTTTGCATGTTTTTTAAACTTTATATAAATAATATCACACTGTAAATATGACTTATTTTGGCTCTAAATCATGTTACTTTAAATTTTACTTAATTCCATGGCTAACTGGCTGATTTCTCCAACACAAGTTAAAAAAATACAAAACATTAACTCTAACACAAGTGAAAAAGCATTTAATTGACATTTTCAAACACAAAGAAAAGTACAGAAAATGACATAATAAACATCCATGAACCCATCACTCTGATTTATAAATGTTAACATTTGTCACATTTCATTTAAGAAAAAAAGTGTTAGGCCGGTCATAGTAGCTCACGCCTGTAATCCCAGCACTTTGGGTGGCCGAGGCAGGTGGATCACAAGGTCAGGAGATCCAGACCATCCTGGCCAAAATGGTGAAACCCCATCTCTACTAAAAATACAAAAAAATTAGCTGGGCATGGTGGCGTGCACCTGTAGTTCCAGCTACTCGGGAGGCCAAGGCACGAGAATCGCTTGAACCTGGGAGGCGGAAGTTGCAGTGAGCGGAGATCAGGCCACTGCACTCCAGCCTGGCAACAGAGTGAGACTCTGTCTCAAAAAAAAAAGAAAAGAAAAGAAAAGAAAAAACAAAGTGTTAGACTACAGAAGCCCCAGATGCAGTCGCTAGTCCTGTTCCTTCACTTCCCAAGAGATAACAATTACTCTGAAATTGGAGGGAACTCCCCCCATCTGTTTTTATACCTCTACAGATATTCATACATCCATAAACAATACACAGTATTTTTTATGTTTTTAAACTTCACATAAAACACAGCACATTGTACATATCATTCGACATCTTGCTCTTTGCATTCAACAATGTGTTTTCACCCAATTCCACATTTAAGTTTGTCTGATTACAAATGTAACATATGTTTAGTGGAAAAACCAGAAAGTCAATCATACACAGCCTCTTCTCCAGCCATGATGCCAAGCAGATTTTTTAGTGGTGCCATATCTTTTTCTGTAGCCCCCTTGCCACCTGGCAGAGCATGACACATATCAGCAGGCACTTAACAATATTTAGTAAGTGAAGATTAGATCTCTACAAAACCTAGGCCTCTGCTTATGCTAGACCTAAAAACCAGAGGTAACACACTGCATCTTGAAGAAAACACACCACATACGCAGAGAAAAGAATGCCATGGAATATGCTGCCACACAGACAAAATGGAACAAAAGTTCTGATTAACCTCCGTCACTCTCTTTAATAAAACCAACACCATACAATGTACTGACATAGCTGTTTTGACTAGTTGGAACAGTGCAAACATCTTGGTAGGAAAAATCAACAGGTGTCTGTTTAGCACTGATAAAACAGCTAGCACAAATATGGGAAAAAGACCTATCAAATTTAAATGCCAAATGTGTTGGCAACTGATCTAGGTTCACATACTAAATCCACATTAGTCTTCCAGAACAGGTGATCTATGCTGTTTCAATGATAATTTGGTATCTTCTAGTCACTCACTCTACCAGTAAAACATCTCTAAGCCAAGAACAGGTTGTAATGTACCTGCCCAGACAGGCTATGACTTTTACACTAAGTCTCCTGTCAGATTCATTATTACTTTAGGATTGGGTTCAAGTCCTTAACTTGGCCTCTCCTTCCAACAATGAAGGGCCTGGAAGACTCAGGTAATTTGGATTTTGGCCAGACGCAGAGGCTCACGCCTGTAATCCCAACACTTTGGGAGGATGACGTGGGCAGATTGCTTGAGCCCAGGAGTTCATGACCAGCCTGGGCAACATGGCAAAACCTGGCTCTACGAAAAATACAAAAATTAGCCAGAGCTGGGCACGGTGGCTCACACCTGTAATCTCAGAACTTTGGGAGGCTGAGTAGGGGGCGGATCACTTGAGGTCAAGAGTTTAAGACCAGCCTGGCCAACATGGCAAAACCCCCTTCTCTAGTAAAAATACAAAAATTAGCTGGGCATGGTGGCATGTGCCTGTCATCCCAGCTACTTAGGAGGCTGAGGCAGGAGAATTGTCTAAACCTGGGAGGCAGAGGCTGCAGTGAGCCAAGACCATGCCACTGCACTCCAGCCAGGGCAACAGATGGAGACCCTGTCTCAAAAAAAAATAAATAAATAAAGTGATTTTTTTTTTCTCCTGTGCCCAGGTTCTAGACACACACACACACACACACCCCGATCAAAGCTTTTTTTCCCCCCACAGGTTTGCGCCACCACGCTCAGCTAATTTTTTTGTGTGTTTTTAGTAGACACAGAGTTTCACCATGTTGGCCAGGCTGGTCTCGAACTCCTGACCTCAAATGATTTGCCCGTCTCAGCCTCCCAAAGTGCTGGGATTACAGGTATGAGCCACCACACTCAGCCAGATCAAAGCTTTTCAATTTCAGTTTCAAAAACTAAAGCAAGGAGAGAAAACAAAAATGATAGCTACTATCATTGTAACTATCATTATTGTAATAGCTAATATTATTGTGTACCTCCTAACCAATTATTATGTATTATCTCATTTAATCCTCATAACAGCCCCATGGGGCAGATACTCTGTCCCTATTTTAGAGATGAGGAGACCGATGCACTGAGAAGTTAATTAAATCCCATAAGATCACATAGCTAGAAAGTAGAGCTGGGATTTGAACCTAGGCAGTCGGATTTCAGAGCCTGCATTTTTTTTTTTTTTTTTTTTGTGAGACGGACCCTCGCTCTGTTGCCCAGGGCTGGAGCGTAGTGAGGCAATCTCAGTTCACTGCAACCTCCGCCTCCCAGGTTCAAGAGATTCTTGGGCATCAGTCTCCTGAGTAGCTGGGACTACAGGGGCACACCACCATGCCCAGCTAACTTGTATTTTCAGTAGAGATGGGAGTTTCACCACGTTGGCCAGGCTGGTCTTGAACTTCTGGCCTCAAGTGATCTACCCTCCTTAGCCTTCCAAAATTCTGGGATTACAGACCACCACACCCGTCAAAGCCTGCATTCTTAACAACAATGGTACAGATTGCCTCTTATCTTCTAGGCATCAACACAATGACCATTTGATGTGCTAAGTACACAGGGCTCATGTGAATAACTCAGAGAACTTAAAAAGATGTTTAGTTCCACCAAGTTACCACATGACCCAGCAATTCCACTCCTATTTATCAGCAGAAGAATAGAAAATATATATCCAAACAAAAACCTGTGCATAAATGTTCATAAAAGCATTATTCACAATAGCCCAAAAGTGAAAACAATTCAAATGTCCATCAACCGATGAATGAACAAAATGTGATATATCTACACCATAGAACACTAATCAGCTATAAAATAAAATGAAGTACTGATACATACTACAGCGTGGACAAGCCTGAAATCACTGTGCTTAATAAAAGAAGCCACTCACAAAAGGCCTCATATCATATTACTCCATATATATAAAATGTCCAAAAGAGGTAAATCCACAGAAACAGAAAGTACATTAGTAGTTACCAGGGTCTGGAGTGGGGTGGATGGGGAGTGACTGTAAACAGGTATGTAGTTTCTTTTCGGGATGATGAAAATGTTTTGAAATTAGTGGCGATAGTTGCACAAAACCATCTGTACTATAAATGAATATACTAAATACCACTGAAATGTACACTTTAAAAGAATGAATTTCATGGTATATTAATATCTCAATAAAGCTGTTATTTTTAAAAAGAATGTTTCATTCATTTGTAACTTGTTATTTTATGTAATAAAATTTTTATTTGTTGTCACTAAGGTTGTTGGATCATGATCAGACAGAAAGAATCTTGTCATCGCTTTGATTTTTCACCTTTCAATTTGCAATGAAGAGTAAAGCAGTTTCATTTCCAAGTTGCCATGCGTCTAGTAGAGTCATTTGTGTCATTTCCCCACCCAGGAGAAAGTTTTTCTTCCCTAAGACCGAAAGAGTACAGATGCAAAAGTTCTATTCTTGAGAAAATGCTCTAATATTTTCTTTAAATCAAAGTACCTTTCTATCTAAAAGAACCTTAGTTTTCTCCCACGACCAGAGGCTTGTGGGCTTTACTGCTAAAAGTACACAGCTGAAAAATATTTCTCTTTACCAAGTAAGGTACTAAAAATTATTATGAATTGTGACAATATTTGAATATCTTAAAACAAACAAGGAAGACAATGAGCTGGGGTAAGGATCTGAGTAACATTCTTTTAAATGTTTACTTGCTCTAATAATGACAGTAATATTAATAACTACTGTCTTCTGAGCAACTATAATGTGCTAAATAAACACTGTCCTAGGTTCTTTACAAATAGGGTATTTCACTTAGTCCCCACAGTAACTCTGAGGAAGGTATTTTTATTTCTCATTTCATAGATAAGGAAACTGAGGCCTAGATAGATTATTTGTCTTGGTCACACACACAGGAGAGCCCAAATAGTAACCCAAGTCTTTCTGAACTCAAAAGTTCTCTATTTCTCTATATTCTTCGAAATGAAAAGGGAATCCAGAAGCCTGAAGAAACTGAAAAGACTTCTCTTCCTATCTCAGAAAAGTAGTGCTTTAAAAAAGTTGACTGTTCTTATAGTCAAATACAGGAAATACAGGAAAAAAAGATTGTTAATAGCAACCACCAGTCAGAAGGCACAGAAGCCCATGCCATGTCCCATATCTCTTGCACTGCTTCCTGATACAACTGTCTTCCTATTGATTCTGATTATAATCTTAGGATGTCAAAATTTAATGATCTCACTATGGAAAACCCCGGAGAATAGCAGTTAGCACAACTAGAGAGCTCACTAAACCAGGAAGGAAAAGGAATCAGTTGGCAGGAAGTGGTGCTTACCTAAAAACACAGAACATCTTTAACAGTTATATCAACACCGCAAGTCCGCAGCACTTTAATCTGAAGTTATCTTTCTATTATTTAATAAGTATTACTAAAAGCTGATTTCCACCTATTTTCCATATGTCTACTAGGATCCTTAATAAAACAAGACTCTTGGTGGGGCATGGTGGCTAACGCCCACAATCCCAACACTTTGGGAGGCCAAGGCAAGAGGATCACTTGAGGCGAGGAGTTACAGACCAGCCCAAACATAGTGAGACCTTATTTCTATTTCATTGGGGGGGGGGGAGAAAAAGTAAGGCTCTAACTTAGCCACTATTGACCCTCATCTCCCTCTTCCTTAAAAAAAAAAAAAAAAGTCACGAGTTCAAAAGATCATCCCAGAAAGAAAAAAACTGAATCCATTAGAAAAGGTAGCACGTGGGGCACAACCAAACATGAATTTCATCACCAAGTAGACTGTGGCTGGCAGAAATCTTAGATTCACGACTGAAATACACACTCTTCCTTATACTTCTCAGGACTTTGCCCAAAATAAACTGAAACAGTAAACCAACAGTAGACTGATGAATGGATAATTTGCCAAAAGTCTCAACATACACCACAAAGAGGGTGGGAGTAGTCTTAGGAGGTCTGCTCTCCAGCTAAACAACTGAAGAATGAAAGAATTTAGTGCATTTGCACAAGAAGTGCATTACCATACAGGGGAGGAAGAAGTCACTTGGGGTTGGACAAATCCTTAGAAAATGCCAAAGGAATAACCTGATTCTGTGGTCGCCTTGTAATAATTTCCAGTGGGAAAGGCCAACTCAAGATAAAGTAAGGTCGGAGTTGAGAATTGTCCTCACTTTTCCTGCCTAACCCTCTCGGCAGGCGACCCCAAACTCCCACAAGAACCCTTCGGGTAAGTGCCGAGCTGGGGGAGCAAGCCACCCTCGAGCGACCAACCACCTGTGCGTGGTGGAGACCCCTGAGAGGGAGTCCTAATTAGAGTGGGAAGCAGCTCTGGGGAGGAACCCCCGAGACCAGGGCCGACACTGACTACTCACCCAACTCCACTCCCCTTTACGCCCAATCTTCGGCCACCTTCTCGCTGAGGTCACCCCTCCAGAAACCTCCGCCCCCAGACCCCGGTCTACACCCACATCCAGCCGTCCCCAAAGCTCGCTGTTCGCTCCTCTGCCTGACAGCTGCCCTGCCGCCACCAGGCAGCCCCAGCTTCCCCAAACCAGTCTTCCGGCCTCGGTGGCGCCCCAGGGCCGCGGGATTTAGGGATTAGGATCTGGAAGGGTTTGGTCCAATCCCCTCTCCCTCTCAGCGTCCTGGGCTCACCTCCCCGGCAGCTTAGCGCTTCTCTTCCAAAACTGCTTGCTGTTCTCAGCGGCCATTGCTCTGGCAGGGGGAAGGCCTTGTAGGCGGGCCAAGGGGTTGCCTGGCGAGATGCCCCCAGACCCCGCAATCTGAGGGCCAACCCAGGCCGCTTCCCCGCCGCCGGTCACCCGCTCCCAGCTCCTGGGGACGCCATCTTGGATGTGGGCACCCCTCCACCCAGCACCGCTGCCATTGGTGGGCTTCGCAAGCCGTGGACGGGCCGACCAATCGGGAGCCGGAATCCTGCAGGCCGCTGAAGCCAACGGGTAACGTCAGAGTCTGGGCACACAGGTGGACGGGGAAGGCGGAGCTTGGACGAACAGAGAGGCGGGGCTCAAAGTTCCTAACCCGCAAGAGGGAAGAAGCAGGTGAAGTAAGGGACCTATGGGAAGGAAGAGAGGGGATTATCTTCTTCGTGAGGAATGAAGTTCCTGAGTCTAATATTTTTTGGCAAGAGAGAGCATACTATGTATTTATATATAGAAATCTTTGACCTAAAAGTAAAGGCCCATGTGTTTGTTGTGGCCCATTTTTATCATCTCTCAACTCAATGACACTCTGGTTATTACCCTCCCTTCCTCGTTCCGTTTAGATGTCCATTCATTTTTCTGAAGGTCAGCAGGGACCCGATAGCCCGGGATTGCTAACTGCTCAACACGTGAGCAACGGTTCATCAGAGTCTCCCTCTCCCTCTGTTATTGAAAACGATTGAAGGACTTGTGCTGTGGGTGAAAAATTCAAATGATCTAATCCCTATGTCAATCCATAACTCTCACTTTCTGACTATACTAACGGTGTATAGGAAATGGTTTATCATAGCTGTCCAACTCAGATTACCAAATACGATTTCTTTGAAGGACACAGTATAGCTCCATCCTGTGAATCACAAAGTTAAGGATGTATCTCCTCCCGGCCCCACCAACATCCTTAATTTCCCTTGTTAATCTGTTATAAATCTTGCACCCTTGAATTTATTTTCAATCTAATTTTCCCAGACAATGAGATTTAATATTAGCATTTTGAATCCTTTGAATGTCTTGTCGGTGTTTTTTGCTGTTTTTGAATTTCTGTGGTTGTATTCCGTGGTGATTTGGGGAGAGAGGGAAAGCGGGCACCAGTCCAGAGTGGTTTTTGTCCCATCGAAGGACTGTTGAGGTGGGCTGCGTGTCCCCCACTCCCCCCCTACCCTCCATTTACAGCTACCACATGTACTTCCACGTATTGGAGAATACATAAAGACCCGACCCCCGACGGGTATGTCCTCCAACGACGGTTTCTACATTACTCCCATTTTCAAGCTTCTTTTGTCCCCTAATTTTAGAATTATAGGATTGGATGACGAGGGCTATTTTTACTTCTTCTGAATCTTTCATGCTTTTATACACTTTCATCTTATTTTCTTCATGGGCATTTAACCCAGGAAAAAAAGAAAGAAAAAGTCCCTGTATTCTTTTAATCATTTTACCTGCCATTCTCTGGCACTTCTTTTTCTTAGGATGCAGTGACCAGCACTGCACACTAAGCCCAAAGAGGGATGTACTGAGGCTTTGTTAAGGTTGATGTTTTGTCTTTATTCTGAACAGCCAGAACTTTTGCTGGCTGTTTGGGCTTTAGAAGAGTTGATGTCTTGAAGGAGTAATCTAAAACAACTTCTAGATTCCTTACCTGGGTGGCAACCAGCAGTTCAGAGTTCACTGTCTTAAAGGTATCCTCTGGATTGTCTTCCCCTATGTGAGCTGCCATACACTCATCCATGCGACAAGATACCTGCCACTTTCCAGCTTACACACATGGTTTTAGAGATGTTCCAGAAACTGTTCCCTATTGATTTTACATTTTACTATGTAGAAAGCAAAGTATAATTTGTGTACCTAGAAATATCTCAAAATATTCCTTTTTCTTAATATTTTATGAAATGTTAAATAACACTGATTCCCAGGGGATGTTGTTAACAGTGCTCAACCCAGAGAAGCCCTATTATCTCTACACTTTGTTTTCTATATCAGTTTCCCCTCCAAGAGTTTTTAAAAATTCACACCAGTTACCTGGTGATGACTTTTTAAATAGTATTTGGTAGGGAAATTGAGATCGTTGGAATCTTTTTCACCACTACCAGTTGGTCACCCTAATCTTCACCAACCACACACCCGCTTACAGCAGCCTGCTATTCAGCTCCCTGCTTCCACTCTTACCCCGTTACAGTACATTCCCCATATAGCAGCCAGAGAGACCTTTTTTTTTTCGAGACCAGGTCTTGCCCTGTCACGCAAGCTGGAGTCCAGTGACATGATCTCAGCACACTACAACCTCCACCTCCCAGGCTCAACCAATCCTCCCACATCAGCCTCCTGAGTAACTGGGACTACAGGCACATACCACCATGGCCAGCAAATTTTTTGTATTTTTGTAAAGATTGAGGTTTCACCATGTTGCCCAGGCTGGTCTCGTACCCCTGAACTCAAACAATCCATCAGCTTTGGCCTCCCAGAGTGCTAGTATTACAGGTGGGAGTCATCACACCCAGCCCAGAGACACTCTGTTAAAATGTAGACCATATCATGTCACTCCTCTGCTCAAAACCTTGCAATGGCCCCCACTGTACTTGGCATAAAATCCAAGCTCCTTAAAGACCCTACATGACTTGGCTCCACTCACCTCTCCAGCCTCATCTCATTACACTTTCTGTCTTGCTTAATCTGCTCCAACCATGCCCATTGGTCTTATTGCTGTTCCTTGAACACTCTAGACATGTTCCTACTTCAAGGCCTTTGCATTAGCCATTTCCTCTGCTTGGACTTCTCTTCCCCTAAATGCCTTGCTTCCTCATTTCATGCAGGTATATATCCAACTGTCTTTACCTTGTAGAGACCCTCCCTAACCACCCATCTTAAATACTGGCTACACTGCTCTATTTTTCTTTTTCTTTCTTTCTTTAGTTTTTTGACACAAGGTCTCACTCTGTTGCCCAGGAGTGCAGTGGCATGACCACAGCTCACTGAAGCCTTGACCTCCTGAGCTCAAGCAGTCCTCCTATGTCAGCCTCCCAAGTAGCTGGGACCACAGTGCATGCTACCACACCCAGCTAATCTTTTTATTATTTGTAGAGACAGTCTCCCTATATTGCCCAGGCTGGTCCCAAACTCCTGGGTTCAAATGATCCTTCCTCTTCAGTCTCCCAAAATGCTGGGATTACAGGCATGGGCCACTGTGCCTGGCTCTATTTTTCTTTGAAGCGCTATCACTACAGGCCATATTATGTACTTGTTTGCTGTCCATCTCCATGCGCTAGAATAGAGGCCCCCTGTCTGTGTCCTGTTAGGAACCAGGCCACATAGCAGGAGGTGAGCGGCGGGTGGCATGCAATCATTACCGCCAGAGCTCCGCCTCCTGTCAGATCAGCAGCAGCATCAGGTTCTCATAGGAGTGTGAACCCTATTGTGAACTGCTCATACAAGGGATCTAGGTTGCACATTCCTTATGAGAATCTAATGCCTTGTGATTTGAAGTGGAAACATTTCATCCTGAAACCCCACTCCCGCAAAATTTTCGTGGAAAAGTTGGCTTCCATGAAACTGGTCCCGGATGCCAAAAAGCTTGGGGACTGCTGCCCTAGAATGTGAGCCCCACTAAGACTGGGACTCTGTTTTGTTTCCTGCTGTATCCCCAGCACCTAGAATAGTGTTTGGCACATAGCGAGTGCTTAGTAAACGTTTACTGAGTGAAAGAAGGAAGAATATAAATATTTCTTGTCTTTGAATTCTATGTTGTTCACATATTTTTTTGTTAGGAAAGATGATAGAAACAGTGTTTCCTAACCCCTAGTAGGATATGTCCACTTCACCAATGATTCTATATCCTTGCCTACACTCTTGGTTGAGGAACAGTCTTCTCTGAGAAAGATTGTATTCTTCAAACTCTTTTGCAGCTTTAAAGGAATGTGCCTGTACCTGGAATGATGAGGGAGGGAGCCACCCACCTAGTCAGGAGATCAGTTGGTAGCTGTCATCAAAGGGCTGATAGCTATGACAGCCACTCTTGTCCAGCAAGAGGTGTAAACCAGGTGTAAACCATTGGTTTGAAGTTCCCGAGAGGTCCTTAGAGGCCTTCTGATGGAGATCCTTCTTGGCAGACATTCACTGGTCCACTAGACCAGTGCTTCCTATACTATATTGCACATGTGAATCACTGAGGATTATATTAAAAACCTAGATTCTGATTCAGCAGGTCTGAGGTGAAGCCTACAACTCAGAATTTCTTTTTTTTTTTTTTTTTTTTTTGAGACGGAGTCTGGCTCTGTCACCCAGGCTGGAGTGCAGTGGCCTGATCTCAGCTCACTGCAAGCTCCGCCTCCCAGGTTTACACCATTCTCCTGCCTCAGCCTCCCGAGTAGCTGGGACTGCGCGCACCCGCCACCACTCCCGGCTAGTTTTTTGTATTTTTTAGTAGAGACGGGGTTTCACCATGTTAGCCAGGATGGTCTCGATCTCCTGACCTAGTGATCCGCCCGTCTCG
>NW_012103142.1:4511916-4519741 GCF_000951045.1 Mandrillus leucophaeus | reverse complement strand
CGGGAGGCTGAGGCAGGAGAATGGCGTAAACCCGGGAGGCGGAGCTTGCAGTGAGCTGAGATTGCGCCACTGCACTCCAGCCTGGGCGACAGAGAGAAACTCCGTCTTAAAAAAAAAAAAAAAGAAAGAAAAAGAAAGAAAAAAAGTTACCGTACCTGGCAAGAAGAAAGGGGAAAATCTCTGTGTACAAAGATATTCTTTGCCTTGCAACCAATAATAAACAGGGAAAAATGAAAAGAATATGAAGATTTAAACATGAAAAGGCAGTTACGTAAATTATGGTGTGCAGTTTATAAACTTGAACCATGTTGTACCATTAAAGAGGGCGAATTTGAATGCTACATAGCACATCAAAAAGGTGTATGAAATGATGTACGGCAGGGAAAAGGTAGAATATAAAATATCTTTGCATGCTTTCAGTAAGAATATATGGGTTTTGTCAAAGATTAGAAGAAAACGTGGAAAAAATAAGCAAATTTTGGTAGAGGGTAGAATTATACATCTTGGTACTTCTGAAACTTTTCTTTAATGTTACCATTTCATTTATTTATTTATTTATTTATTTAGAGATGAGATGTTTTTGAGATGGAGCTCTGTTGCCCAGGCTGGAGTGCAGTGGTGCGATCTTGGCTCACTGCAAGCTCCGCCTCCCGGGTTCGCGCCATTCTCCTGCCTCAGCCTCCCTGTAGCTGGGACTACAGGCGCCCACCACCGCACCTGGCTAATTTTTTTTGTATTTTTGGTAGAGACGGGGTTTCACCGTGTTAGCCAGGATGGTCTCGGCCTCCTGACCTAGTGATCCACCCGCCTCGGCCTCTCAAAGTGCTGGGATTACAGGCGTGAGTCACCACGGCCGGCCACTATATTTTAATATTATAAAATATACATCGCCTGGGTACAGTGGCTCACACCTGCAATCCCAGCACTTTGGGAGGCTGAGGCAGGTGGATCACTTGAGCTCAGGAGTTCGAGACCAGCCTGGGCAACATGACAAAACTCCGTCTCTATCAAAAATACAAAAAATTAGAGAAGTGTAGTGGCACACACCTGTGGTCCCAGCTACTCAGAGGCTGAGGGGGAGGATCACTTGAGCCCAGGAGGCGGGGGTTGCAGTGAGCCGAGATCGTGCCATTGCACTTCAGCCTGAGTGAGACCGTATCAAAAAATACACATATATATATACACACACACACACACCCCTCACGCCCCTCACTACATATACATGTTGACATATCTGTGTGTATGCATATATATGTGCATACAGGTATATGTATGTTATGTATGTATACATATATGTATATATGTCAACCAGGGGTTGACAAACTTTTATAGCAAGGGCTGAATTGTAGATATTTTTAGACTTTGCCAGCTATATGGTCTCTGTTGCAGCTATTCATCTCTGCCATTGTCGTGTGAAAGCAACCATAGACAATAAATCAGCTCTCGGAGCTGTGTTCTAATAAAACTTATTTTATCCACATAGAAATTTGCACTTTGTTACATGTCATGAAATATTCTTCTTCTTTCAAGTTTTTCAACAATTAAAAAATGTAAAATCCATTTTTATCTCCTAGATCATATAAAAATAGCTTACTAGATTTGGCCCATCATTGGTAATTTGCCATCTCCTGCAATAAATAATAAAGAACAAATAAGAAAAAGATTAATAAACAAAAAATCTCAAAATATAATTAAAGTTCCATTTCGTTCCTCTCTGATCTCATTCCCCTCCCTCTCTCCAGTGGAAACCACGATCCTGAGTTACAAGTTCAGCATTCCCATGCGTGTTTTAGAGTTTTATTACATATGTGTGTATCCATAAACAACATGTTTTTCATGTTTTGAAACTTTATAAATAACATCATACTGTACATATGCTTCAGCAACTGGCTTTTTCACTCAACATTCTGTTAATACGTTGAGCTCTAGTTTACTCATCTTAACTGCAATATATCATTCCATTATGTGAATATTCCTCAATTCTCATTTCCAGTTATTTTTATTTTGAGCATTGCTCATTCAACACTTTTATACATTATCTCATGGAAATTTTTCTCTAGTGCAGTTTTTTTCAAATTATGGTTTCTCAACTGTCTTAGTCCATTCAGGCTGCTATAACAAAATATCATAGATCAGTCTTTTTGCAGTTCATAAGCAAGATGAGTGGGTGTTCATGCCCGTGTGTGAGATGTGCCTCCCTCAAACCTTGTTAAGATGTCAGCACATTAGCTGTCTGACATGAAAAAATAAAAAACAAAATATCATAGATTGGGTAGCTTGTAAACAGCAGAAATTTATTTCTCACAGTTCTGGAGGCTAGGAAATACAAGATCAAGATGCCAGCAGGTTTGGTGTCTGGTGAGGGCCCATTTCCTGGTTCATAGGTAACACCTGCTGGCTGTGTCCCCACATGGTGAAAAGGGCCAGGCAGCTCTTTGGAGCCCCTCTTAAAAGGGCAGTAATCTACCTTCATCACCTCCCAAATACCCCACCACCTAATGCCATCATATTGGTGATTAGTTTCAACATATGCATCTAAATCCAATTTTGAGGGGACACAAACATTCCATAGCATCAACTACTAGTGAGTTAAAGTGAACTTAAAGGTTAGGACCTTTAATGAAATAGAATAGACAGAAATAGAAAAGATCAGAATGTGTTGCATGTAATATGGGCATTGTTTTGCAAAATTTTTTCCCAGCTTTTTTACGCTTACACATACATACGTGTGTGTGTGTGCATGCACGCCTGAGAGCGAGAGATACTTGGTTTGATGTAAAATGTACTTCTCAATAAGAGGCTGTGATCAGCATGTTTGAAAAGCAGTGCTTTAAGGTATAGTACTAGGAATATCTAGGAAAGGCATTGCTGGATCACAGAACATGTACAACTTCCACTTTACTAGATGGTGCCAAATGTTCTCCAAAATGGCTTTTCCAGCTTATCCTCACAGCAATGAGTGTGAGTTTCCATTGCTCCACGTCCTCACCTGTAGTAGAATTTTTTCATGGGATGTTAAATATATCATACACACAAAAGAATTTATAAAACTGATGTGCACAGTTTGATTAATAACATTTGCATTCATGTACCCACTCCCCATGCTATACAACAGGATATCACCAATACTTTAGAAGCCTCTTAGGGGTCCCTTCCTATGGGCATTCCTCTTTTCTCTCTCTTTCAGATGTAACCA
The DNA here is from genome assembly GCF_000951045.1 of Mandrillus leucophaeus. Lineage (NCBI taxonomy): Eukaryota > Metazoa > Chordata > Mammalia > Primates > Cercopithecidae > Mandrillus > Mandrillus leucophaeus. The sequence continues at coordinate 4,516,545 of NW_012103142.1, read as the reverse complement.
CTCTGCAGAATTTTATATTAATAATTCCCGGGCCGGGCGCGGTGGCTCAAGCCTGTGATCCCAGCACTTTGGGAGGCCGAGATGGGCGGATCACGAGGTCAGCAGATCGAGACCATCCTGGCTAACCCGGTGAAACCCCGTCTCTACTAAAAAATACAAAAAACTAGCCGGGCAAGGTGGCGGGCGCCTGTATTCCCAGCTACTCGGGAGGCTGAGGCAGGAGAATGGCGTAAACCCGGGAGGCGGAGCTTGCAGTGAGCTGAGATCCGGCCACTGCATTCCAGCCTGGGCGACAGAGCGAGACTCCGTCTCAAAAAAAAAATAATAATAATAATAATTCCCTTGTTTTCATATTTTCTACCTATGTTTGTAACCTTAAGTAACATACTATTAATATTGTATATATCTATTCTTCTGTTGCCTGCTTCTTTTAGACAATAGTATGATTTTGATATTTACCTATGTTGATGAGTGCAGCTATAGTCCACTCATTTTCACTGTTGTAGTAGACCATTTTATAATATCATTTTATCTATGCTGCTACTGATGGACATTTGGTTGTTTCACATTCTGTGCCACTATGAACTCTGCTGCTACAAACTTTCTTATATGTGTCTTCTGGATAAGTGAACAACTAGAAAGATTTCTCTAGGATGTTGACATGGAAGTGGAATTGGTGGTCTGGAGTGTATGCATAAGTTCACCTTTGCAAAATACAACCCAACTGTTTTTCAAAGTGGTCATTCTACTTTACACTTCCAACCACATGGGATGAGAGTTCCATTTTTTATTTTCTGTAACATGGTTTCAACAGTAAATAAAATTTGGAGGGAAAAGGTAGTTCAAAGTCAGATCCTGAGGGAAGGACAAAATGTAGTTGAACAGGAAGCAGAAAAGTAGAAATCTTAGTCTCTGTACCGTCACATAGAAATCTTCCTTCCACTGGGTATGGTGGCTCATGCCTGTAATCCCAACACTTTGGGAGGCTGAGGCGGGTGGATCACTTGAGGTCAGGAGTTCGAGACCATCCTGGCCAACATGGTGAAACCCCGTCCTCACTGAAATACAAAAAAATTAGCTGGGCATGGTGGCACGTATCTGTAGTCCCAGCTACTTGGGAGGCTAAGGCAGGAGAATTGCTTGAACCTAGGAAGTGGAGGTTGTAGTGAGCCAAGATAGCACCACTGCACTCCAACCTAGGGGACAGAGTGAGACTCTGTCTCCAAAAAAGAAAAAGAAAAAAAAAAAAAACAGGAGAAGAAGAAGAAGAGGAAGAAGAGGAAGAAGAAGAAGAAGAAGAAGAAGAAATTCCTTCCTTCCTTTCTATTATCATAAATTTCTACATGGCACAAATTCAAAATCTAAAAATGGATATGCTTAATTGTGGCCACAAAAAAGGTATATCTACATTAAAATCCCTGGAACCTGTGGATGTTATGTTATTCAGAAAAAGGGTCTTTAACAGATATTAAGTTAAAGATTTTGAGATGAGATCATCTTGGACTGCTTGGCTAGGTCTCAAATCCAATGACAAGTGTTCTTTTATGAGAGAAGATACAGACAGAAGAGAAGGAGGCAGTGTGACGGCAGAAGCAGATTGGCATGATGCAGCCACAAGCCAAGGAATACATGAAGCCACCAGAATCCAGAAGGGGCAGGAAAGGATTCTCTGCTAGAGCCTTTGAAGCATAAGTTTACTTGATTTGGGACTTCCAGCCTCCAGAACCTTAAGATAACAAATTTCTATTGTTTTATGCCACTATGTTTGTTGTGTTTGTTGCAGAGAAGTCCTAGGAAGCTCACGCCGGATATAAAGAAAACTTGATCTCCCTCACAACTTTTTGCCCATTGCCACCCATTTCTGCTCCCCAGAGGCAACCACTGTTACCAGTTCCTTGTACACCATCCTTATAGAGATATTCTTAAAGAGACCCCTAGTAATTGGCAGGAACATTGAAAATCATTTTACAGATGAGAAGACTGAAGCTCAAAGAGAGGAAGAGGCTTGCCCAAGGACCCTAGGGCTAGCCAGCGGCAGATGAATAGCAACCCAGGTTTCCTATTTCTTGTGCTCCTTTAATGTAAGAGAAGTATCTAGAAGCAGATTTTGATATTAGGCCAGAGAGAAAGATGAGCAAGGCATTGGGTGAGTGAAGGGAGGGGAGTGCTGTGAAGGTGAGAATGGGGGAAAAAATTATGATTTTACCTTAGGTTGACCTCAATTCAATGCAGCACTGCACCAAATCATTGCCACACACTGTAGATAGAAATCAGTTCTTCTAACTAACTTTTATTGAGCATCTACTATATTCCTGGCACTAAACTATATTAAGAACTATAAACATACAGCTCCTGTCCTCAACAAGTGTATAATCTAGTAGAGGAGTCTGGTTAGTAAGTAAAGCAGCATGACAAGTGATAAAAATGGAGGTGTATACTATAATATGTCCTAAGAAAACACAGAGTGGAGCATGATCCTCTCTGATTGGGAAGCTAAGGACGGCCTTGAAAGATGAGTGTGATTTTACTAGGTAGAGAGGGAGGGAAAAGCATCCTAGGCAGAAGGATGAAACATACATGGAACTATGGATGTCTACAAGGAGAAATTACGTATGAGAAACTGTAGGAGATGCTGTCAGTACCTCACCCACATCCCTCATCCTCTTCGTGTGCTAAGTGCATCTCTTTGCCTGAAGGCTCTTCCCCCAGCTCCCAAGAACTACAGAAAACCATGCTGTTCACGCTCATGACATACTGAAAATGTCTAAGAGTTAACTCCTGGGAGCAGCCCTCAACTAGTGACTGACTCTCAGGAGTTTGTAGATAAACACCCAAGTTCCTTCAACACTTAGAGGGGATAATTCTGAGGTGTGTGTTTCTCAGAGTTTCTTTACAGAATTAAGCTCCTGTTGTCCATCGTGGTAGTTGGCTTAATAGTTTGCTCTTGCCGGGTTCACACCTGTAATCCCAGCACTTTGGGAGGCCGAGGTGGGTGGATCACGAGGTCAGGAGATTGAGACTATCCTGGCCAACATGGTGAAACCCTGCCTCTACTAAAAATACAAAAATTAGCTGGTTGTGGTGTCACGTGCCTGTAGTCTCAGCTGCTTGGGAGGCTGAGGCAGTAGAATTGCTTGAACCCGAGAGGCGGAGGTTGCAGTGAGCCGAGATTGCGCCACTGCACTCCAGCCTGGCGACAGAGCGAGACTCCATCTCAAAAAGAAAAAACAAACAAACAAACTTCGCCCTTTATTGACTGCCTTCCTTCCCCTATATCACTTCTACCTCTTTCCCCACTCATGTTTCTGTCACCTCCAAATAAACTACTTGCACTCAAATCCTTCTCTCAGGGTCAGCTTCTTGGAGAATCCAAACTAAAATTAACCATAAGTAACTCTACATGGTAAGACCAAAGAGTACAAGGAATGGTATGCAGGGACAAAAGACACTGCAGCAGGGGTCTATCATGGTAGACTTCTAAGGCCATGTAAGTCTTATGTTACCTTTTCCTCTAGGCAATGGGACATTCGTTGCCAGTTTAAGCAGGGACATGACATGAACAGATCTGCATTGTAGAAGGACCCCACTCTAGTCACATAGTTAACTATTGAATGGCTTCTGCTACACTTAGAATGAAATCCAAACTCCTAACCATGCCTGATAGGTACTGCATGACCCGGCACCTGGCTGTCTCCCCATCTTCTGATAATTTTTTTTTTTTTGAGACAGAGTCTTGCTCTGTTGCCCAGGCTAGAGCGCAGTGGCACAATCATGGCTCACTGCAGCCTCGACCTCCCATGATCAAGTGATCCTTCCACCTGAACCTCCTGAATAGCTGGGATCACAGCATGTGCCACCACATCGGCTAATTTTTAAAATTATTTTGTGGAGATAGGGTCTCACTATGTTGCCCAGGCTAGTCTCAAACTCCTGATCTCAAGTGATCCTCCCACCTCAGCCTCCCAAAGTGCCGGGGTTACAGACGTGAACCACCACGCCCAGGCTGAGAAATGTCTATTCATTTGGCACTTGTGGGTTGACCCTAATGGCACAGCAGTGTCAGAAGCCAGATGAAAAGTAGAAGTAGACTAGATTATTGTTCTCAGTTTCACTCCCTCTTGCAGTGCATAAGAGTAGATGGAGTATATTTCCCTGCAAGACTTCTGGTCGAAGGAATGTGAGCAAAAGTAACAGTTTGCCTCAAGAAGTATTACGTGTTTCCACTCCCATGCCTGCAGTATGAGACAAGCATGCCCTGGGGAACTACTGACCCAAGGAAGATAACAGACATGTGGGAGCAGTCAAAAATCCAAACTGAAGCCTGGAACCCACTCCAGGCAACCTTCAGCCTGAAGCTTGAATAAGAAAAAGAGATGCTTGTGGTTTTAAGCCACTGAATTTTGCATCATTATTGTGGCAAGAGCTAATTACTACAGAAGAGAATTAGAGGAGAAGTAGAAGAGAAAAGTGAGCTAATAATACGCTTTCAAGAAGCTTAGCTGTCAAGAAAATGAGAGCCTGTTGGCCGGGCGCAGTGGCTCACACCTGTAATCCCAGCACTTTGGGAGGCCGAGGCGGGTGGATCACCTGAGGTCAGGAGTTCGAGACCAGCCTGACCAACATGGAGAA
>NW_012103142.1:4497736-4511866 GCF_000951045.1 Mandrillus leucophaeus | reverse complement strand
TCTCAAAATAAAATAAAATAAAATGTGCCATCTGAATCCATCAATTCTACCTTTAGAAATTCATATGAGGAGGCCGGGCTTCGTGGCTCACACCTGTAATCCCAGCACTTTGGGAGGCCGAGGCGGGTGGATCACCTGAGGTCAGGAGTTCGAGACCAGCCTGACCAACATGGAGAAACCCCTTCTCTACTAAAAAAAAATAACAAAATTAGCCGGGCTTGGTGGTGCATGCCTGTGATTACAGCTACTCGGGAGGCTGAGGCAGGAGAGTCGCTTGAACCCGGGAGGCGGAGGTTGCGGTGAGCCGAGATCATGCCACTGCACTCCAGCCGGGGCAACAAGAGCAAAACTCTGTCTCATAAAAAAAAAAAAAAGAAAAAAAAGTAAAGAAAAGAAAATGAGAGGCTAGTCGATATCCTCCTCCTCCTCCTTATGCTCCTCCTCTTCCTTATTGTCATTATTGTTCTGTTTTGGTGTTTTTGCTGCCCATGATATAAATCCCTTTCCCACATATGGAGAATTTCCCACTCTATGAAACTCTGTGGGAAGCAGAGCCCACCTCCTAGTATTATAGCTGAAAACGCCAGCTACTTATTTTCCCAACCTTCCTGTGCTCTAAGTCATGGCACATGTTGTAGGCTCTGCTAATAAAATGCACCCACTCTAGACTTTGAATCAGGAGGAGTTTGTGATGCAAAGAAGCAGAAGTAGCACAGAATCCATTCCACTGATGGGCAATGCCAGCATGGCAGCAACCCCCAGTTTGGGAGAATAGCTGGGGCAGCAGCAACATTCAGGATCTGGTGCTGGGCCTCTCAGTGTAACTATGGAGTCAAATACTCATTAGCAGCAGTGGCAGTGTCTTCAGTGACCCAGCTCTGTGGTGTGATGTTGGGGCTATCTACCACCCTGTAAGGAAAAACCTCTGAACATAGTGTGGTAGATTTGTTACATTAACGATCTTAATTCTTCACTGGAGGATCTCATCTTGTTGGACTTCCTCATTCTCACTGGGCTTACCCTTTTGACTTACTATGGTCAATGGGATGTTAGTAAACAGTACCCAAGCCAAGGCTTGCAAAGCACTTGTGTGACTGGCTTGCTCTCACTGTTTCTCTCTGCCATTGCCATGAGAACATGTCTAGGCTAGCCTGCTGGATGATGAAAAACATGTGGAACTAGGCCAAGTCTCCCTAAGTTATCCCAGCTGAGGCCATCCTAGTTCAGCCAACAGCCAGTTGAGCCTCAGACATAGGAATCAGCTGAGCCAAAATCAACAGAATTGCCTGGCCAGCCAACAGTTGACCCCAGACACTTGAGTGAGTCCAGCTGAGATCAGCTCAGCTCAGCTCAGCCCAGCCCCAGATAAACTGAACCTCACAAACTTGTGTACTAAATACATGTCCATTGTTACATGCCACTGTGGTTTTATGGTTGTTTATGTGATGTTATTTTGACAATATACAGCCAACACACATAGGATTCTCCAGATTTCTCCACAAGTCTATGAGCTATGGTTTTTCTGCTTAAATAAGCCAAGAGATGGCACTTGTTGTTTGCTCTGACTTACACAGAGAAAGACTGAAAGTAAATTAGAGAGAAACATGGGGTCAAGGGAAAAGTTGAAGTAGGCGAGACTTCAGCATGTTTATGGGCCAAAGATTGGAGGCAGTTGTATTTGTTAGGCTATAAGTGTAGCTGGAAAATAATAGTGCTTTAGACGCGATAGAAGTTTACAGTTTTTCTCCCTCTTGTGAAAGAAGTTTACAGTTTTTCTCCCATAGGGGTTTCAGCCTCTGGTGAAACCACCTTTGCAAAATTATGACAGTAAGAGAAATCTGACACAGTTGACTCCTTCTTACTTCTAACCTCCAAGTTCTCCTTGTTCATTCCTGTGCATAAGCCAGACTTTGGAAAGAATTTAGTTTACAGTTTAACCTTAAAGCAAGGATGAAAATAGCCCTTTCCAAAACTAAACCACCTTTGTAAAACTAATAAAAGGCCACAAGTTTAGGATTATGAGAGGGCCTGAGTAGGTGGAGTTAAATGATAACCAGCCATTGTTCCAGAGGTCACAAAATTTGTAACTTCCACAGTTCCCCTGTAGATAACATCACTACTGTAGAACCTAAAATTGGCCTTTTGAGATGCCTTTTCAGACTTGCATTTCTGAGGACTGGCTGACTCCATCTGGGCTCCTGACTCCTGACTGAACTGGTCCTGTGCACCCCCCACCCAGAGGCAGACTCAGCACACAAGGACGGTTTTCCGCATCCCTATGATGGCATCCCCCACCAGTCAGCACCACCCATTCCCTAGTCCTCTGCCCACCAAACTATCCTTGAAAAACCCTAGCCAGGCGTGGTGGCTCACGCCTGTAATCCCAGCTACTTGGGAGGCTGAGGCAGGAGAATCGCTTGAACCCAGGAGGCGGAGGTTGTGGTGAGCCAAGATCACACCATTGCACTCCAGCCTGGGCAACAAGAGCGAAACTCTGTCTTAAAAAAAAAAACCAAAAAAAAAAAAAACAAAAAACCAACCCTACCCTCTGAGCCTTTGGGGAGATTGATTTGAGTAATAACTCCATATTCCGTGTGATATAGCCAGCCTCCTGTCAATTAAACTCTTTCTTTACTGCAATGCCATGGTCTCAATGAATTGGTTTTGTCTGTGTAGCAGGCAGGAAAAACTCCGTCTCATAAAAAAAAAGAAAAGAAAAGACAAGAAAAGAAAAGAAATTGCCACCGGGCAATTACACTGGGATGAAGGACAGGGAGAACATGACCTTTCTCTTCAATACCTGGTGGTTTCCTCCATTTTTCCCCCTTTCAACCCATTCTCAGAACTTGGTCACATGACCACACTCAGCTGCACAGAAGGCTGGAAAATGTAAACCTTATTCTGGCCAACCGAATTTATAACTAAACGCTCTGTTTCAGAGTGGAAGAAGGGGCAAACAGAGAGTAGTAGCCCTTGCCAAAGTAAAGAAGATGGAATAATTAATGGGACAACAGCTCTACGGTAGACTTTATTAGTTATTTCCTTCCATATTCTTTGTTAAGGGGGCTCTTTTTTGTGTAGGAGGCAGGGCGACTGTGTTCACAGTGTGGGTATAAATCATAATTTGCCTAAACGAGTTATGGCAATCCCATTCAACTTTGCCAGGAACTTGCTTTCCCAGACTCTCCTGCAGCTACATGTGCCATGTGACCCAGTTCTAACCAATAAGCCATAAAAAGAAGACTGCTAGGGGTTTTCTGGAAAATGTTTTACTTCCTATGAAAGAGACAAACATGGAGGAGAGCTTACTGGCACACTCCTGCCTAGGATACTGGTGTGAGTCACTGGGGCAGTCAGCTTATGACCACAAAAGTAAGGCCAAAAGAATTACAGATGCCAACCTAGAGCCCTGACACCTTTTTGAGGATCTGAATACCTTGAGAGATGAGCAGGTGGAGAAGGAGAGAAAGAATATTTGAGAAAGTAGGAGTATTCGATGCATGAGAAGGAATGCTTAGCAATACCCCTGGAAAGTTGGGTCCCAGTCAGATCTTGAGGGCTGTGTATGAAGTAGTGTGATTTATTGTCAGAATTACCTCTTTCCAAGCTGGGACTGGTTTCCCTGTTTGTCCGCTGATTCACCACCAAAGCATGACAGGCTTTTCTCTTTGTAGGTTTAAGAGGACTGCCCATCTCTCCCCGCTCAGAGAATTGAAGAACTTTTGTTTTGGAAAATCTAGGCTCTTGAAGGCAAAGATCTAGATGATATGGGTGAGTAGGGAGTGCTGATTTGAAAAGTTGAGGGTGAGTAGAATGGTTCCCAACTTCCTACAGCAAGTGGAATTTCCTTCCCATGGGGGGTATAGAGAGGTACAGGTTCTGCCCACCGTGGGGGCCTGTGTTTGACTCCCTCCCAGACCCCATAGTGTCTGATGGGTTAGCTGAGTGAACACTTGCCTGGGGACCGAGCCCTAAGCCATTGTCTCCAGGGCTATGAACAGTGGGACCACTGAAGTGTGGACATCAAGCCCTTCACAGTGACCACACTGTCTTGAAGTCTAGAACTCTTCCCTCAGATTCCAAGATTGGGTGAACTCAGGGGGTTCTGTGTGACTCCATCAAGGGGCAGGGAAAGAGCAGGCAAAAAAAAAAAAGAAAAATTGAGGTCAAATTTTTCCCTAACTCCTTGAGGAAGCAGGCCAAAACAGACTTCATATTACTTTTTGAAAATAAAGACAACATGATAAAGCCATCTTTTGTATTAGCGTTCAGTTACAGTGCAAATGTACACTGTTACATACAAAGCCAAGGGAAATCAGTGAGAAGAGGTCATAAATTATCTCAATGACTTTTTTAAAAAGTTGATGAAGTTTTAAGTAAGAAAATATAGAATGTATGCCTGTAAGAATTCAAGCTTATATATACACAAAGTGTCCATTTGTTTTTTAAAAAATATAATTTAATTGGCCTGGATATTGCCAGACTAGAAAAAAAATTCAATCTCTCTTATCACCGGGGATCCCTCTTGCTCCCAGGGATGCCCCAGAATCCAGATGTAGAACCTGGAACAGAAAACCTGTAGCATCATTGGGGGTGCTGACAGCTGCCTCATGCCAGCCCAAGAATGGGGACCTTGGAGCCCGCCAGCACCTGCTTCTAGCGCCACATGAGTTGTAGGAATCCTTACTGAGGTTGGAGGATGGAAGTTGGAATCCCTAGTACTCAGGGTCCATTCCCCTCTCCAGGTAAAATGCTGAGGTGTCCCTTTTGAGGTCCTGCTCCCTCCTTGGAGCTCTGAAGCTAAGGAGTGAAGGGTCTCCATATTCCCCACCACGTAGACAGCCACCTTTTTTTCTTTGACAAAGAATAATACCTTTAGCCTGGGCAACATAGTGAGACCCCGTTTCTAAAAAAAAAAAAAAAAAATTAACCAGGCATGGTGGCATGCAGCTGTAGTTCCAACTACTTGGGAGACTGAGGCAGGAGGATCAGTGGGGCCCAGGAGGTCAAAGGTGCAGTGAGCCAAGATTGTGCCACTACACTTCAGCCTGGGAGATAGAGCAAGACCCTGCCTAAAAAAAAAAAAAAAAAAAAAAAAAGTAATACTTTTATTATATAGAGAACTCATGAACATTGAAAAAATGCTAATATCCTCATACATTAATATATTAAGTAAAGACATAACTTGCGAAAAGGTCAATAAAACTGGTTAACTCGTCATAAATGTTCAACCTTAGGAATAATCAATAAGATATGAAAATTAAAATATTACTTTTCACCTACTACTAGGTTAAATGAAGAGAATAAATCAAAATAGAATCTTAAAATAGTAATACCAAATGATAGCAAATACATGCTAAAACAGATATGCACATATATTTTTGATGGAAGAGTGAATTAGTAACAACCATGTGGTGTTTTGTTTTAATGTCTCTTTTAAAATTTATTTTTCTGTTTTACATTAATCATGTTTCTCAAATACACACACATACATATATACATACATAGAGGTGTGATAGCCGGCCTCAAGCTTGCCTCAATAATCCCTGCCTCCTGGAATTTACACCCCTATGTTGTCCTCTCCCCATAGTCCCCTGCAGAGTCAGTGAGAGTGACCCATTAAATACAGCTGAAGTGATGGATATCACTTCTGAGATTACTAAGATAGTGCAGCTTCCATTTTGCTCTCTCTCTCTCTCTCTCTCTCTCTCTCTCTCTCTTTCTCATCACTTACTCTGGGGGAAGCCAGTGGCCATGTTATGAGGAAATTCAAGTGGCCTATAGAAAGGCCCAGGAGGTGAGGAACTGAGTTCTCCGGCCAACAGCCAAGAAAGAACCCAGGCTTCTTGCCAACAGTCAGAGAGAGACAGAGCTTGAATGAAGCTTCCCTCCCGCAAGTAGAGCCTTTAGATGGCCCCCCGCCCCAGCCAACAGCTTGACAGCAGCCCTGTGAGAGACCTTGAGCCAGAACCACCTACCTATGCTACTCGTGGATTCCTGACTCATGGAAACTATGAGATAGTAAATGTTTTATATCGTAAGTGTCTAAGGTTTGAGGTAATTTGTTACAGAGCAATAATGACTAATACAAGAGTTCAGAGGGCAAAATAGTCACACATACTTAAAGGCTTTAAAAAGTCCCAGCAGTTTTCTGTCTCACCTCTTCTTAGCCACCCAGACACACTCCCCAGAGGCTACTGCCCAAGTGCTAGGCTGCCACTGCCAGATTTCCTGTTAGGAGAAGAAAATAAATCCCTAGTTGTTTAAACTACTATTGTTTGAATCTCTGTTCCTTGCAGCCAAATGCTTTTTTTTTTTTTTTTATGAGCTAGGGTCTCACCATGTTGCCCTGGCTGGTCTCAAACCCCTGGGCTTAAGTGATCCTCCCACTTTGGCTTCTCATAGTGTTGAGGTTACAGGTGTGAACCCACAGTGCCCAGCCCCAAATGCATTCTCAACCAATGTAAATGAATCAGGCTCTAAAGCATTATAATGTGTTCGTCGTCATTGTTATTTTCCTCCCTAATCCAGTGTTGCAAGAGATCCATCTGAAATGAGCTGGCAGCAACATATTCTACTGAGATCACAAGTCAACTTGTGAGAGCAATTTAAAATGTAAAGTTCTTACCATGATTGAGTAAATCTAAGATGCCAGCAACTGCAAAATGCATCATTATCTTAGGTACCACTGAAATACAAGTATCATTAATTACATTATGCTTCAATGCTTTCGCATATCTTAGAATTTTATTTATTTTATTTATTTATTTATTTATTTATTTATTTATTTATTTATTTTTGAGACAGAGTCTTGCTCTGTCACCCAGACTGGAGTTCAGTGGCAAGATCATGACTCACTGCAGCCTCAGCCTCCTGGGCTCAGGCAGTCCTCCCAAGTAGCTGGGACTACAGGCATGGCCACAAAGCCCAGTTAATTTTTGTATGTTTTGTAGAGATGGGTTTTTGCCATGTTGCCCAGGCTAGTCTCAAACTCCTGGGCTCAAGTGATATGCCCACCTTGGCCTCCCAAAATGCTGGAATTACAGGCATGAGCCACTATGCCCAGCCCATGACTGAATTTTTATTGTATGCTTATCAAAATAATTTTTAATACTTATTTAGACATAGGGCTTTTGTTTTTGTTTTGGAGACAGAGTCTCTGTCAACCAGGCTGGAGTGCAGTGGTATGATCTCGGCTCACTGCAACCTCAAGTGATTCTCATGCCTCAGCCCCTCTAGTAGCTGGGATTACAGGCGTGCACCACCATGCCTGGCTAATTTTTGTATTTTTAGTAGAGACAGGGTTTCACCCTGTTGGCCAACTGGTCTTGAACTCCTGATCTCAGGTGATCTGCCTGCCTTGGCCTCCTAAACTGCTGGGATTACAGGTATGAGCCACCATACCCAGCCTAGACCTAGATTTTTTAAAATCACGTATCAATACTTAGAAGAATACTCAACCTCAAGAGTAATCAATAAAATGTAAAAATTAAGTCTCTCCCTTTCATGTTGGCATCCATAGCCTACTTGTTTTTGTCTTCATGCTTGTTACTTCAGTAACAAAATAGCTGCTGAGGCTCCAGGCATCACACCACGTTCAAGGCAAGAAAAAGGAAGAAGTGAGAATGGTGCCAGCCACATCATCTTCTCTTACCAGGAAAGGCAAAAGTCTTCCTAGATCTCCCAGCAGGTTTCTGCTTATATGTCATTTGCTAGAACTGTGTGCCATGAACACCCTGGATACAAGCAAAAACCTGGAAAAGCACATATTTTGCCTGGGTCTGGGCTCATTGCCATCCTGAGAAAAAGCAGACTTCTGGTAGCAAAGAAGGTAGAAATAGGTATTGGGAAGGAAGCTAACGTTGTCTGCTACAACACAGCTTAATAAATAGTAGTTTTATATGCATAATAAATAGTAGCTACTCCTTGGCATAAAGTAAGAATAATGATAACAAAAATACTTACATAATTATATTGTGTAAGTGCTTACTATGTGCCAGGAACTGTTCTGAATGTTTTAAATATGTTAACTCATTTAATCTTCACAGCAATTTTGTGAGGTAAATGTTACTATCCTTGGTTTTTGGGGAGTTTTTTTTAGTATTTTTAATTCTACTTTATATACATACAATTAGATTGATCATAATCCCTGGTTCATGACATACCCTTATTGATCCATGCTTGGCTCTCTTTTGTTTACTTTTTAAATATTAGTTATTTTAAATAATATATAGGTACCTTCAAATTCCCTATCCAAAATAAAATTAGGGTCTGGTCAGCAATTTGCATCTGGCTGTATGGTACCCCCAACATATTTTACTTTCTCCCCTGGACAAGGTGATCATCATCCAGAATTCTGAGCTCATTATCCTTCACTTTGCTTTTCATACAGTTTTATGGTTTTCTTGTGTCTATATAAAGTCCTAAAAATATGTGTGTGTAGTGTGTGTATATATATATACACATAGAGAGAGAGGATTATTTTTAACTGTATGTCTTTAGTACTTTTCTCACTTTATATTACATTGTTAAGAGTGTACCATATTGTTGTATGTTGCTACAGTTGTTCCTTTTGACACCTGTTTAACACTCCCATTGTGCAAATATGTAGCAGTTTATTCATCCTGAAACCATTCTTTATTGAAGTGCCTATAACATTCTTATTGATTTTCTCTTTTCTGGTTATTAACTGGTCTAATTCTGTTACATTCAAGCTTTGCCATTTGATTCTAACAGTTTTCCAACATCCTTTTTCATGGCTGCATGAGGTCCTGAATCTTCTGCAAGACTTGCAATAATTTCTTGCAAATGACTTGCCTTGTGTTGTGTGTTGTCAGATATTTACATTGGGCTACTAGGGAGAGGCTGACCAATAAAGATTTTGACTTGATGGGGCTTAGTGCACACAGAGAGCCCTCCGTTTCAGCAAGGGGAACATTGGGGGGCTGAGAGAGGCAGGCAATGTCAATTCACTTGTGAATATTTTCTTGTCATGATGACTTGTTTCCCTGGGCAACCTGGCAAATGTGGGAGAACTTTGATTATGAACACTCAGATACACAGAAGTCCCTACATCGTGGCAAATTCTTTAACACTTCTCCCACAAAAGGTAGAATCTGATTCCTCTCCCCTTGAATATGGCCTTGGTGACTCACTTCTAAAGAATAGCGTATAGGAAAAGTGTTGCTATGGGACTTCTGAGGCTAGAATAAGAAAAGGTGATACAGCTTCCATCTGGCTTGCTCTTTTTGGGACACTCATTCTGGAGAAGCCAGTCATCAGACTGTGAAGGTGCCCAAAGGAGCCCATACAGAGAGGTCATGGAGAAGCCCACGTGGATGGGAACTGAGGCCTCCAACTGACAGCCAGCAGCAATCGCCAGGCATGTGAATGGGTCTTCTAGGAGAGGCTACAAAGTTTGAGGAGCAGTAGCAAGTCATCCTGGACATGCCCTGTCTAAATTCCCCACAATGTACAGAATTAAGCTAACTGTGCTCTGTCTAAAGTCCTCACCCATCAAATCAATGGTTATCTTATGCTACTAAGTTTTGGGGTAATTTGTTATACAAACTAATAAAATTAGTTAAAAGAAAAAAAAAAGTAACTGGCACATCCAATTTAAAGATGAGCAAGCTGAATCTTGGAGAGAATAAATTCAGATTACATTTACTGTGAAGCCAAGATTGAAGCCTGGCCATTTGACTTGAAAATTTGCTGATCTCAACCTTGACTCCCTTCCTATAATGGTCTATTATTCCCTTTCATTTTCAGGATATCCTTGGTTACTCAGAACACAACTAATTAGCTTACTCTGCCACCCCAGGATTGAACCTAGGAGGTCAATGCTACCACCAAAAAAATACACATGCTCATACTCTAAAAATAACCCACTCAGAAAGGGTTAAACTGAGCTGCAGATTGGCCAATGATAAATGCTTAGTTCTGGGCCTAAAAAACAAAGAGTAATTAAAAATAAATGGCCGGGCACAGTGGCTCATGCCTGTAATCCTAGCACTTTGGGAGGCAGAGGTGGAAGAATCACTTGAGCCGGGGAGTTCAAGACCAGCCTGGGCAACATAGTGAGACCCTGTCTCTGTTTTTTTTAAATTGTTTTTAAATTAAAAATAAAATAAACATTACACACTTTTTTGAGTTCAAACATGATGTTAAAGTGGGATGAAAGGATAAAAATCAGTTTTCTTTTACAATGTTTTGTTATGTTAAACATTTTTTATCTATCTAGCTTTATTTTTCTAGTATGAATATTTTTTAAAACTCTACACAAAGGTATTGCTATGGTTTGAATGTGTTTGATCCCTCCAAAATTCATGTGTTGAAACTTAATCTCCATAGTGGTGGTATTAAGAGATAGGGACTTTGGGGCAGGGATTAAGTCATGAGGGTTCCTTCAAAAATGGGTTAGTGCTTTATAAAAGGACTAGAGGGAGCTAGTTTAGGTCCCCTTGCCCTTCTACTTTCCTCCCTGTGAGGACACAGCAACAAGGCATCATCTTGAAAGCAGAGAGCAGTCCTGACTAGACACAAATGCCAGTGCCTTGATCTTGGACTTCCCAGCCTCCAGAACCATGAGAAATACATTTGCGTTCTTTATATATTACCCAGTCTGTGGTGTTCTGTTACAGCAGCATAAATGGTCTAAGACAGATATCTTTAATTTAAAATAATTTAAAATGTTGCCAGCATTCCAAGATGGAATTGGAATCACTTCCAATTGTGTAGTATTTGAAGTAATATATCGTTTCCAGAAATTTTCACAAATAAAAAAAGCTTTGTTCTATCCCCAGCTACTTCTCATGATAATATTTTTAGCTCTTGGTTTAGACTATGATAGAGTTATCCAGCTGTCCTTCCACATTGCCAGCTTTAACCATTTTTGCAGTTAAGAAGATACTGTATTTTTTAAAAAAGCCCACACCAGCATAAGGGTAGACAGTGGGATTTATTTAATGATCTGGGTTTATGAGGAATTCATGAAATAATTATATTTTCATAAATTCATTTTTATTAAAATTGTGCATGTGTGCATAATATTAATATGTAAACCTTATAATAAAACCAGCATTTCTCTTTTCTTTCTACCCTATCCCTATTCATAGTTTTCATAGGTAACCACTTTCAATTCTTCTATTTCCCCCCCTATTTACCTCTTTATCTCAAGATTATATGTGTATACCGATATCTCTTTTCTTTTCTTTTTTTTGAGATGGAGTCTCACTCTGTCGCCTAGGCTGGAGCGCAGTGGCACCATCTCAGCTCACTGCAACCTCTCCCTCCTGGGTTCAAGTAATTCTCCTGCCTCAGACTCCTGAGTAGCTGGGACTACAGGCACAAGCCACTACATCCAGCCAGATGTGGACTTCTTATCCTCTACACACACACTCACTGCCTTTCCTCCCAAACTCTTAACTGTATCATCACTAGTGGCTATCTCAAGATTACAACTTCATAAGCACAGGTACTCCTCAACTTACGATGAGGTTATGTCCTAAGAAACTCATCATAAGTTGAAAATATTGTTAAGTCAAAAATGCATTTCAGTGGCCAGGCGCGGTGGCTCACGCCTGTAATTTCAGCACTTTGGGAGGCCAAAGTAGGCGGACCATCTGAGGTCAGGAGTTTGAGACCAGCCTGGCCAACATGGAGAAACCCCACCTCTATTAAAAATACAAAAATTAGCTAGGTATGGTGGTGCATGCCTGTAATCCCAGCTACTGGGGAAGCTGAGGCAGGAGAGTCGCTCAAATCTGGGAGGCAGAGGTTGCAGTGAGCCAAGATCACGCCACTGCACTCCGTCCTGGGTGACAGAGTGAGACTATCTCAAAAAAAAAAAAAAAAAAGAAAGAAAGAAAAGAAAAAAATGCATTTAATACACCTAACCTATCAAACATCATCACTTAGCCTAGCCTACCTTAAATGTACTAAGAACACTTACATTAGCCTACTCTTGGGCAAAATCATCTAATACAGAGACTATTTTATAATAAAGTGTTGAATATCTCATGTAATTTGTTGAATTACTATACTGAAAGTGAAAATCAGAATGGCGGTATGGGTACTCCAAGTATTGTTTTTACTGAATGCATATCACTTTTGCACCATTGTAAAGTAGAAAAGTTTTAAGTCAAACCATTGTAAGTCAGGGACCATCTGTATTGTTTATTGTCCAAAGGAAATGTGATGGTTTTTGGACTATGATGAGAGCAGTGGAGATGGTGCTACGGTTTGAACGTATATGGCCCTCCAAAATTCATATGTTGGAACTTAAATCCCAGGGTGATGGTAGTAAGAGGTGGAGCCTTTGGGAAAATGATTAAGTCATGAGGGCATCACCTTTGTGAATGAGATTAATGCCCTCGTAAAAGAGGATTCAGAGAGCTGCCTCTTGCCCTTCCACCTTCTCCCATGTGAGCATGCAGCAGCAAGATGCCACCTGAAAGCAGGGAAAGCCAGCCCTGCCGGTGCGTTAATCTTGGACTTTTCAGCCTCCAAAACTGAGAAATAAATTTCCGTTGTTTATAAATTACCCAGTCTGTGGTATTGTGTCATATTGCATGAATGGACTAAGATGGATCAGAAAAATAATGATTCAAGAGATTGGTGGGAAGGAGAGTTGATGGAACTTGGTGAGTTCTTTTGGATATTGAGGATGAGCAAGAGGAAGGTACATGGGGAAATGGGTAGAAGAGGGTTAATATCATTTACTTAAATAAAGAAAGACCAGAGAAACAGCAGGTGGGGGCAGGAGTTTGGCACATGCTAAGTTTGAGCAGCCCCAAAAGAGTTCCCAAATGGAGGCATTCTAGTTGAATATGTCAACTGAAGCTCCAAACTGAAGACCAGATTGGATTGGGAGTCACCAGTGCAGTGGACATTGCATTTGTTCTCGGTGTAGATGGCAGCCGAACCACAGTGAGGTTACCAAAGAAGAGAGCATAAAGTGAGAACAGTGCCTTGGTTTGTGCACTGAGGGAGACTAGCCTTTAGGAATAAACAGAAGGAAGCTAATAAAGGAGCCTGAGAAAGAGTTGCCAGACAGGTGAGAGAAAAACAAGGTGAGTTTGGTGTCAGAAGTCAAGAGAAGATGTTTGAAGAGATAAGGAGTGGTCAACTGAAATGATAAATGGAAGGTTCCGGGGAGGGCAGGAGCATGGGCTCTGGAACAGAGATAACAACATGGTAGAGGAGGAAAGAGACTTCCTCTTTGTAACAAAGGAAGGGAGTGTGTATGTGGAAATGGGGTTTGTGGATTCTGAGACCAAAGGTTCGGACTAGCTGTTGCAGAGAACAGGAGAGGAAGTTAAACAGAGAAGGGTAGTAGGATTTCCCAGCAGTGTTTAGGGCCAGTTAAACTGGTGACCATTAATAGGGTATAAAACTATTGTCAGGAGGCTGAGACAGGAGAATGGCGTGAACCCAGGAGGCAGAGCTTGCAGTGAGCTGAGATTGCGCCACTGCACTGCAGCGTGGACGACAGAGCGAGACTCCGTCTCAAAAAACAAAACAAAACAAAACAAAACTGTTACATAGGACCCTTAGTCTAGATTATCCTTGAAAGTTTGGAAAAAGTATAGAGAAAATCCATTATGGGCAGGAGCCTTGTGGTAGAAAGTTCTCCTGACTTTCGCTATTTCAGCATGTTACTCTGTTTGTGATCTCTAATTCTATTTGCATCAACTTGGGAAAATTCTATTTTTTGGAACGAGGCGTCCTTTTGTGCCCATTAATCAAATCTATTAGCCCAGATTTAAGAATAAATTCCATTTCACCCCTCTCTCCCCCCCCAACGAAAGACTTACACAAGCAAAAAAGAAAATACCTCATAAGGTGACTTATCCTTCAGCTGCCCAGTTTCAGGGAAGGAGAAAGCAGATAATTCGGTTCATGCAAGCTTGAAATTTTTGCCTGGGTCCCACCTCCAGAGATTCTGATTTCAGTAAGTGTGGGCTAGGGACTGAGATTCTCTAATTTTTTTTTTTTTAGCCATATGGTAAGAAAGACCTAGGAAGCAGGGGTCTGAGGAAGAATAATGGTCTGAAAGTGGAGAGAAAATCCAGAAGCAGAGTAGCCCCATTTCCTGAAAGAAAAAAAAAAAATTGTAAATTTCTCTCC
>NW_012103142.1:4474823-4497016 GCF_000951045.1 Mandrillus leucophaeus | reverse complement strand
GTTGTAGTGAGCAGAGATCATGCCACTCACTGCACACTTCAGCCTGGGTGATGAGATGGAGTGAGACTCCATCTCAAAAAGAAAATAAATAAAAATTAAGTTAAACTAAATTAAATGGAATTTAGTGACAGTGATTTAACTAGGTTCTTGAATTGATTTGGTTTAATCCCACAGCCTAACTTAAACAACAACAACAACAACAACAAAAAACCTTTGTGTTGTTATTTAGTTTCACTGAAAAGAAAACTCATCATTAAAACCCTTTTCAAAAAAATTAACTTAATTTTTACAAGACAACTGCCCAGCTGTAGAGAGGCAATTTACCCAGGTCCAAAGAAAAATTCAAAGGCTGTTCTGCTTAACTGTGTTAGGCAGAATTTTGGCCCCTTTATTGGTTTGCTAGGGCTGCTATAACTACATATCATAGAGTGGCTTAAACAACATAAATTAATTTTCTCACAATTCTTGAATTCTGCGATCAAGGTGTCAGTAGGGTTGGGTTTTTTTGAGGCTTTTCTCCTTAGTTTGTAGATAGCCACCCTCACCACCCCCGCGCCATGTTTTCACATGGTCATCCCTCTCTGTGTGTCTGTGTCCTAATCTTCTCTTCTTGTAAGAAATGTCAGATTAGGTCTGACACTAATGATATAATTTTAACTTAATTACCTCTTTAAAGACCCTACTTCTAAATTCAGTCACATTCTGCAGTGCTGGGGGTTAGGATTTCAACATAGAATTGAAATCCCTGGCGAGGAGGGGCACAATTCAGCCCATAACAGCCCTTATGGCCTTTGCCCCCTCGTATCACACCTGTGAGTATGCAAAATGGACTTTGCAGATGCAATTAAGGTTAAGGACCTGAAGGTAAAGAGATTATCTTGGATTATACAAGTGGGTCCAGTCTAACCACACAAACTGGTAAATGGAGAGAATTTCTCCAGTTAGAGTTTCTTTCATGACAGAAGAAGTCAGAGAGATTCCAAGCGTGAGAAGGACTTGCTGTACCACTGCTGGCTCCGAGAGTCCAGGAGCAAGGCCTGGAAGGAGGCCTCTAAAAGTCAGGGGTGGCCCTCAGCTAACAGCCAGTAAGGAAATGGGGATCTTCATTCTACAAATGCAAGGAACTGAATTCAGCCAATAAACTGAAGGAGGCTGGAAGGGGATTCTTCCCTAGAATTTCCCAAGAAGCATCCCGCTAGCCCAGGATACCTCCATTTCTACCTTGTAAAACCTGCAGCAGAGAAACCACCAGTTGAGTATTGAGGCAACTGGGACTAGTGACCCGCAGAACTGAGATACTATTATAACTTTGTGTTGTTTTAAGCCACTCAGTTTGTGGTAATTTGTTATGGCAGCAATAGAAAGCAAATCAACAACCAACTGCTGCAGAGTCAGCACATTAAGGAGAAGTACTAGAAATTAAATCTATAGATGACTGTAACTTAGAATGAGCCAAATAATAAAATGAATCTAATGAAGTTACTAGTAAAACTGAAAGTTGCTAGGGATCCACTCACCTTGGTCTCCCAAAGTGCTGAGATTACAAGTGTGAGCCACTGGCCTTATTATTATTTTTTGAGATGGAGTTTCACTCTTGTGAAAATTGCAACATGGCCCTCAAATATGTTTTGTCTGAACAGCACAATCTATTAAGGAAATTTGAATTCAAATACTTTCAGGCAGGTGGACACTGTCCTAATTGCTACAATCTCTACCACTCCCTAGTAACTTTTTCTTTCTTTGTTTTTTTCTTTTTTGAAATGGAGTCTTGCTATGTTGCCCAGGCTGGCCTCAAACTCCTGGGTTCAAGTGATGCCCCTGCCTTAGCCTCTCAAGTAGCTGGGACTATAGGTGCAAGCCACCACACTTAGCCCTAGTATCTTCACACCCCTCAACCTCACCCATTTATTTGACTTGCCTAGCTCTGGAAGGCCTTAGAGTTTGAGACTCTTGCTTTAGAAGTCTCTTTATCTCACTTGATAGAGCAAATGTGAAATTTTCCATAACATGGAAACATTAACTTTTTTTTCTGTGTTCCTATTTGTGACTTTTTAAATCTCAGTATTGGATCATTTTTTTCCCTACAAACTTTTTTCCTATATATGTATCTCACGATACATACAAAGTCAATATTAAATTATGTTTTAATTTTGCAAATTAAAATATTTACTTCATATAAGCATATCAGTCAAATGAGATTGTGTAATAATGATAAAGATAATGATAATAATAAACATTTAGGCTGAGCGCAATGGCTCACGCATGTAATCCCAGCAGCATTTTGGGAGGTCGAGCCAGGTGGATCACGAAGTCAGGAGTTTGAGACCAGCCTGGCTAGCATGGTGAAACCCCATCTCTACTAAAAATACAAAATTAGCCGGGCATGGTGGTATGCGCCTGTAGTCCCGGCTACTTGGGAGGCTGAGGCAGGAGAATTGCTTGAACCTGGGAGGCAGAGGTTGCAGTGAACTGAGATCGCGCCACTACACTCCAGCCTTGGTGACAGAGCGAGACTCTGTCTAAAAAAAAAAAATTGTCTTAGCTTAGAGCAATCAAGAGTACACACTTAGAAGTTCTGCAGTATAGATGGGAAAAAGAATGGGAGGGAAGGGAAGGAAGGAGAAGAACTAAGAAAGAGAGAAAGAAGAAGGACGGGCGCGGTGGCTCAAGCCTGTAATCCCAGCACTTTGGGAGGCCGAGACGGGCGGATCACGAGGTCAGGAGATCGAGACCATCCTGGCTAACACGGTGAAACCCCGTCTCTACTAAAAAATACAAAAAACTAGCTGGGCGAGGTGGCGGGCGCCTGTAGTCCCAGCTGCACGGGAGGCTGAGGCAGGCGAATGGCGTAAACCTGGGAGGCGGAGCTTGCAGTGAGCTGAGATCCGGCCACTGCACTCCAGCCCAGGCGACAGAGCAAGACTCCGTCTCAAAAAAAAAAAAAAAAGAGAGAGAGAGAAAGAAGAAAGGAGAAAGGAACATAATGGCTCTGAGAGTTAGTGAGGAAGATGACTCAGATGAGAGACAACGGAGGAAGAATTGCCAATATTGACCAAAGGCCTACTCTAATCAAGGCCTTACTCTAGCCAAGGCCCTCCTTAGGAGCTAGGGGATGGATGGAGTCTCTGGGCTCAGTGAATTCAAAAAATACCTGAAACACACAAAGCACAAGTAGGTTGAGTATGAAGGCAAGTGATTTGGTTTGGAGGCAGAAAGTTGTGAATTCAAATCCTAATTTTGCTGCTGAGCAGATATACAGACCTGGACAAAATTAATTAGCTTCTGTAACACTCAATATCCTTACTGGTAGCCATGAAAATGATTATTATAAGTATAAAATATTTAAATAACACTTTAAGACAATATATAATGAAATATATCATAAGACAATACATGAGTTATTACCAAGTTAATTGTAAGGAAATGGTGATCTTGGGCCGGTGCCGTGGCTCACGCCTGTAATCCCAGCACTTTGGGAGGCCGAGGTGGGTGGATCACGAGGTCAGGAGTTCGAGCAGCCTGACCAACATGGTGAAACCCATCTCTACTAAAAATACAAAAAAATTAGCCGAGTGTGGTTGCCTGCTCCTGTAATCCCAGCCACTCAGGAGGCTGAGGCAGGAGAATCGACTGAACCCGGGAGGCGAGATCGTGCCACTGCACTCCAGCCTGGGCGACAGAGCAAGACTCTGTCTCAAAAACAAAAAAAGAGAATGGTGATCTTGAGATAAAGGGGAGATATCTCTTTATGAGGAGATGGTGAAGAAGCATAGACTCAGTGAAATAAGCATGTAGACAGGAGGAATCTGCTGGATTCTTCAAAAGAGCAAAGTCAAGGGAGGTGCTAGATCCCAGTGGATCACTAGTTCTCGTTACACTTCTTCAATAAAGAAGTTTAGGGAGTATAACATGGTACAAGCTACGCCACTGCAACAAAGAAACCCCAAAAGACAATGGCTTATTTATGATGGGAGTTTATTTCTCTCTCAAGTAGCAATGACCCACGGCTGATAGGGTAGGTCATAGATCAGTTCCAATCATGGCTAAAAAACAGGAAGGGAGAAAGGGAGAGGGTGAGAGCACTCCTAATTCTTTTATGAGCAAGACTGTAAAGTGGCACACATCACTTCCATTAGCATCCCGTTGGTCACGGGGCCACATACATCAGCAAGCAAAGCTGGGAAATGTAGTCATTAGCTGGGTGGCCATGTGTCTAGCTAAAGGTAAAAGTGAAAAGGGAGAAATGAATGTTGGGAGACAATTATCAGTCTTTGCTAGAGGTAGACCAATGGGAACCCAAAATTTTAATGAGATTTTTAAGAAGTACAAAGAGGACGTTTGCTATATGTGTTAGTTGGATGGGAGGCAATGAACAACCCAGGAAGGCCAATTACGCCACAGTATGCCACAGGTGTGAGATTAGATTACATGTCTTTTTCCACTCTTTTTATTTTTTCCTTAGGGAACTCAGGTATACAGAATTGAATTATTCATAATCCTAGGTCATAGAAAACAGTCATCATTAGTACATGCACTTTTGTTCTTTTATTTACTAATTTGTTTTTTAAACTATGATGAACACTTGTGAATTTCTCATTCATTCCAAGAAACAGAATAATACCTCACAATGATCTATGTGCCCCTGCCCCTGTCCCTGCCCTTTGCACTTCAGAAATAACCACAATCCCAAATTTTGTATCTATTATTCCCTTACTTTTGGTAATCTTTTTTTTCTTTTTTTTAGTCAGAGTCTTGCTCTGTCACTGAGGCTGGAGTGCAGTGGCACAGTCTTGGCTCACTGCAACCTCCGCCTCTCAGGCTCAAGTGATTCTCATGCCTCAGCCTCCCAAGTAGCTGGAATTACAGGGATGTGCCACCACCACACCTAGGTAATTTTTGGATTTTGTTTTTGTTTTTGTTTTTGTTTGTAGAGATGGGCCATGTTGGGCAGGTTGGTCTTGAACTCCTGTACTCAAGAGATTCACCTGCCTCAGCCTCCCAAAGTGCTGAGATTACAGGCGTGAGCCACCATGCCTGGTCTTCCCTTACTTTTATATTAAAGTTTTATTCACATATATATGTATGGCCAAAAAATATATTCTTAAATTTTACTTAGTTTTGATTTTTATGAAAATGTTATCATCATACTATGTGCTCTCAATCTTGAAAAATATTTTAGAAAAATATTTACAGTGGTTCATGCTTGTAATCCCAACTGCTCAGAAGGCTGAGGTGGGAGGATGACTTGAGGCCAGGAATTTGAGACCAGCCTGGGCAACATGGCGAGATGCTGTCACCCAGGCTGGAGTGCAGTGGCGTGATCTCGGCTCACTGCAAGCTCTGCCTCCCGGGTTCATGCCATTCTCCTGCCTCAGCCTCCAGAGCAGCTGGGACCACAGGCACCTGCCACCACATCTGGCTAATGTTTAATATTTTTAGTAGAGACAGGGTTTCACTGTGTTAGCCAGGGTGGTCTCAATCTCCTGACCTCGTGATCCACCCGCCTCGGCCTCCCAAAGTGCTGGAATTACAGGCATGAATTACAGACATGAACCACCGCACCTAGCCAAAAAAAAATTTTTTTTTAATGAGCTGCACGTGGTAGTGTGCACCTGTGGTCCCAGCTAGTTAAAAGGCTGAGGCAGGAGGCTCTGCTGAGCTCAGGAGTTTGAGGCTGCAGTGAGCTATGATTGCATTACTCCACTCTGGCCTGGGCAACACAGCAAGACTCCATTTCTATAAATATCTATATCTATCTATATCTATATATAGATAGATATATATATGAAAAATAGGCTAGGCGCAGTGGCTCACACCTGTAATCCCAGCACTTTGGGAGGCTGAGGCGGCAGATCACCTGAGGTCAGGAGTTTGAGACCAGCCTGACCAACATGGTGAAACCCCGTCTCTACTAAAAAGGCAAAAATTAGCTGGGCATGGTAGCACACGCCTGTAATCCTAGCTACTTGAGAGGCTGAGGCAGGATAATTGCTTGAACCCGGGAGGCAGAGGTTGTGGTGAGCCAAGATCACGCCACTGTACTGCAACCTGGGCAAAATTCTGTCTCAAAAAAAAAGAAAAATATTTTAGTTGAGTATAGAATCCTAGGTTGGCAGGGTTTTTTGTTTGTTTTGCTTTGTTTAGCACAATTAAAATATTATTCCATGGGATTTTTGTTTCCTGTAGAAGTCTATAACTGTTGGTCTTTTAAATAAAAAGTCCATTGGCTGCTTTTGAGATTTTCTTTTTGTGTGTGGTGTTCGATAGTTTGAGTACCATATGTTTTGTGTAGATTTTCTTTCATTTATCCTTCTAGCAATCAGGTTTCTTGAATCTGTGCATTGGTGTTTTTTTTTTTCAGTTGTGCAAATCCTCAGCTATTTTCTCTGTAAATAGCTACCCCCATTTTGTCTCATCTCTCTTTCTCTATCAGAACATCTTATTATATCTTTCATGTTTCTTAACTTCTCATTCATATTTTACATCTTTTTGTCTCCCTGTGCTACATTCTGGATAATTTCTCATGATTTATCTTCTGTTTCCTGGTTAACTAATTATTCCTTAATCTGTGTCCAACCTGCTACCATTTATGTCCACTGAATTTTTAATTTCAGATACTGAGTTTTTCTTCTCTAGAAATTCTATTTGGTTGTTTTTCAAATCAGCTAGTGATGGCAGAGGCTGCTGCCACCACTCCGGCTGTCACTCCAACTGCAGCAAAGAGGCGCGGCTGGGGCTGCACACTCCATAGAGCCGGTGGAAGCCCGGCCCCTTCTGAGTTAAGGCGGGAGCTCCTCGGGTGCTACTGCAGCCGCCCACACCACAGCCGTAGACCCCGCCTCCGGCTGTACGCAGCAGGAGCCCCGCCCTCTTCGGCGGGCCGCAGCTGCCCAAACTGTGGCTGTGGATCCAAGCTTCCCTGTGCTCTTGGCGGAGGGCCGGGAATAGGCAGGATCTACCCTCCCAGGTGCAGCTGCAGCTGCCAGGACCCACGGCTGCAGACCTGGGCCTCCCACTTCACTGAGCAGGCAGGAGCCGAGGACTAATAGGAGCTCCCAGGTGCAGCTGCGGCTGCCCTCCCAGGTGCAAGACCCGGGCGTCTCTGCAGCCTGCACCCTCGGGGGCCCCAGAAGGACCCGCTCCCCGGCCTCCTCCCATCCCTGCAGGCTCCGGAATGTCTGCTCCCGCTGCCTGGTCTCTCTCCAATCCCGGCACCTGTTCAAATCTCGGAGCCGGATTGGGGCAGACCCTTGAGGGGCCACGAATGGCAGCGGAAGGCATACTGATTCCTGGGTGGAAGAGGGCGGGTCCTTAGTAAGGCCCCACTGCAGGCCAGGGAAAGCCTGAAGGCTGGGGCCAGGCCGTCAGTCCTGCAGACCTGAGTGGGAACTCGTGGTGCCTCTTCCAGCCTGCCCATGGCCGCCCATGGACCAATCTGCATGCACTTCCTCCCCTCTGAGGTCCATGAAAGACCTGGGCTTAGCCAGAGCAGGGCAGAGGATGGCTAGAGGATGAAGAGGGCAGAGAGATGATAGGACGACCAGCTGCAAAGAGGAGCTATCCTCTCTGCTGATAGCAGGAGACAATGGGAGGACCAGCTACAGAGAGGAACTACCCTCTCTTCTGAGAGCATCAGAGACCTGCAGAGACGTCAGGACTATCAGCTGCATAGAGGAGCAGCCCTCTCCAGGGCCTTCTCCCTGCTGAGAGCAGCAGATAGTGGCATGACTTGCCTACAGAGAGGAGCTACCCACTGCGAGTCTTCTTTGAGCTGATGAGCACTTAAAGCTCATCTTCATCTTGTTTACCCTTCTCTTGTCTGTGTACCTCATCTTGGACACAGAACAAGAACTCAGGCAAAGGTGCCTCTGGCCACAGAGGTTTCTAGCCTTTTTGAGGGACTTCTCAAAAAAAAAAAAAAAAAAAATTCCACTTACATGACATAACCAGAGTGGTCAAATTAATAGAAACAGAAAGTAGAATGATAGTTTCCAGGAGCTGGGGCAGGGGGAAATGGGAATTTGTTGCTTAATGGGTGTACAGTTTCAGTTTTGCAAGATGAAAGAGTTCTAGAGATTGTTTGTACAACAAAATGAATATACTTAACACTACTAAACTGTCTACTTAAAAATGGTTAAGACATCAAATTTTATCTTGTGTATATTATATATCTGTGTATTATATGTGCATGAATTACACTACAATAAAAGTAAAACAAAAATTTTAAATAATGCAAAAATATAGTAACCATAGTTGTTTTATGATCAGATACTACTGCAGTTCCGTTTTGCTATCTGTTGTTTCAGCTGGTTCTCACAATGCCTTGTTCCTTACGTGCTTGGTTATTTTTCACTATATACTTGTCCTTGTCCCTGAAAAACTGCTGATGAAAATTCATGGAGAATGAAGACCAGCATAAAAGTACAATCCTCCAGAGACGGTTTGAATTTGCTTCTGCCAGACACTTAGACACACTTTCAGTTTAGGACTACTTTAAACTAGATTTATAACTTAAAGTTAAAAAAAAAATACTTCATGTAATATGGACTATAAATCTACCAAAAAAAAAAAAAAAAAAAAAAGGCCAGTTATGATTACAATGTCTCAAGGAGAGTTTTCTCCCTACCTGCTCAGTGTAGTTAACAAGCCAACTTTTCTTGGAGTTTCCTGGCAGAAAGATGTAGGGGAGGTTTACTTCTGATTCACCTTTCCCCAAATCGTAGGCCTCTGGGGATGCTCACAACTAATACAGGAAAGACTCCTCACCTTGGTGGACCCTGAGCTTTGATTTCATTCTTCTTTACCCTGCATTGCTGTCATAATGAAATCCAAGTTTGCCTAGATTGGCAAATAACCTCAGAGCAAAATTTACTTCCTTCCACTTGGGCAGCACTTCTATACTTTATATTTTTAAACTATTTTATGCAGCATTTTAAGTTGCTTTTTAGCAACATGTCAGCCCAAATAACCTAACCAGTCAGAAGTCCCTCTACTTTATTTCCTGTTTCATTGACTTATGCTTTTCTATTTATTTTCTTCCTCCTACTTTTGTATTGTTGTTATTTTCCCTCTAACTTCTTGAGTTGAATACTTAGCTCATTATTGCATTTTCTTTTCTATTATAAGGCTAGTCTACCTTAAGGCTCTAAATTTCCTTTACAGTATACATCTTTCATTGTAATCCATATTTTGATATGTAGTAGAGAAGCGATTGCCCGAAGCCAGTTGGCGTCCACCTGTCTTTATCATCTCCACCCAACAGGGTTCTTGTGCTGCCCTGGTTATATTCTGAAACATCTGCACTCAGGTCTGAACGAGTACAGGCAATTTTCACCATCTGGGCAGCAATGGTAGCCCAAGGCAATGCTAGGAGAATTAACAGCATAATTTTTTTTCTTTTTTCTTTTTTTTATTTTTTTTGAGACGGAGTCTCGCTCTGTGGCCCAGGCTGAAGTGCAGTGGCACAATCTCAGCTCACTGCAAGCTCCGCCTCCTGGGTTCATGCCATTCTCCTGCCTCAGCCTCCGAGTAGCTGGGACTACAGGCGCGCACCACCACGCCCAGCTAATTTTTTGCATTTTTAGTAGAGATGGGGTTTCACCGTGTTAGCCAGGATGGTCTCAATCTCCTGACCTCGTGATCTGCCCCCCTCGGCCTCCCAAAGTGCTGGGATTACAGGCGTAAGCCACCACACCCGGCTTCTTTTTTTGATACAGGGTCTTGCTCTGTCACCCAGGCTGGAGTGCAGTGGCACGATCTCAGCTCACTGCAGCCTTGACTTCCTGGGCTCAAGTGATCCTCCTACCTCAGCCTCCCAAGTAGCTAAAACTATAGGCATGCACCATCACACCTGACTAATTTTTGTAGAGATGGGGTTTTACCATGTTTCCCAGGCTGGTCTTGAACTGCTGGACTCAAGCAGTCTTCACACCTCAGCCTCCCAAAGTGCTGGGATTACAGGCATGAGCCACCGTGCCCAGCTAAGAGCATAATTTAAGCCATCTTTTTCTAACTCAGCTTTTTCCAACACTGGCTACCTATGAAAATTAGTAGGAAGTTTTGAAAAATACTGCTGCCTGGGTCCCAACCAGAGAATGTTGTGATTGGTCTGGGGTGGGGCCTGGACTTGAGTACTTTTGGTGATTCTAAGGTGAATCCAGGGTTGAGAACCACTGCTGTAATTTTTTTTTTTTTTTTTGAGACGGAGTCTTGCTCTGTGGCCCAAGCTGGAGTGCAGTGGCGCGATCTCGGCTCACTGCAAGTCCGCCTCCCTGGTTCACGCCATTCTCTTGCCTCAGCCTCCTGAGTAGCTGGAACTACAGGCGCCCGCCACCGCACCCAGCTAATTTTTTGTATTTTTAGTAGAGACGGGGTTTCACCATGTTAGCCAGCATGGTCTCGAACATCTGACCTCAGGTGATCCACCCGTCTCGGCCTCCCAAAGTGCTGGGATTACAGGCGTGACCCACCGCACCCGACCCCGCTGCTGTAATTTTATTTGGTCATTGCCACCGACTTGACTGAATCCTCTCTCTTCCCCACCCCCAATCCATTTGAAACAGCCTCTGTCTTCCCAAGACTATAGTTTCTTGGTTTTCATATTGCTGTCTATGTTTCTCCAAGGTGGACTGGGAAAGGAGGCAGAACCCTGGTAATTTACCATGTTGGCAGGAACTAGAATTCCCCCTCATGTTATCTGTCTTCACAGGAGGTCTCGGCGTGAAACAGCAGCAGTGGTGTGGGATGACTGCCAAAATGGGCACCGTGTTGGCAGGGGTCTTCACCATCATGGCCGTACACATGTATCTCATCTTTGAACATAATCACCTAGGGCATGGCAATTGCAGTGAGATCGCACTAAAGTACGAGAGTGCAAGTGGCATCATAAATGACTTCATCATCTGCTGGAGTTTTAAAATCGTCCTCTTCCTCTCTTTCATCACCATCGTCATCAGCTGCTTCCTCCTGTACTCAGTGTATGCCCAGATCTTCAGGGGCCTGGTCATCTACATTGCCTGGATTTTTTTCTATGAAACCGTAAACGTCGTAATACAAATCCTCACCAATGACGACTTCAGCGTTACAGAGGTCAGAATCATGCGCTGGTTTGGCTTGGTGTCTCGTATCATCATGCACTGTTTCTGGATGTTCTTTGTCATCACCTATGCCCACATAACCTACAAAAACCAGAGCCAGTGCAATATAATTTCCTACAAGAGACGAATTTCTACAGCGGAGGCTCTCCACAGCAGAAATAAAAGATTATCAGTTTTGGATGGGCTCAGTGGCTCATACCTGGAATCCCAGCGCTTTGGAAGGCAGAGGTAGGTGGATCGCCTGAGGTCAGGAGTTCAAGACCAACCTGGCCAATATGGCAAAACCCCGTCTCTACTTTAAAAAGTAGAAAATTATCCAGGTGTGGCAGCACACGCCTGTAATCCCAGCTACTTGGGAGGCTGAGACTGGAGAATCACTTGACCTGGGAGGTGGAGGTTGCAGTGAGCCGAGATCACACCACTGCACTTCAGCCTGGGTGACAGAGTAAGACTCTGTCTTAAAAAAAAAAAAAAAAATTAGCAGCTTTATTCACCACTATCAGCAATCATGTTGGCCCTTTTCTTTTCCCTGAGAGGTAGGTATCTCAGGTTCCCGGCGTAGTTCTATTTCCTTTTCTTCCCCCTACTTTTGCTTAGCAGTTCCGCAAGTAGAAACCCTACTGCCACTCTTTCAGGAGAACATGGAGAGAAAATGTGATTATAATCACAACTGGAACATCCTGCTCATTGAGGGTATTTACTTAAAGGATATTGTGATTTATCAAACCTTCTGTGAACTCCACCTTTCTACTACCTGATGGGTCAAAATGAACGGAGTAAGATGAAGCTGAATTGCAGTATGGCAATCCTTTTTTCTTGGCATCTTCATTAGCCTTCAACCCACAGCTCTTTAACCCTGGGATAAGCAAATCTGTATTTATACCTCAGATTTTTGTAGCACAAAGGATGCTGTTGGTCCTGGGGTTTGTGCTATGATTTCCCCACTATTCTTCTGTTTTTTTCCAGATAAGAAAAATAATAAAAATAGAGAAAATTCGTCTGTCTTGAATTTCCCCACCCTTCCCAAATTTGTCAAGCAGTGTGAAAGGCACTTCCTTAATCAAAAGATATATGTTAAACATATTTCTGTATCTGTCTCTGTGCTGTACTCTGTAGTGTGAACACTGTACTGAACATTGTGTATACACCATATACAAAAATGTATAAGATATGAATGACTATGAGAATTTTGTAGTTTAGTGGAAGAAAGTAAATTATTGTTTATGAATCAATTAGCCAATCATATAAGACAGTATATGATTACATACTATCACAAATAAACAGATATCACTTTGCATTCAGGTTCAGAGACTGTCCAAAGCACGTTTTTTATTTTTGAGACTGAGTCTCGCTCTGTAGCCCAGGCTGGAGTGCAATGGTGCAACCTCGGCTCAGTGCAACCCCTGCCTCCTGGGTTTAAGCGATTCTCCAGCTTCAGCCTCCCGAGTAGCTGGGATTACTGGCACAGGCCACTACGCCCAGCTAATTTTTGTATTTTTAGTAGAGGCGGGGTTTCACCATGTTGGTCAGGCTGGTCTTGAACTCCTGACCTTAGATGATCCACCTGCCTCAGCCTCCCAAAGTGCTGGGAGTACAGGCGTGAGTCACCCACTGCTGCTATAGTAACTGAGTAATTTATAAAGAGCTGAGATTTATTTTCTCACACTTTTGGAGGCTAGAAGTTCAATACCAAGGTGCCACTAGGTTTGGTGTCTGGTAAGGGCCTGCTCTCTCTGCTTCCAAATGGTGCCTTGTTTCTGTGTCCTCCAGAGGGCACAAACACTGTCCTTACATGGCAGAAGGGATGGAGAGGCAAAATAAACTAGCTAGTTCCCTCCTGCCCCTTTATAAGGTCACTTATTCCATTCATGAGAGCTCTGCCCTTATGATTTAATCATCTCCTAAAGGCCCCATCTTTTAATGCTGTTGCATTAGGGAATAAGTTTCAACATGAATTTTGGAAGGCACAAACAGTCAAACCATAGTACTCACCATTTGCCAAGCTGTACTCATCATTGTCTTCCCCGCTCCCATCCTAAGTGCTCTCCTGCCCCTGTGCTCCTCATCTCAGAGGATGGGCTGTCCTCCATCCAGATGCTCATCCCAGACTCCTTTTCCCACAGCCCCAGGCCCCAAATCTGTGCCCCAACATCCATCTGCTGCCTTACTTCACCTTATTTCCTTCCATGGCCTCTCAACTACTCTGTCTACCTCCACCTTTGATCCCTTTCTGACCCATGGCCCTCATAGCACCAAGAAAGATTTTTCTGAAATGCAAATAGGGCCAGGCGCAGGCGCTCACGTCTGTAATCCCAATACTTTTGGAGGCCAAAGCGGGTGGATCTCTTGAGGTCAGGACTTCAAGACCAAGCTGGCCAACATGATGAGACTCCTTCTCTACTAAAACTACTAAAATTAGGCGGGTACGGTGACGGGCACCTGTAATCCCAGCTACTCGGGGGGCTGAGGCAGGAGAATCGCTTGAACTTGGGAGATGGAGGTTGCAGTGAGCCATAATTGTGCCACTACACTCCAGCCTGGGCAACAGAGTGAGACTCTGTTTCAAAAATAAATAAATAAATAAAATGCAAATCTGATTATGTCTGTCTGTCTGTCTCTCTCTCTCTCTCTCTCACACACACACCCCCACACCCACACGCCTACACACCCTGAAGAACCTCTCCTTTACCTTTCAGAGAAACATCCACACGGCTGGTAGCAGGTAAGGATCATTCCTGATCTGGCCCCTGCCAACCTACACAGCCTTCCCCTCTGCTCAAGCTAAGCCAAACTTGCTGTTTCCAAAATGGCTTTTGCCTGTCCCTGTGCCTACCCCTTTGTGTTGTCCCCTTTGCTTGGGGTGTAGTCCCTCCTTTTTCTGCCTAGTTAATGCCCGTGTCTTTTAAGACCCAAGCTCAGCTATTGCCTACTCCAGAAAGCCTCCCCGATTTTCATCCAATGATTTTCATCTCTCTCATTGTTACATCTTGACAACACTGAGCCATCTCTTCCTCTATCACATTTATCACATGGCACTATAAGTTTTCTTTTTTCTTTTTTCTTTTTTTAGATGGAGTCTCGCTCTGTAGCTCAGGCTGGAGTGCAGTGGTGTGATATCAGCTCCCTGCAACTTCTGCCTCCCGGGTCCTGGTTGAGCAATTATTCTGCCTCAGCTTCCCAAGTAGTTGGCGCGTGCCACCACGCCCAGCTAATTTTGGTATTTTTAGTACAGATGAGGTTTCACCATGTTGGCTAGGCTGGTCTTGAACTCCTGACCTCGTGATCCACCTGCCTCATGTTTTCTTTTTTATTAATTAAAAGCAATTTTTAGTCATTTGTTTTTTTATTTGTCTAACTTCCACACTAGCATATTTACCTGCTTATCTCCAGTGCCAAGCTCATCCCCCAGCACCTAGTAGATACACAATAGATGTTTGCTGAGTGAGTGTTGAATGAATAGAAGGTACCAGAAGACCTTGGCCAGTGGCAGAAAGAGAAGTTAGGCCATTATTATAGTGACTCAGGAGAGAGGTGCCAAGGGTGGAGACCAAGGCTGGGACAGCAGAGCTGTGGAACCAGTGGGGTTTATATAGACATTTCCTTGAAACTTGCAATATAGACATAAAGCAAACGAGTAAAACTGTGTGGTTCAGGGCCGTATTTTTAGATGATTCAGGTGAGTACCCCATGGGTAGTGGCTGCTCTGAAGGCTGCCCTGTGAACTGAGCAGAGGTGAGGTTTCATTGGTGCAGACGGGGAAGTATGAGTGCAACCATCCACCAGACAACACATTGCCTCCCTCCTGGGCCCTCCAGCCAGGTTCTAGGGTGCACTGAGAGTTTTGTGTATCAGGAGTCACACAGGGTTGGGAGAATGGTGGGGAATAAAATATAAGGATATTTGGGATGAATCTGGAAAACCTGATGCTAAGTGAAGTAAGCCAGATACCAAAGGACAAATGCTGTATGATTCCGTTTATATGAGACACCTAGAGCAGGCATATTCATAGAGACAGCAAGAAAAATGGTTAGTAGGGACTGGGGGAAGAGGGGAACGGGGAGTTGATGTTTATAACGGGTACATAGTTTTTGGTGGGGATGATGAAAAAGTTCTGGAGATGGCCGGGCATGGTGGCTCATGCCTGCAATCCCAGCACTTTGGGAGGCTGAGGCAGGAGGATCACTTGTGGTCAGGGGCTCAAGACCAGCCTGGCCAACATGGTGAAACCCTGTCTCTACTAAAAATACAAAAATTAGCTGGGCATGCTGGTGCATGCTTGTAATCCCAGCTACTTGGGAGGCTAAGGCAGGAGAATTACTTGATCCTGGGAGGCAGAGGTTGCAGTGATCCAAGATCGTGCCACTGTACTCCAGCCTGGGTGACAGAGCAAGACTCTGTCGAGAGAGGGAGAGAGAGAGAGAGAGAGAAAGGAAGTTCTGGAGATGAATAGCGATATGCTTGCACGACAACGTAGTGAATGTACTTAATGTCACTGAATTGCACCTTCAAAAAGGGCTAAAGTGGTGAATTTCACATTCTGTATGTTTTACTGTATTTGGAGTTGATCCAGTGAGTGAAGAGGAGAGGACAGGAGAGAGGCCAGTGGCAGTCTGTCTGTGCTCTGCCTGGCTGGACAGGACCCGTTCCGGTCACCTCAGAGAGAGGCCAGGTCAGGCTTCCAACAAATTATCCCCCACTGGACATTCATCGGCCAGAGGACAGCCCTGTATTCTCCTCATGTGTGACTGTGCCCCTTCCTTTGCCCCACAACAGAGGTAGCTAGCCAGTGTAGTGAATGAACAGGAGAGAGGTTTGCTCAGGAGTCCTCTGAATTGGGCGCCAGTAAGAAGGAGATACAGGCTGTGGAGGAACATTTGCACTGGGGCCCAGCCTACCCCAGCCTTGGGTCCTCCATTATCAACATGCCTCCAGGGATCAGCTTGGGCACCAGCTTCCTGCTGCCTGCCATGGGTTGACCTCTAGAGCTCAGGTGTAACCTAGGTTGCAGCTGGAGGTCTGCCCACTGGGCCTTCACCTGCACAATGGTCGCTTATTATTAAGGCATTTTGGCCTTGGGCAGAGAAGACAGTAAGTCTTGCCTGGCTCCATAAACCTCTACCCATTCCATGCCTGCTGGCCAAACCCTATGACTTGGGACAAGGCTAGGCCATACCTAGGGAGCAAATCAGGGAAATTTCTAAGGGCTTGGAAGGAAAGAGTCGGGGGGCAGGGGATGTCAGGGTTGATTCCAAGCCCTTGAGGAGCCATGAGAGTTTTCTGACTTCAGAGAAGCAGACTCCCCAGATGGGAGCTTCATTCACACCATCATTATTCCCAATACATACAGGAGCCTCTGAATTCCCACAAACTTACATCAACAGGAGCACTCTTTTTGCCACTTTAAAACAAAGCTGAAACTGGAATAGCAGAATTGGAAGCTACTGAGGAGAGTCCCAGGCCAGTGATACATTCATTTCCCAATGAGGTGGTCATGTCTAGCTAGTTAGGTCAGAGCAGGGACTAGACCCCATGTCTCTTAACTTCCAGCCTATTGCCTGTCCACACACCATCATTGCTCTTAACTCTCCTATTTATACATAGTGGCTTGGGGGATCTGTCTAAGGCTACCTCTGCCATCTTGTCATGTGTCTTCATGATTTTCTTCCTGCAGGAGGTGCTCTGGTAAAACAAGTATAAAATGAACGTCAGGATGTTGTCCCTCATGGTGGGCATCTTCTCTGTCCTCAATACCATCCAGTTCTTCATCTTTGACGTGAACCACATGACACACATTGGCTATGAGGCCAAGTTCCACATCTACATGGACTCAAAGTCAGAGCTAGTCACTTGGATCCTGTCCAACAGGGCTAACATCAGCACTGGCCTCTCCTTCACCACCATCATCATCAGCTGCTTCCTCCTTTATAGTATCCACAAGAATATCTACACAGGGCTGCTGATCTATGCCATGTGGATCATCACTTACGAGTGCATCAAATTCTCCATAGTCCTGGTCCTCAACAGGATCATTGAAGATTTCTTCAAGGAGCTGAGTTACTTGCACTGGATCTTCCAGATCTCGCACATGCTCCTGCACTTTTTCTGTCTGCCCTTCATCGTCAAGCATGCACACAACCTTTACAAGGAATCCCAGACTGTGAGCAGGAAACGCCGCCACATGCTCTCCTCCACCACTGCAGTGAACTCATGACCACCTGTCTGTCTGGGAATGTTGTACCGGAAATTAAACTGAACCATGCCAGGAAAGGTGGGAGGGAACGGTGCTCCTCAACAATAGAATCTCCCCACCCTGCCTGGCTTCTGTTGATGCTGCTTGGTTTGTCAGGGCTTTTGAGTTTTATGCACTGAGGAATGATTCTCGGGAGAGGGCAGGTTGTGCGGATCAATTATTTTACAGATGTGTTGTGTGACTTGTTTTAGCAGTTAATGATATGTGGCCTTGTGCTTACTTAACCATCTCACTGGTGTCTGTTTTTGCCTCTCACAGTCTCCTCTGCTCTGCATATCCTTAGTTTCTAGTTCTTCCTTTATGGATTGGCCCACAGATGCCGGTTCTGCTGAGTCCTTTGGAGCAGTGTTGTCCAATAGAGCTTCCTGTGCTGATGGGAATGTTCTCTATCTGTGCTGGCCACTAGCCATGTGTGGCAACTGAGCACTTGGAATGTGGCTATTACAACCCAGTAACCAAATTTTAAATTTTATTCTTTTTTAGCTAATTTCCATTTCAATAACTATGTATGGATGGCTCAAGACTAGCCTATCCTCCCAGCATGGTGGCTCACGCCTGTAATCCCAGCACTTTGGGAGGCCAAGGCAGGTGGATCACTTGAGGTCAGGAGTTCAAGACCAGACTGGCCAGCATGGTGAAACCCCGTCTCTACCAAAAATATAAAAATTAGCCGGGCGTGGTGGTGGGTGCCGGAAATCCCAGCTACTCAGGAGGCTGAGGCAGGAGAATCACTTGAACACAGGAGGCAGAGGTTGCAGTGAGCTGAGGCCACGCCATTGCAGTCTAGCCTGGGTAAGAAGAACGAAACTCTGTCTCAAAAAAGAAAAAAAAAAAAAAAAAAAAGGCTACCCTATTGGACAGCACAGCCTCTGGAGATTCACTTTACTCCTGCAGTAACCATAGAAAAGACCCCTTTCTAGAATCATGTCTTACCCTGCTTCCCTCATACTTTTTAGAAAGCAATTTCTCATGTTGGTTCATAATAACATGGCAAGAAGGATCCCCATTTAAGACAGTGCCAGGATTTTTCAACTGAAGCACTACTGACATTCTGGACTGGATAATTCTGTCCTGCAGGGGCTGTCCTTTGTACTGTAGAATGTTTAGCAGCATCCTTGGCCTCTACCCACTATTTTCCAGTAGCATCCACCTGTTCCTCATGCTGTCATGACCAAAAATATCTCCAAGGGATTAAGCCCACCCATCCCCTCCTGGGCTGGTGGATTATGTAGTTCTCAAGTCAGATAATGAAACAGGATCGGTTGGGCAAGGTGGCTCATGCCTATAATCCCAGCACTTTGGAGGCCGAGGTGGGTGGATCATTTGAGGTCAGGAGTTCAAGACTAGCCTGGACAACATGGTGAAATCCCGTCTCTACTAAAAATACAAAAATTAGCTGGATTTGGTAGTGCTTATAATCCCAGCTACTCGGGAGGCTGAGGCAGGAGAATGGCTTGAACCCAGGAGGTGGAGGTTGCAGTGAGCTGAGATGGCGCCACTGTACTCCAGCCTGGGCGACAGAGTGAGACTCTATCTCAAAAAACAAAAAACAAAAACAGGGTCGGGCGCGGTGGCTCACGCCTATAATCCCAGCACTTTGGGAGGCCAAGGCGGGCAGATCACGAAGTCAGGAGATCAAGACTATCCTGGCTAACATGGTGAAATCCCATCTCTATTAAAAATACAAAAAAAGGCCGGGCGCGGTGGCTCACGCCTGTAGTCCCTGCACTTTGGGAGGCCGAGGCGGGTGGATCACGAGGTCAGGAGATCGAGACCATCCTGGCCAACACGGTGAAACCCTGTCTCTACTAAAATACAAAAAATTAGCCGGGCGCGGTGGCGGGCGCCTGTAGTCCCAGCTACTCGGGAGGCTGAGGCAGGAGAATGGCGCGAACCCGGGAGGTGGAGCTTGCAGTGAGCCGAGATGGTGCCACTGCACTCCAGCCTAGGGGACAGAGTGAAGACTCCACCTCTAAAAAAAAACAAAAACAAAAACAAAAACAAAATTAGCCAGGCGTGGTGGCAGGCACCTGTAGCCCCAGCTACTTGGGAGGCTGAGGCAGGAGAATCGTTTGAACCCAGGAGGTGGAGGCTGCAGTGAGCTGAGATGGTGCCACTGCACTCCAGCCTGGGCATCAGAGTGAGACTCCATCTCAAAAAACAAACAAACAAAAAAACCAGGGCTGGGCGCGACAGCTCATGCCTGTAATCCCAGCACTTTGAGAGGCCAAGGTGGGCAGATCACGAGGTCAGGAGATCGAGATCATCCTGGCTAACACGATGAAACCCCGTTTCTACTAAAAATACAAAAAAATTAGCTGGGCGTGGTGGCAGGCGCCTGTAGTCCCAGCTTGTTGGGAGGTTGGGGCAGGAGAATGGCGTGAACCTGGGAGGCGGAGCTTGCAGTGAGTGAAGATCACACCACTGCACTCCAGCCCGGGCAACAGAGCGAGACTCCTTGTCAAAAACAAACAAACAAAACAAAAACACAGGACCAACCCTTTGAAAAACAAAAAAAAAAACCCCAAAAACATCTCCAGGCATTGTCAAACATCCCCTGGGGTGAGGGGAGTCAAAGTTACCCCTAGCTGAGAGACACTATTGTAAAGCAACAGGCCCCCTGTGTTGAGAGCTGGCCGGCCCCCACCTTGAACTAGGAGCGCCGCTTTTCCTGAGAGCTCTTCACATTCACCAGTTGTGTAGTCTTCATCCTAAAGCTCCTGCTTTATGGTTTGACGAAACTGAAGCTCACTGGGCTTCAGTGATGAGATCAAGGTCATATGGTAGCAAAAGCAGGACTTGCATCTCATCATCTGACTTCATATAGGAAAGTTGGCTCCCTGATTCATTCTTACTTTTACCAAGATAAAAAGGAAGCACCTCCTTTTAGGGTAGTTCCTTTTCCCTTGAAAAATGTTGGGAGTAAAGTCAAGAGACATGTTTGTTTTGGCCATACTATTCCAAATCATGAGCATAAGAGTGACAGTAGCTGGCTTTTACTGAACACTCAGAGCCAGGTACCATCCTATAACCTATAATTCACTCAACTCTTCCCAACATCAGTTTGAACCTGGGCCAGTTCCCCAAATGACCACAAGATGGCAGTCAGTAATAAGCTTTTGCTTAGAGCTGTTGGCCCCTAAACCAAATCCTCTAAGGGTGGCTGTTCAGGATTTACGGAGCTTCCAGCTGATGACTGGGAGCTAATGTGTGTGTCTCTGCCCCAGTCTCACAAGGCATGCCTTGTCTGATTGTGACTTGCTAGTACCAGAAACACAAAATATAAAACATGGGCCAACTTCTGGATTCTGATTCCCCATCCCGGTTGAGGTCGCTAGGGTGGGAGGTGAACCTGGGCAACATTGGGGAACTGGAGACCTGTGTGTTGAAGAAGCGTAGGGAGAAGCAGAGTTCCAGGAATCAGCTCAACTGAGAGTTACTTTAGTTAAGAAAGTTTAAGACACTCAAACGCAGGGTTGTGCTATCCTCTATACCAAGACTCCTCAAAAGCATGGTTGCCTCTGCCTTCACTTCCTGGTCTCCTGTGCTTTCTAGAACCCATCCAGTTAGGTTTCTCCCCCACCGCCCCACTGGGACTGCTCTTTTCAAGGCGATATCCACACTGCTCAAGCCAGTGGTCAGTTCTCCACCTTTGCTGACCTGTCCTGCAGTGGCTTTTGACTGCTGATCCCTCTCTCCTGCCAACAGGTTTCTCTGGCGCCTCCTCTGCCTGCATCTCCATCCCTGCCCTGCCGCACTGGCTCCTTCTCCTCAGTCTCCTTTGCTGGCCTCTCCTCATCTTCCCGACCTCCAAACACTGGAGTGCCCCCGGCTCAGTCCTTGGTCTCGTTCTCTGTCTCACTCGCTCCC
This sequence comes from Mandrillus leucophaeus, assembly GCF_000951045.1. Lineage (NCBI taxonomy): Eukaryota > Metazoa > Chordata > Mammalia > Primates > Cercopithecidae > Mandrillus > Mandrillus leucophaeus. The sequence continues at coordinate 4,475,800 of NW_012103142.1, read as the reverse complement.
AGCTCACCTGGTCCAGACCCATGACTGATAAGCCCCATATACATCTTCAGCCTGGACCTCTCCCCTAAACCCTGGCTTTGTTTATGTAGTGGCTTTCTGGATGTGGCCGCCAGCTCTAACATGGTTCCCAGAGATCCCTGCCAACTGATATTCACATTCATCACCTCTTCTTAGATGTGGGCGGGACCCAGTGATCCTCTTCTAGCAAAGAGAACATAGCAAAAGCGATGGGGTGTCCTTTCCAAGGTTAGGTTACAGAAAGATGATGACGTCAGTGCTGCCCGCTCCCTGAGGGAAGCTGGCTGTCATGTTGAGAGTATCTTTATGGAAAGGATCACACCGCCAGGAGCAGAGGTCGCCAGCCAAGAGCCTGTGAGGAACAGAATCCTACAACAGCCCCATGAGAGAGCTTGGAAGCAGATCCTCCCCTACACAACTCTTTTTTTTTTTTTTTTAAATACAATATGGGGTCTCCCTATATTGCCCAGGCTGGTCTTGAACTCCTGGCCTCAGGCAATCCTCCCACCTTGGCTTTCCAGAGTGCTGAGATTACAGACATGAGCCAGCATACCCAGTCAGGATACATTTTGGGGTGGCTACTGTCGTAGAGACATTTTTGTAGAGATGTGACATGTACTAGCGATCAAATTACCCCAAAATTAGCAGCTTAAGACAGCACATTTATTCTGTCTTAGTTTCTGCGGACAGGAGTCCAGACACAGCTTGCCTGGTTCTCTGACTCAGATTCTTTCAGGGTCTCACTCAGGCTGTCTCTACTTTTATTTGCTTTTTAGAGATAGGGTTGCACTCTGTCACCCGGGCTGGAGTGCAGTGGTGCAATCATAGCTCACTGCAGCCTTGAACTTCTGGGCTCAAGTGATCCTCCCACCTCAGCCTCCTGAGTAGCTGGGAATACAGGTGTGCCACCACATCCAACTAATGTAAAAACAATTATTTTTGGCCAGGCGCGGTGGCTC
>NW_012103142.1:4473219-4474773 GCF_000951045.1 Mandrillus leucophaeus | reverse complement strand
ATACATAAAACTCAAAATTTTTTTCAGACTTTACATGTTTTTAAAATCTCCTTCTGCCTCCTACCAAGGATACAGAAATGTATCCTGTGAGGGGCATCTTATTTAAAATGTATGTTTGGTTTCTCTCCCCCTGACAGTGTGGCGCTGACAAGATGTCTTTTGTGAATGATGTGATGGAGAATGGATTTGAAGTCAGCCTGCTTCTCAAACGGAGTTTTGGGGGAAATAAAGGATTCCTTTCAGAGGCATTGGGAGAAAGTACTTGTAAAAGTGTCCCAGTGGCTGGGCACAGTGGCTCATGTCTGTAATCCCAATATTTTGGGGGGCCGAGGCAGGAGGATCGCTTGAGCCCAGGAGCTCAAGACCAGCCTGAGCTGGTCACTACAAGGCAAAATAGTGAGACCCAGTCTCTAAAAAATAAAAAAAAAAATTTTTTTAAATAAAAAAACAAGAAAAGAAAAATAAAAAGTGCCCAAGCAATTAGGAGTCCTGTCAATTCAACAAATAAACATTTTGCAGCTCCTTTTCAAGCATTTCCCAGCTCCCAGCATCTTCCTCTCCAGCCTCCTCCCTGCTACCCGGACCTCAGCCTGGCCCCACCTGCCCCACCCTTTGATCTGAGGAACTCTTGCATTTTTTGGCCTGACTGGGATTATTTTATTTAGCATTTGATCACCTGTGTACAATAACCATCCACCTTCTCCACCTTCTGACATCCTGGAGCACACCTATGTTTCCCAAACATATGCATTCACACCTTCTTTCATTCATCAAAGTTTATTCATTCATCAAAACGTATGGCTTGTCAACTATATGCCTTGTGCTAAGTGAGGCAAAAATAAAAAGCAAAATGCAGTCTTGGCCCTGAATCAAGTAGAGAGCGTGTCAGGAAGTCATTACAGTACTATGTGATAAATCAGGTAAGAGAGGAAGTCCAAAGTGCTATGTTATCTCTATTTGTCAGTGATTCATTCAACGAATCTTTATTGAGTTCATACTAAATATATCAGGCCCAGTTCTAGATATTGGAGTGACAAAGGTGAAGAAAACAGATAAATTCCGGCTCTCACGAAACTTACATTCTGAGGGGGAAGACAGATGGTAAGCAATGAAACATGCACATCTATATAATCATTTCAGCTATGATAGGTGCTGGGAAGAGAATAAAACAAGGTAGTATAATTGAGAGTTTGGTCCCAAATAACAAGACGTTGCCAGTCCTAGTAGTTCTGTCCTCTCATGATTGACTGGCTCAGGAATACGCTCTTGACTCACTGGAGACGGGCAGCCAGGAGGCCTTTGGACACAGGATGTCTCTCTGGGGGAGGTGATGCTTAACACGACTGAGAAGGTCTGTGGGAAGGACATTTGAAGCAAAGAGCAAGTGCAAAGTTCCAAGCAGGGGGAGCAAGTCTAGGGTGTTCAAAGAACAGTCAGGAAGCCAGTGACTGGGCTGGGCGAGGTGTTTCACACCTATAATCCCAGCACTCTGGGAGGCCGAGGCAGGCAGATCATCTGAGGTCAGGAGTTCAAAACCAGCCTTGGCCAACATGG
>NW_012103142.1:4468030-4472794 GCF_000951045.1 Mandrillus leucophaeus | reverse complement strand
AAATAAATAAATAAAAATTGGGGAGTGTATCCCAATCCACACTCCTGATTTTCTCCCATATACCTGCCCTAACCTCCAGTCTTTGGCACCTCTACCCTTCCATTGCTCAAGTTAAAGACCCAGGAGGCATCCTTGAGTCCTCTCTTTCTCTGAGCCTGTATCTAACCCCTCAACACTCCCCATCAGCCCACCCTTCAATACAGATCCATATCCAACCACTTCATATCACCTCCCCTGCTACCTCCCTGACCCAGGCCATCACCATCTCTTGCCCAGGCTATTGCAGTAGCAGCTCCTGACTGGCCTCCCCACGCCGCCGCTGTGTTCCCTTTACGGTCATACAGAGATTCTTCTTCTCCGCCCAGCCACCAGAGGGCTCCTATTGAAACCTGAGTCAGATCATGTCTCTACTCCGCTCCTGTAGCCTGCCAGGGCTCCCCACCACACTCAGGGTAGAAATCCCAAGTCCTTACCATGGCATGCCAGCTGCTAAATAACCCAGTCCCCTGTCACCGTCTGATGTCCTTTCTAACCACGTTGTCCGCCCCGCCTCCCTCTGCTGCAGCCATGCTGTCTTCCTTTCGGTCCCCCTAACACAGCCAGCACACTCCAGCCTCGGGGCCTTTGCACTCGCTGTGCCTTCCGCCTGGAATATTCTTACTCCAGCTATTCACCAGCTTCCTCTCTTGCTCAAAAGGCATCAGAAAGGCCTTCTCTACCAACCAGTGTGAAACAGCCCCTCCTTACCCCACCCATGTGTCTCTTTCCCACTTATTCTGCTACATTTTTTCATAACATGTACTATCACCTGACTTACTCTATACAGTTGCCTCTCCCACCACCCCCCAAAAATGTGAGCACCATATTTACTTCACTGATGTTTACCCAGCACCTATTTCAATACCCAGCATGTAGCAGGTGCTTGATAAAGATTCATGGAATGAATGGACATAGACTCTCAGTTTTGTTTTTGTTTTTGTTTTGGAGACAGAGTCTCTGTCACCCAGGCTGGAGTGCAGTGGCACCATTGTGGCTCAGTGCAACCTCCGCCTCCCAAAGTGCTGAGATTACAGGCATAAGTCACCATGCCCGGCCTATGAGGGGCAAATTATTACTGCTCTTTCAGCCTCCTGTTCCTGCTCCTTTCTTCTCTCATTCAATTCTGCAGATTCTGGTGGAGAATCTAAACACAGGTAGGAAAATGCCCACAAACGACACGATTTCAGCCCCTTATTCCTTTCCTCCTTTCCCAGTCCTGTTCCCTTGTACCAACTGCTACCACTAGAAGCACCACCTCATCTCCATCTCACCAGTGGAAAACAAGTCTTTCTAACAGTGCAGGTGTCCCCGGGAAGAGCAGCACTCAGAGCTGTCACCCATCCCTGACACTTTCAGTCCGTGAAGATCCCCCAGCCTTCCATCCTACTTTTCTTCATACAATTTATTACTGTGTGGCAGACCCTGAATTAGGAATTGAGGAATACCCGGGGAAGCAAGACGCAGCCCACATTCCAAGGGGCTCCCAGCCTAGTGAAGGGCCAAGCCACTTGGGCTATTTGGACCCAGGACGATGGGTGCTAGAGGAAGCACTGGGGGCTGCAGGAGGAGGCCTTGGAGGTAGAAAGTCAGGGAAGTCTTCCTGGAGGAGAAAACCTGTAAGCCGAGTCCTGCAAGATAGTATGATTTAGCCCTTAGGAGGGAGGGGAAGAAGGCTGGGTGCAGTGGCTCCCGCCTGTAATCCTAGCACTTTGGGAAGCTGAGGCGGGAGGATGGCTTGAGCCAGGGGTTCAAGACCAGCCTGGGCAATATAGTAAGACTTCATCTCTACAAAAAAAATTTAAAAATTAGGCCGGGCACAGTGTCTCATGCCATGCCTGTAATCCCAGCACTTTGAGTTGGGGCAGATCATTTGAGTTCAGGAGTTTGAGACCAACATGGCCAACATGGCGAAACCCCATCTATACCAAAAAATATAAAAATTAGCTGGGCATGGTGCCGGGTGCCTGTAGCCCCGGCTACTCGGGAGCCTGAGGCAGGAAAATCGTTGGAAGCCGGGAGGTGGAGGTTGCAGTGAGCCGAGATCGCTCCACTGCACTCCAGCCTGGGTGACAGGGCAAGACTTCGTCTCAAAAAAAAAAATTAAAAAAAATAAAATTAGCCAAACATGGTGGTGTGCGCCTGTATCCCAACTACTTGGAAGTCTGAAGTGGGCGGATCTCTTGAACCTGGGAGGCAGAGGTTGCATTGAGCCAAGATTACACCACTCCCACCAGCCTGGATGACCATGAGACCCTGTCTCAAAAAAAACAAAAAAGAAAGAAAAGAAAAAGAAAAAAGAAGGGAGGGAGGAAAAGGAAAAGTGGGAGCCTGAGAAGGTGCAGGTACGCCTGGGATAGCAGATCTGTAAGCTCTTTTCAGTCATTTCCACCTAGGGTTACCGGAGGGGCTGTGTGCAGCGGATGATAGTGTCAAGAGGAAGCACGCAGGCATGGAACTTCCCCAGAGAGAAGAGGGTCTCCGCTTTCCCACGGCCTCTGCTCTTAGGTGTCTAACCACCAAATATTTCTTCAGCAACTTTCCCACCTGACTGTGGCTGCCTTTAACTCCAAGTCATTTCTAGCAATAGTGTCCCACGGAGGACAAACTTCGTTCTCTGTCAGTTTCCCCCCAGTGGTTCAAGATGCGTCAATGTTTCCATGAGGTTTACTTCTTTTCACCTCGAAGCCTTCACTCTCCATTTCCCTGGCCTCCTTTCCCCTAGTCCTCCCCACAGGACTTGCTACCTTTCTTCAGTCTCTTTTTTTTTTTTTTTTAATGTTTTTGCTGTGTCACCCAGGCTGCAGTGCAGTGGTGCCAGGCTCAAGTGATCCCGCTTCAGCCACCTGAGTAGCTGGGACTACAGGCACATGCCACCACACCTGGCTAATTTTTGTATTTTTTTGTAGAGACAGGGTTTCGCTATGTTGCCTGGGCTTGTCTTGAACTTCTGGGGTCATGTGATCCTCCAGGCTCTGCCTTCCGAAGTGTTGGGATTACAGGAGTGTACCACTGTGCCTGACCTCAGTGACTTCTGACTGTTGGTCTGTACACATGGACTAAAGCTTTGCCTGCCCCCCACCCCCACTGCATCACTGTGTCCACCCAGCTAGTGTTTTATGAAGGGCCCTGGAGGAGGCTGCCTGGAGACAAGGACTGAGCCCCTGACTCCCAGACACACAGGGAAGATGCGCAGGGAAGCGCTCTCAGCCTCCCTCCCATGTCATCCTCTCACCAGCTATTAGGAAAACAGGGACTCCTTTAAATGCTTACTTTTTTCCCACAAATAAATTATGATTTTATTCCCTGGGAAATAATTTTTACAAATGCCTCTGATCATATTTTGTTTCATTAACAAAGGATTTTTTTGTTTTGTTTTACACCTATTTTGTTATTATTATTTTTTTAAATTTTATTTTAGGTTCACAAGCACGTGTGCAGATTTCTTTTCTTTTCTTTTTCTTTTTTTTGAGATGGAGTCTCACTCTGTAGCCCAGGTTGGATTGCAGTGGCAAGATCTCGACTCACTGCAACCTCTGTCTCCCGGGTTCAAGCGATTCTCCTGCCTCAGCCTCCCGAGTAGCTGGGATTACAGGCACTCACCACCACGCTTGGCTAATTTTTGTATTTTTAGTAGAGAAGGAGTTTCACCGTGTTGGCCAGGCTGGTCTCAATCTCTTGACCTTGTGATCTGCCCGCCTCAGCCTCCCAAAGTGCTGGGATTCCGCAGTTTTGTTGTTGTTGTTTTGTTGTTTTGAGACAGAGTCTGCCTCTGTCACCCAGGCTGAAGTGCAATGGCGTGATCTTGGCTCACTGCAACCTCTGCCCCGTGGGCTCAAGCAGTTCTCCTGCCTCAGTGTCCCGAGTAACTGGAATTACAGGCGCCCACCAACATGCCCGGCTAATTTTTGTATTTTTAGTAGAGTTGGGGTTTCACCACGTTGGCCAGGCTGGTCTCGGACTCCTGACCTCAGTGATCTGCTAGCCTCAGCCTCTCAAACTGCTGGGATTACAGGTGTGAGTCACTGCACTTGGCTGGATTCCACAGTTTTGTGATCCTCACCCTTCTCCAAACTTCCACCCTCTAGTAGGCTCCGACGTCTGTCGTTCCCTTCTTTGTTTCCATACGTACTCAGTGTTCAGCTCCCACATGTAAGGGAGAACATGCAGTATTTTTTTTTTTTCTGTTCCTGTGTTAGTTTGCTTAGGAAACAAGGGTTTTATGCATGTGTGTTTGGTGTATGATGTGTGTGTCTGTGCATCTGTGTTGTGTATATGAATGTATGCATTTGTGTGTGTGTGTATGTTCGTAATCTGGGTTTGTGCATGTGCATGTTTGTATTTGTGTCTGTTGTATCCATGTGTGTATGTTTGTGCATCTGTGTTTGTGTATGTGAATATGAGTGTGTATTTGTGTATGTTGTGTCTGTGTGTATGTGTGTTTGTATGTCTATGCTTGTATATGTGTGTGTGTGCTTGTGTATATGTAAAAGACTGAGTTAAATAATTACTTGGTAGCTTCTGTACTGGAAGGGATTAAAAAGAAATAATTACCTGGTGATTATTAGAAATAACTTTCATATTAAAGCTACATAAAACTCGGCCGGGCGCGGTGGCTCAAGCCTGTAATCCCTGCACTTTGGGAGGCCGAGACGGGCGGATCACGAGGTCAGGAGATCGAGACCATCCTGGCTAACATGGTGAAACCCCGTCTCCACTAAAAAAATA
>NW_012103142.1:4460372-4466215 GCF_000951045.1 Mandrillus leucophaeus | reverse complement strand
CAGTATGCCTTCCAATCCCTCTAATGTACCTTCCTGGGCCTCAGAGCAGAAAGCTAAAACCAACATTCCGGATGCCTTGGCAGATACAGTCTTGGAGGCTGCACCTGGAGAGTGAACTTGGGAAGGTGGAAGTGAGGCAGAGCCCATCTTCCTGCTGCCTTTGACTTTGCTGCTGGCAAGTAAGGTCATGGAGACTCCCTGGATCTCCGCAGCAACGTTCCAGTGTTTGATCGCTAGCTTAGTGAGCAGCTGTAGCTTCCTGATCCCTGTCTTCCTGTCGGGAGCAGTGGCAGCGGCTCTCCTGGGGGGCCAGTTCAGTGGTGTTCCTTCAGGAGTTACTCCCAAAGGCCAAGCATGAAGCCTCCTATACCCCTCCTTCCAAGGATGTTGAAGGAAGCAAGTCCCTGTATTAAATCCCTTTCTGCTGCAAATACCTGGAGTGGTCTCTGGTTCTCTGCAACTGGGCCTGGGGGATGCAGAGGTTTGGGGGACCCAGCTCTCATCCTCCAGGAGACCCCACCATTAAGCAGAGAAGAACCCACTAATCCTACTCTCTGTTTCCCACAACAGTCAAGTCCTTTTTCATAATGAAACATTTCTTCTAACTGCAGGGTAGTTCAAATTTGGTCAAAGAATTGTGGGCAGTCTTAATAAACATAAATCCACAAGTTTCTCTTTGCCACGTTTGTTGAATTGCTCAAATAATTTTTATTTTATTTTACATACTTTTTTTAAGAGACAGAGTCTCTCTCTGTTATCCAGGTTGGAGTGCAGTGGTGTGGTCACAGCTCACTGCAGCCTCACACTCCTGGGCTCAAGTAGTCCTCCTGCCTCAGCCTCCCAAGTTTGCTGGAACTACAGGCACATACCACCTTGCCTGGCTAATTGTTATTTTTTGTATAAAAATACAAAAAATAAGGTGTCCCTGCGGAAGAGTTCTCACTTTGTTGCCCAGGCTGGCCTTGAACTCTTGGCCTTAAGTGATCCTCCCCACTCAGCCTCCCAAAGTGCTGGGATCACAGGTGTGAGCTACTGTGCCTGGCCTCAAGTAGAGGTGGCAGGCTTGATTTCCCTGGGCCATCTATTTCTGAGTAGGTTACACTTGGCTAGATGTTCAGTGACCTGCTCATCATTACAATTTTATAGACTAGCCAGGTATGGTGGCGATACTGGTCTGCATTTCCAGGTGACTTACCAATGAAAGTCAACACTTATGGAGTGTTACTGTGAGCCAGACCTGGACAAAAAGCCCTGAGGGAGATTTTCCCTCCAGGTACTTACCGTTTAGTGGAGAGAAATACGCAAATAAGCCATCAGAACTAACACTGATTGAGTGTTTACCAGGTACTGCTCCAAATGCTTTACACGAATGAACCAATTTATTTTTCAAGACAGTGAAAGAAATCATATTGTTTTTCCTATTTTACATATAAGGAAACTGAGGCTCTGTGTTCCTGCCCTCGCGGTGCTCACAAGGTAGGAGGGAAAGCTGACAGCTAAGTACATCAATTGTGATACAGAATAATAAAGGGTTTGGGGGTACCAAGGGGTAGGTTAACTCTTTGTAGGTGACTTACTGGTAAGAAAGCCTTCTTTGGAGAGGTGACACACAAGCTGGGTTTTGAAAAATGAAAAGTGAAGACAGTCTGCAAGGCCAGTGGTTGTGGGGTGGAAGGTAGGTCAAGGGTCAGGGTTAGGGCAGAAGGCATTCCAGATGGAGGGCATGGCAAGTGCAAAGACAAGGTGGTGTGGAACAGGATGGTGTGTTGCAGGAAGCGGGAGCTCAATTGGGTTGCAGCAGTGCTAGTGGGTAGCAGCTGGAGGGGAGGCTGGAGAGTGAGCAGCTGCCATGTCTTGAAGGGGACTCCCGTCTGCCGCCCGCCACCTCTCATCACCCCCAGCCCCCACTGCTGTGCTGAGTTTACATTTTTCTCTGGGGCAGTGGTAAGGGTTGTAATTCATCCATTAGAGTATTGTGAAATCAGTTAAGCAGGTCAAAAAGGAATAGAATGGAACAGACTAGACTGGAATAAAATAAAGATGCAATATTCTCGTATTAAGAGTAAATGCCATTCTGAAAAATGCTTCCATTTTATATATTGTGATAGAGGCTGCAAGTTTTCCATGAATCCATTCTCCTCTCTGTATCTTAATAATCAAATCCCTGGCTGGGCGCGGTGGCTCACACCTGTAATCCCAGCACTTTGGGAGGCTGAGGTGGCAGATCACCTGAGGTCAGGAGTTCAAGACCAGCCTGACCAACATGGTGAAACCCCGTCTCTACTAAAATTACAAAAATTAGCCGGGCATGGTGGCAGACACCTGTAATCCCAGCTACTTGGGAGACTGAGGCAGGAGAATCACTTGAACCCGGGAGGCAGAGGTTGCAGTGAGCTGAGATAGCGCCACTGCACTGTACTCCAACCTGGGCGAGAGAGTGAGACCATCTAAAAAATAAATAAATAATTAAATAAATAATCAAATCCCTGAGTCTTGGCACTTTGGCTTCCCAGCTAGAGACTACACTCTCCAGCTTCCTCTGCAGTCAGGTGTAGAAATGTGACTAAGTCCTGACCAATAGGATGTGAGCAGAAGTGGTGTGTGTCACTTCTAGGTCACATTCCTAAAACAAATAGGTATGCACTTCTTTGTGTCTTTGTGTCTTTCTGTCCTTCCGGGGGCTGGGATGCAGACATGCTAGTAGGAACTGGAGCAGCCACCTCGGGCCTGGAGTTGGAAGCTGTGTATTGAGAGTTAACACCCTGAGCCCTGAAAAGCCCAGCCCTAGGCTGTAAAGGAGAAGTCAACTTATGTGAAAGAGAAGTGAATTTCCACCTTATTTAAGGCACTGTTACATATCTGTTACATTATCTCAAAACAATCCCTAATACACATACGCACATACATGCACGTGAGTATGTGTTCGTATATGTATATATGTATGTGTTTACACACACATACGACAAACTATACTGTAAATTATATTTATTACTATGGCTTTGTGGGGGAAAAATAAAGAGAAACTACCTGCCTTTAAAAGATATTTTGGCCGGGCACAGCGGCTCATGCTTATAATCCCAGCATTTTAGGAGGCCAAGGCACGTGGATCACTTGAGGACAGGAGTTCAAGACCAGCCTGGCCAACATGGTGAAACCCCATCTCTACTAAAACTACAAAAAAAATTAGCCAGGCATGGTGGCAGATGCCTGTAATCCCAGCTACTCGGAAGGCTGGGCTTTGAACCCGGGTATCAGAGGTTGCGTGAGCCAAGATCCTGCCATTGCGCTCTAGCCTGGGTGACACAGTAAGACTCAGTCAAAAAAAAAAAAAAAAAAAGGTGTTTTAAGCAAGTGAGCAAATGCAATCAGATTCATGTTCCCAAGCTGAAAGGAAACTTAAGGATCACTTAGCCCAGTTATTCCTTCTTATAGATGGAAAATCTGAGCCCATTGAGGTTAAGCAAATTATTCAAGGTGCTGAGGCTCAGTGGCAAGAGCTAGTTTGCGAACCCTGATTTCTGAATCCAAGACCAGATGTCTTCAGTGTCACCAGCTGACAAAGATTCATTTATCTTGCTCTCTCTTTCAATCCTCAAATACATTTCAACATCACTTTATTCCTCTAATTTTCTAATTAATTTAATTCAATTCAACAAATATTTATGTATAACCCTATTATATACTAGGTTATAAAGACAGAGGAACAACCTTCATAAAATTCTCCTTAGCTAGTATCAAAAATAGATACAGAAGTAAATATTGGGTTTATGCATGGATTCATACATGTACGTATCTTTCCTAGTTCTGACCACTGAGAGGGCATAGAAGCAATGATATCCTTGTAGCAACTGAGCACATCTAGAGCTCAGATTTTTTAAAAAAATAGATTTAGGGGGTACAAGCTCATATTTGTTACAGGGATATATTGAACAGCTGGGCTTTAAGCATGACCATTGCCCAAATAGTATGCATTGTACCCATTAAGTAACTTCTCATCCCTCACCCTCTTCCCATCCTCCTACCTTTCCAAGTCTCCAGCGTCTATTATTCCACCCTCTGTGTCCATGTGTACACATTATTTAGATCCCACTTATAAATGAGAACATGTGGTATTTGACATTCTGTTTCTTTTTTTTTGAGACAGAGTCTCACTCTGTTGCCCAGGCTGGAGTGCAGTGGCGCAATCTCGGCTCACTGCAGCCTCCACCTCCCGGGTTCAAGTCATTCTCCTGCCTCAGCCTCCCAAGTAGCCTGTCACCACACCCCTCTAATTTTTGTATTTTTAGTAGAGATGGGGTTTTGTCATGTCAGTCAGGCTGGTCTCGAACTCCTGACCTCAAGTGATCTGCCTGCTTTGGCCTCCCAAAGTGCTAAACCACCATGCCCAGCAGGACTTTTTGTTTCTGAGTACTCCACTTCAGATAATGGCCTCCAGTTCCATCCATGTTGCTGCAAAAGACATAATTTCATTTTTTAATAGCTGAGTAGTATTCCATAGTATGTATATTTTATTTATATATATTATAAATATAATATGCATAATAGCCATTTTGACTAGTATAAGGTGATACCTCATTATGGTTTTAATTTGCATCTCTCTGATGATTAGTGATGCTGAGCATTTTTCATATGCTTGTTGGTCATTTGTATGTCTTCTTTGAAAAGTGTCTGTTCATGTCATTTGCCCACATTTAAATGGGGTTATTTGTTTTTTTCTTGTTGTATTGTTTGAGTTCCTTGTAGAGTCTTCATATTAGTCCTTTGTTGGATGCATACTTTGCGAACATTTCCTTCCTTCCTTCCTTTTTTTTTTTTTTTTTCCAGGATCTCACTCTGTCACCCAGGCTGGAATGCATGGAGTGTAGTGGCATGATCATAGCTCACTGTAGCCTCAAACTCCAAGACTCAAATTATCCTCCCACCTCAGCTTCCAGAGTAACTGGGACCACCAGTGTATGCTACCATGCCTGGCTAAGTTTTTCATTTTACTGTTTTATAGAAATGGGGTCTCACCGTGTTGGCCAGGCCAGCCTTGAACTCCTGGGCTCAAGCAATCATCCCACCTCAGCCTCCCAAAGTTCTGGGATTATAGGCATAAGCCACTACACTTGGCCTGCAAATATTTTCTTACATTCTGTAGGTTGTATGTTCACTCTGTTGATTATATCTTTTGCTATGCAGAAGCTTTTTCATTTAATAAAGTCTCATTTGTCTATTTTTGCATTTTCTTTTGAGTTCTTACTCATGAATTATTTGCTTAGGCCAATGTCTAGAATTTTCCTAGATTTTCTTCTAGAGTTTTTGCAGTTTCAGGTCTTACTTTTAAGTTTTTAATCCATCTTGAGTTAATTTTGTATATGGTAAGAGGTATGGGTCCAGTTTCATTCTTCGGCATATGGCTATCCAATTTTCCCAGCACCATGTATTGAGTAGGGTGTCCTTTCCCCAGGATAAATTTTTGTCAGCTTTGCAAAGACCAGTTGACTGTAAGTATGTGGCTTTTTTTCTGGATTATTTATTCTGTTCCATTGATCTATGTGCCTATTTCTATACCAGCACCATGCTGTTTTGGTTACTATAGCCTTGTAGTATAATTTGAAGTCAAATAATATGATACTTCCAGCTTTGTTCTTTTTGCTTAGGATTACTTTGGCTATTTGGGCTTAAGCCCAGGAGGTTGAGGCTGCAGTGAGCCAAGAATGTGCCACTGCACTCTAGTCAGGACAACAAGCAAGACCCTATCTCTTAAAAAAAAAAAAAAAAAAAAATAGCCTGGGTGCAGTGGCTCATACCCGCAATCCCAGCACTTTGGGAGGCCGAGGTGGGTGGATCTCGAGGTCAGG
>NW_012103142.1:4445543-4459622 GCF_000951045.1 Mandrillus leucophaeus | reverse complement strand
TTTTATTTTTAGTAGAGACAGGGTTTCACCATGTTGGCCAGGCTGGTCTCGAACTCCTGACCTCAGGTGATCCACCCGCCTCAGCCTCCCAAAGTGCTGAGATTACAGGAGTGAGCCACCGTGCCTGGCCTATCTTTCTTTCTTTCTTTCTTTCTTTCTTTCTTTCTTTCTTTCTTTTTTTTTTTTTTAACTGTTGTTGATTTAAAGCCTGCTTTGTCTAAGTATAGCTACTCCTATTCACTTTTGGTTTCCACTTGCATAGAATATCTTTTTCCACCCCTTTACTACCTTCAGTCTATAAGTGTCTTTACCAGTTAGATGGATTTTTTGTATATATAATTGGATTATTTTTTCTTATCCACTGCACCACGGATTTGGCTTTTAAATAGCATTCTTCAATCAAAGGAACCAAAGTTTCTTGGAGAAGTAGTTGATTTCAGTGCTGGGAAGGGAAAACACACGAGGAACCCGGAGTAGTTTATGGTGGCAGAGAGAAAGTGCTCAAAAAAGGATGGGAGCTCATTGAAAGGACTCAGGAACCAACCTGAAAGAGCTCCCAATGGCTAAAGCTGAAGCAGTTTGAGCAACCAAATAATTAACAATAGTAATGGATTCTATAACCCATAGAATAAAATACATATCCATGAGTCCATACTGATATGAATAACTGAATAAACAAAATGACCTTCTTTACTTATCTAGATGACTGGAAATGTGAGAATTTCAATACTCAGAGCTGTGGGTAGGCTTGAGTAATTATACTTTGTAGTATCTGGAATTAAAACCACTTGTAGGCCAGGCGCGGTGGGTCACGCCTATAATCCCAGCACTTTGGGAAGCCAAAGCTGGCAGATCACCTGAGGTCGGGAGTTCGAGACGAGCCTGACAAACACATGGAGACACGCCGTCTCTACTAAAAATACAAAAATTAGCTGGGTGTGGTGGTGCATACCTGTAATCCCAGCTACTAGGGAGGCTGAGGCAGGAGAATCGTTTGAACCCAGGAGGCAGAGGTTGCAGTGAGCTGAGATCATGCCATTGCACTCCAGCCTGGGCAACAAGAGCAAAACTCTGTCTCAAAAGAAAAAGAAAAAAAAAACCCGCTTGTAGTAGACAAGTGGTTTTGTCCGCCACAAGTGGCTTATCTCTGCCACTCAACAGTCTTGTCATCCTCACCATCTATAAAATGGGAATAAGATCATCTATCTTGCTTACCCCATGATTCTCCAAAGAAATAAAGTATATAAAAGGAAGTGGCTGGGTGAGGTGGCTCACACCTCTAATCCCAGCACTTTGGGAGGCCAAGGTAGGCAGATCACTTGAGCTCAGGAGTTTGAGACCAGCCTAAGCAGTGTGGCAAAACCCTGTCTCTACAAAAAATACAAAAATTAGCCGGGAGTGGTGGTGTGTGCCTGTAGTCCCAGCTATTCAGGAGGCTGAGGCAGAAGGATCGCTTGAACCTCAAAGACAGAGGTTGCAGTGAGCTGAGATTGTGCCACTGCACTCCAGCCTGGGAGACAGAGCCAAACCCTGTCTCAGAAAAAAAAAAAGAAAGGAAAAAAAGAAAAAAAGTAAAGGGGGAAAAATCTCCTTAATTATCAAGTACTCCAATCACCTATGTCATAACATAGTTGATACTCCTTATTTGTGGATTGTGTATTTATGAATTTGCCTACATGCCAAAATGTATTTGTGACCCCAAAATCAAAACTCATAGTGCTTTCACAGTCATTGCAAATATGTGCAAAGTGGTGAAAAATTTGAGTCATCCAGCCGGGAACAGTGGCTCATGCCTGTAATCCCAACAATTTGGGAGGCTGAAGCAAGAGGATCACTTGCACCCAGGAGTTCAAGATCAGCCTGGGCAACACGGCAAGACCCCATCTCTACACACACACACACAGAAAATACAAAAATTCGAGTCACCCAACGTGCATGAGTTGCTCAGTGATCCCCCTAAGGTGGAAGAAAGCAATGCTCTGCCTCCTTGTTTGCGCTCTCAGACTGTCAACAATTGTTCTTTTGGTGGTATATTTAGTGCCACAGTTTTTGCATTTTTGTGCTCTTTGTTGGTGGTTTTACTGTTTAAAACAGGCCTTGCTCTTGCCCTTCCTCTTTCTGCTATGTGAAGACACAGTGTTCCTCCCGTCTCCTCTCTGGATGATACAGCAACAAGGTGCCATATTGGAAGGAAGCAGAGAACATCCCTCGCCAAATAATCAATCCTGCTGGTGCCTTAATCATGAACTTCTCAGCCTACTCAAGAAGGCCATCACCGTATGTGAGCTGATCCATCTTGGACTTCCAAGCCTCCAGAACTATGCTGCTCATTTGAAAGTATGATTACTGCTGTTCCAAAACAACAAAAGCTTTGCAGGGAATTCATCCGTGAACAGTAGCAGAAACTTTCATTGCTGTATTAATTATCCCATGCAGAATTTCCGGATTCAACAAATCTTTTTACCCTGTTCTTAAAAGCACCATATTACTAAGAATAGGAGTGTTACACCTCTTTAAAGACATGCGTCTGTACATATCTTTTATATATTGCTTCTCACTTTATGTCATCTTCAGAGATTTATTTTAAATATTACATGTCTCTTAACCAATGTAGAATAAAAACCAGTAACCCATTTAACAATTAAAAATGAATTTAAAAATAATAATAATAATAAAATAGCCCTCAAGGGCAGTGCTGAGGTGCTGTCTTATCTTTCTATGCTCAAGAAGCTATAATGTGCCTTACAGAGAAATATATGTGTCAGATAAACTTTATTAAAGCATGAGTTATAGCACTGTTTATATATATACACACACACATATACATACACATATATACACACATATACATATATATGTGTATATATATACATACACATACATTGGAGACAGGGTTTCACTGTGTCACTCTGTCTGGAGTGCAGTGATGCAATCACGGCTCATTACAGCCTCAATCTTCCTGCCTCAGGCTATCCTCCCACCTCGGCCTCCCAAGTACCTGGGACTACAGGTGTGCACCACTACACCCAGCTAATTTTTTTTTTAGTCTCTTTGTTGATATGGGGGTCTCACTATGTTGCCCAGGCTGATCTTGAACTCCTGAGTTCAAGCAATCCTCCGACCTTGGCCTCCAAAAGTGCTGGAATTACAGGTGTGAGCCACCACACCCAGCCAACAATTTATATTACATAAATGTCTTTAAACAGAAACACTCATATTATAAAATAAGGTTATATATAGATTAGTTGATGAAAATGTTGTGACCAGAGGCTTGCAGAACCTAACCCTGTATTTCCCCCAGGAGTAATGGTTCAGTAATCACTAACATGGCAACTTTATAGAATATAACTACTTCAAGTAATAAGAGTCAACTGCATTTTGTAAAACGTTCCATGTCCCTGGTCCACCTGTACTTGTTTTAACATAGTCTCAAGTATTCCTTACAACATAGTAGGAAAATGTATTTATCCAAGGCTCCTACCAGTCATCTAAGCATTGAAGTTTGCTTGTTTGTCTGCCACTTTCTAACCCCTGACAGATATCTGATTAGCTGGGCACTTTGGGGTCCTAATTTTTCTCAAGTAGGTTGATAGTTTTTCCTGATTTCTATATTCAGTTTTTGCCAATTTCAGAGAGAAAATACTTACCCCAGTGACAGACACTTGATTTTTTTTTCAAAAATTTCCTGCCAGTCAGGTGTGGTGGGTCACACCTGTAATCCCAGCACTTTGTGGGGCTGAGGTGAGAGAATCACTTGAGGTCAGGAGTTTGAGACCATCCTGGGCAATGTAGCGAGATCCTGTCTCTGCAAACAAGATTTTTTAATTGGCCAGACATGGTTGGTGTGCACCTGTTGTCCTAGCTACTTGGGAGGCTGAGGTGAGAGGATCGCTTGAGCCCAGGAAGTTGAGGTTATAGTGAACTAAGATTGTGCCACTGCACTCCAGCCTCGGTGTCAGAGCAAGACCCCACCTCTTAAAAAAAAACACACAGAAAAGTGAAGGCCAGATGGTGGTGGCTCATGCCTATAATTCCAGCACTTTGGGAGACCAAGGTGGGATGATCACTTGAGGCCAGGAGTTTGAGACCAGCCTGACCAACATGGCAAGATCCCATCTCTACAAGAAATACAGAAATTAGCTGGGTGTGGTGGTGGGTGCCTGTAGTCCTAGCAACTCAGGAAGCTGAGGTTCGAGGATCACCTAACCCCGGGAGGTCGAGGCTGTGGTGAGCCATGATTGTGCCACTGCACTCCAGCCTGGGTGACAGAGTAAGACCCTGTCTCAAGAAAAGTAAAAAAAAAAAAATTAAATTAAAAATTAAAAAGAAGAAAAGTTGAAAAAATAGTAAGATGAGCACTCATATACCCTCCACTCCAGTTAGATACTTAGATGCCATGATTGCTATCATTTTGTCAGTTTGCCATGCTTTCTCTCTCCACACACACTTTTCTTTTTCTTTTGCTTACTTCTTACATTTGAAATTAAGTTTTGATTTAAAAAAATGAAATCAAGATACTTCATGTCAAAATATGTCATGCATCTCCTAAAAATAAGGACATGCTCTTATACAATGACAATATCCTTAACACACCTAAGAAAAAGAGCAGTAATTTTCCTTTTTTTTTTTTTTTTTTTTTTTTTGAGACGGAGTCTCGCTCTGTCGCCCAGGCTGGAGTGCAGTGGCCGGATCTCAGCTCGCTGCAAGCTCCGCCTACTGGGTTCACGCCATTCTCCTGCCTCAGCCTCCCGAGTAGCTGGGACTACAGGCGCCCGCCCACCACCTCGCCCGGCTAGTTTTTTGTATTTTTTAGTAGAGACGGGGTTTCACCGTGTTAGCCAGGATGGTCTCGATTTCCTGACCTCGTGATCCGCCCGTCTCGGCCTCCCAAAGTGCTGGGATTACAGGCTTGAGCCACCGCGCCCGGCCAAGAGCAATAATTTTCTAATATCTTCTAATATCCAGTGAACATTCAAATTTCCCCAGTTGTGCCAAGAATGACAGAAACATGACATTGAATATTCCCAACTGTATAGTAGCCATATATTCAAACCAAAAGGCTGGGCGCGGTGGTTCATGCCTGTAATTCCAACACTTTGGGAGGTGGAGATGGGTGGATCACCTGAGGTTAGGGGTTCGAGACCAGCCTGACCAACATGGTGAAACCCTGTCTCTACAAAATACAAAAAAAATTAGCAGGGCGTGGTGGAGCATGCCTGTAATCCCAGCTACTCGGGAGGCTGAGGCAGGAGAATTGCTTGATCCCAGGAGGCGGAGGTTGCAGTGAGCCAACATCGCACTATTGTGGTTCAGCCTGGGCAACAGAGAGAAACTCCAGCTAAAAAAAATATATATCAGGGTGTATGGCCAGCCAATGGATTTATTGGACAACAAGCCAGAGGATCCCTTTGATTTATCTAAGGCCTCCAAGAGCAACCGTGCACACCCTGCTTCCTCCTCCCCTCACACAGGGGCTCCTGCCCCTCCAGAGAGCAATACCCCGGCCACCGTGCCGCCCCAGGAGTGTCCCGAGTACAGCTTCCCCTTGCCCAGGAGAACACACAGGGGCTTCCCCAGGATTCTTCTTTGTCTCATTTTTATGATCCTCATTCAGTTAATTCCATTTCGGGAAATCCCAAACACAAATTTTCTCTTCTTTTTTATTCCTTTTGTAAACCCAAAGACACCCTAATTATGACTTGTCTAAGAGGATTACTAGTAGCATACATTTATTAAGGAAGAGAGAATCCATACAGCCAAGCTTTCAAGATAAAATAGGTATAATAAGCATCTGGAGGTTCTATCTGATAATTTTAAAGTACTTTAAGCCCCTTTTAGCATCTACCTCTGTCACACCCATTCTCCACCAATTAAACTTGCTGTGCTACAAAAGCATCAGTCTTCAAGATACAACAGAAGCTACTTCTCATTATTTGATTATTATTTTAGAATTATTTTTATTTTTAATTGACACATAATCATTGTATATATTTATGGGGTACAATGTAATGTTTTTGTACATGTATACATTGTGTAGAAATCAAATCGAGGAGAAGGAGGGAAACATCTTCTGATTTCCGTGGTACAAATACTCCTGCCATGGCTACCAATGTGATGTCCATTGGCTCATGAAACTCCTGAACATTTTTCACAGTCAGTTTTCCCAAGCTGTCACAAGCCAGCTCCAGCACAACACAGGGCAAGAGGGTCTAGAAACCAGGTCATCTATCAAATAGTCAGAGGACCGACACCCCTTGATTGGGAATGAAGAGATTTCAGGGGAACAAGTCAGGAGTCCTTAACTATTTGAAGACCTGTCGTAGGGGAGAGTTATCAGATTCATGTAGTCAGACAGTGGAGCTAGGACCAAAATACAAGGTAGGCCCGGCGCAGTGGCTCACATCTGTAATCCCAGCACTTTGGGAGGCTGAGGCAGGCAGATCTCTTGAGGCCAGGAGTTCAAGATCGGCCTGGCCAACATGGTGAAACGCTGTCTCTACTAAAATACAATAATCAGCCCCAAGTGGTGGCACATGCCTGTAGTCTCAGCTACTCGGGAGGCTGAGCCAGGAGAATCACTTGAACCCGAGAGGTGAAGGTTGCAGTGAGCCGATATCGCACCATTGCACTCCAGCCTGGGGGACAGAACCAGGCTCCCACTCAAAAAAAAAAGAGACAGGGTCGGGCGCAATGGCTCATGCCTGTAATCCCAGCACTTTGGGAGGCCAAGGCTGGTAGATCAGGAGTTTGCGACTAGCCTGGCCAATGTGGTGAAACCCCATCTAGACTAAAAATTCAAAAATTAGCTGGCCGTGGTGGCAGGCGCCTGTAATCCCAGCCACTCGGGAGGCTGAGGCAGGAGAATCGCTTGAACCCGGGAGGTGGAGGTTGCAGTGAACTGAGATTGCGCCACTGCACTCCAGCCTGGGCGACAGAGTGAGACTCCTACTCAAAAAAAAAAAAAAAAAAAAAGAGAGAGAGAAAGAAGGTAGCAGAAGACAAATAACAACTTGAAACAAGGAAGACTTTTCTAACTGTCTTGGGAGGGGAATGCACTCAGCTAAGGGGGAATGCCTATCTATATGATGGTGCTGATTCCTGCACTGAGGAGGGAGCTCTAGACAACAAGATGGACCAAGATGTAAGGCGGGAGGGGATGGGGAGATTGACTGGAAAGAGCAAACTCAAATGTCTGAGTCCACAATCCACTGTTTTGTCTGAGCTCTAGAATTCCCAAAGTATTGTTTTCATAGCAATTGTATAGTATTTCAGCCACCTCATGTGTTAACTCAGCATTTGAGGGCAGAGCTGAGAGCTCAACCTCCATTTGTAATGCGGTTTCTATAGGAAGATGTGTTGGATTTCAAGCAAATGATACACAAACAAATTTTTGAAACATGACCCTTCAGGAGCAGAGAACTGCCTGCTCTTCTTTTCACTGGTTCTTAAACTCCTTAACACATCCAGCTGTCCTCACGCTACTGTTCCTGGGTTTGGGGATTACGTCTATGTTTGTCTTACTAAATTATCATTTTCTAAACTTCAAATTCCAGGATGAGTTTGACCAGACAGGAAAGAAGGAAACCCAAGACCTGGCGCCTTCTGAGTCAGATTTTTCCAACCTAGGCCGAGGCGGGTGGATCACTTGAGGTCAGGAGTTCGAGACCAGCGTGGCCAACGTGATGAAACCCTGTCTCTACTAAAAATACAAAAATTAGCCGGGAGGCCAGACACGGTGGCTCACACCTGTAATCCCAACACTTTGGGAGGCCGAGGCGGGTAGATCATGAGGTCAGGAGTTCGAGACCAGCCTGGGCAATATGGTGAAACCCTATCTCTACTAAAAATACAAAAAAACTAGCCAGGCATGGTGGCACATGCTGGTAGTTCCAGCTACTCAGGAGGCTGAGGCAGGAGAATCACTTGAACCCAGGAGGCAGAGGTTGCAGTGATCCAAGATTGTGCCACTACACTCCAGCCTGGGCAATAGAGGTAGATTCCGTCTCAAAAAAAAAAAAACAAACAAAACAAAATTAGCCTAGCATGGTGGTGCACATCTGTAGTTCCAGCTACTTGGGGGGCTAAGGCAGGAGAATCACTTGAACCTGGGAGGCAGAGGTTGCAGTGGACCGAGATTGCACCGTTGCACTCCAACCTGGGTGACAGAGGGAGACTCCGTCTCAAGGAAAAAAAAAAAGAAGATTTTTACAACCTAGCTTTATTAGTTTGTCTGAAGTAAATGCCTAGGTTGATAGATAATCCTGCCCCCTCCCCGCTTCCCAAGAAACCTGCTGTGACACCTGCAGCCAACATTCTCTTCTGAGGCCCCCAGTAGTGATTTGTATCTCTATAAAGCAGACAACATGTTTTGGTGCTGGGTTACCATTTACTTTATCATGTTATTATGTATCCTCTCGTCTGCTCTCTAGTTGTTCCGTGTACCCTACACCTGCCTTCCCATAAAACTGTATGCTTTGACCTTACATCAACCTATAACATATTCATCTGTTAGAGCCTCCAAAAAGCCAAGGACAGCAGCAACACAGTGTGGGTTTTTTTGTTTTTTGTTTTTTGTTTTTTTGAGACGAGGCCTTGCTCTGTCGCCCAGGCTGGAATGCAGTGACGTGATCTCTGCTAACTGCAGCCTCCACCTCCTGGGTTCAAGTGATTCTCCTGCCTCAGCCTCCTGAGTAGCTGGGGTTACAGGTGTGTGCCACCACGCCCTGCTGATTTTTAGTAGAGACGGGTTTCACCATGTTGGCCAGGCTGATCTTGAACTTCTAACCTCAGGTGATACTCCTGCCTCAGCCTCCCAAAGTGCCGAGATTACAGGTGTGAACCACTGCGCCTGTCCAGCAATGCAGCGTGTAAGGAAAGACTCTAAAGGTGGCGACACGCAAACTTAGAATTCTACTCTGCCATTTACTAGCCATGTGACCTTGGTAAATTATTCCATTTTGGAGTCTTGATTTACTAGTCTCTAAAAGGGAAATGACTGTACACTTATAAAGTGTCTGTCACATGCTAGGCACCCAATAAATCATCATTCCCATAAATAAGCACATGATGTATGACACCACTTAAATAAAATCCTACAATAGGCAAACCTAATCTACAGTGACAGAAAGCAGATCTGTGGTTGCCTGGGGCCAGTGAGGGTGGGATGGGGAGATTGACTGCAAAGGGCCCAGGGAACTTTTGCGGGAGGTGGAAACGTTCTATATCCTGGTTGTGGTCATGGTTACAGGGGCCTGTACGTTTGTCAAAACACATCAAACTGTGTGCTTAAAATGAGTGCTATTTAGTGTATGTAAATTACCCCTCAATAAAGTTTTTTTAAAAAAATATGTATTATCTTTTTTTTTTTTTCTTGAGAGGGAGTCTTGCTCTGTCACCCAGGCTGGAGTGCAGAAGCACAACCTTGGCTCACTGCAACCTCCACCTCCTGGGTTCAAGCGATTTTCCTGCCTCAGCCTTCCAAGTAGTTGGCATTACAGGTACCCGCCACCACGTCCAGCTAATTTTTGTATTTTAGTAGAGACGAGGTTTCACTGTGTAGGTCAAGCTGGTTTCAAACTCCTGACCTCAAATGATCCACCCGCCTCGGCCTCCCAAAGTGCTGGGGTTACAGGTGTGAGCAACCGCACCTGGCCGTATTCCCTTTCTTTCTCCATCAATTAAAATATGTTGGATTTGGCTGGGCACAGTAGCTCACGCCTGTAATCCCAGCACTTTGGGAGGCCGAGGTGGGTGGATTACCTGAGGTCAGGAGATTGAGACTAGCCTGGCCAACATGACGAAACCCTTTTTCTACAAAAAATATAAAAATTAGCCGGGCGTGGTGGTGCGTGCGTGTCTGTAACCATAGCTACTTGGGAGGCTGAGACAGAATTGCTTGGAACCTGGGAGGAGGCTGCAGTGAGCCAAGATAATGCTACAGAACTCCAGCCTGGGCAACAGAGCAAGACTCTGTCTCAAAAACAAAAACAATAAAATAAAATAAAATATGTTGGATTTAGGAACACATTCTAGTACCAAATATACATTTTAAGTTATCTTTCATTTTAGATTATTCATACTATCATATACTTTCCCCATGGATTGATGTAAATAAATGAGAATCAACTTGATAGCCAAGCTCACTTTCTTTTTATTTTTTATTTTTTGTTTTTTAGAGACAGGGTCTTACTCTGTCACCCAGGGTGCAATGCAGTTGCACTATCGTAGCTCAGTATCACCTCGAACTCCTGGGCTCGAGTGATCCTCCTGCTGAAGCCTCCCAAGTAGCTAGGATTACAGGTTCATGCCACCATGCCCAGTTTATTTTTATTTTTATTTTTTAATAGAGATGGGTTCTCACTACGTTGCCCAGGGGGTTCTTGAACTCCTGGCCTAAAGCTATCTGCCTGCCTTGGCATCCCAGAGTGCTGGGACTACAGGCGTGAGCCACTGCACTCAGCCTCCAATCTCACTTTCTAACTGACTTGCAGTATGAAATTGGACAGATGTGTCAAGAGGAGTTGGAAGGAGCAGACACTGGGGCCATGAGAAAGTGAAAGTATAAAGATACTACACATTTTTTGAAAAATCACTAACTTAGAGGGGACAAGTATTTTTCTTGTGAAATACTAAAAGCTTGTCACAGGCCCAGACATAGTGGCCCATACCTGTAATCTCAGCACTTTGGGAGACTGAGGCAAGAGGATCACTTAAGTCCAGGAGTTCAAGACCAGCCTGGGCAATACAGCAAGACCCCACCTCTACAAAAAAAAATTATAAAAATTAGTCAGGCGTGGTGTGCGTGACTGTAGTCCCAGCTATGGGGAAGCTGAGGCACGAGGATTGCTTGAGACCAGGATGTTGAGGCTGAAATAAGACATGATTGCGCCACTGTACTCTAGCCTGGGTGACAGAGTGAGGCCTTGTGTCAAAAAAAAAAAAACAAAAAAAAACGGGTTGTCACAAAACAAGGTGATTGTGGTGACAGCTCAGATTAATGTTGTGGCCTGACGGAGCCACTTTTTTTTTTCTTTTTTTTTTTTTTTGAGGTGGAGTTTCACTCTCGTCACCTAGGCTACAGTGCAATGGCGCGAACTTGGCTCACTGCAACCTCCGCCTCCCAGACTCAAGCAACTCTCCTGTCTCAGCTGCAGCCTCCTGACTGGCTGGGATTATAGGCACCTGCCGCCACGTCCAGCTAATTTTTGTATTTTTAGTAGAGATGGGATTTCACCATGTTAGTCAGGCTGGCCTCGAACTCCTGACCTCGGATGATCCGCCTGCCTAGGCCTCCCAAAGTGCTGGGATTACGGGTGTGAGCCACCATGCCTGGCTGGGAGCCACCTCTTTTCTAGTCAGCAAGTTTTCTCCCCTACTGCCACTATTGCCTTCTCATAATAGCTCCTGTTTCCCTCTGTCTTGGAAGGAACTTTTCTGGAATCTGCACCAGAACATTTTCACTTTCATTTCATTGACCTTAACTTTGTCATGTGTCCAAAGTTGGTTGCAAGAGAATCTGAGGAATTTCCTGTTTATTCTTAAGGAAGGACTCACGACTTGCTAAAAATAAGTGGTTCTAAAGTAAATAAATAAATATATAAAAATAAAAATTTGGCTGGGTGCAGCAGCTGACACCTGTAATCCCAACATTTTAGGAGGCCAAGGCAAGAGGACTGCCTAAGGTAAGGAGTTTGAGACCAGCCTGGGCGACATAGCAAGACTCCATCTCTACAAAAAAATTTTAAAAATTAGCTGGGCATAGTAGCATGTGCTTGAGGTCCCAGTTGCTCAGGAGGCTGAGTCTAAATGATCATTTGAACCCAGGAGTTCAAGGTTACAGTGAGCCATGAGATAAAGAGAGGTGAAAGAAGAAAATGGGGAGCGGAAAGGATTGGGACAGAGGCAGACAAGCAGACAAGGAGGGAGCCAGGCCCCAGAGGGAAGCATGTGGTGTTAGCTAGCTGAGGTAAGACAGATGGTAACTCCAGGAATCAGTATGTATGTACAGGGGCACACGCGTACACAACACCCACACCCACTATATGTACACACACAGCCCTGCCACCACACACACATAGACACCACCTTCTTTCACCTCTCACATCACACACACCAAAGAGACACATTTGCACACTTACATACACCATACACTCCTAACCACACCAGAGTCCGCACCACGTACACAACACTCACTGCCAGATCTATCGATCTCACTGGGAGGACACTGACACCAGATCTTTGCTTTGCTGCAATGCTTGTCTATTTCCTGGCATCACTGGGAACCCTGAAGAGACAATGGGCAGACCTTGGTTCTGTCTACTCACACAGGAAAAGGAGTTCACAGGTGTTTACAGCATGGTGCCTGGTTCAGTGTGGGTGCTCCATGAATGGAAGGGCAACATGGTCCCTGCTTCTGGCTCCTGGTTATTTTACAAGGGCAAAACCTTTCTGTGTGTATTGATCTCCTAAGTGATTTAACCCAGGGGACATCTAAAGACTGGCTTCTAGCTGGGTGCGGTGACTCATGCCTGTAATCCCAGCACTTTATGAGGCCGAGGCGGGTGGATCACCTGAGGTCAGGAGTTCGAGACCAGCCTGACCAACATGGAGAAACCCCGTCTCTACTAAAAATACAAAATTAGCTTGGTGTGGTGCCACATGCCTGTAATCCCAGCTACTAGGGAGGCTGAGGCAGGAGAATCACTTGAACCTGGGAGGCAGAGGTTGCGGTGAGCCGAGATCATGCCATTGCACTCCAGCCTGGGCAACAAGAGCGAAACTCCGTCTCAAAAAAAAAAAAACTCCTTAAAAAACTGGCTTCTGCTGGCCATAACCCAAATGCCTGTTCATGCAATGGAATATTCTAGAGTGAAAATGAACGACAGCTACGTTATAACATACATGAGTCCTTATAACATAATGCAGAGTGGAAAGAACAAGTTCCAGATCACTACCTACATGCATGATACTATTTTTATAACTTTCAAGAATAATTGAAACTAAATAGGCTGGGTGTGGTGGCTCATGCTTGTAATCTCAACGATTTGGGAGGCCAAGGCAGGAGGCTCGCTTGAGCTGAGGAGTTCAAGACCAGCCTGGGCAATGTAGTGAGACCCCCATCTCTACAAAAACATTTTTTAAAAAGTTAGTTGAGCATGGTG
Organism: Mandrillus leucophaeus; assembly: GCF_000951045.1. Lineage (NCBI taxonomy): Eukaryota > Metazoa > Chordata > Mammalia > Primates > Cercopithecidae > Mandrillus > Mandrillus leucophaeus. The sequence continues at coordinate 4,446,462 of NW_012103142.1, read as the reverse complement.
GTGCACACCTGTGCTCCCAGCTACTCGGGATGCTGAGGTGGAAGGATCACTTGAGCCCGGAGAGGTCAAGACTGCAGTGAGCCTTGATTTGCCACTGCAACTCCAGTCTGGGTGACAGAGCAAGACCTTGTCTCAAAAAAGCCCCAAAAGGGCCAGGTGTGGTAGCTCGCCTATAAGCCCAGCAGGTTGGGAGGCCAAGGTAGGTGGATTATTTAAACCCATGAGTTTGAGAGAAGCCTGGGCAAGATGACGAAGCCCTGTCTCTATGAAAAATACAAAAATTAGCTGGATGTGGTGGTACAGACCTGTAGTCTCAGCTACCTGGGAGGCTGAAGTGGGAGGATCGCCTGAGCTCAGGAGCGGGAGGTTGAAGTGAGTCGAGATTGTGCCATGGAACTCCAGCCTCAAGGACAGTGTGAGATACTGTGTCAAAAACCACCAGTAACAATAACAAACTAAATACAGCTAGAGCAATCACATAAGAGAAAGAAATAAAGGGCATCCAAATTGGAAAGAATGTTTGCAGATGATATGGATCTTATATTTGGAAAAACCTAAAGACTCCACACACACACACACACACACACACACACACACACAAACTATTAGAACTGATAAACAAAATCAGCACACTTGCAGGATACAAAATCAACATACGAAAATCAGTAGCGTAGGCTGGGCATGGTGGCTCATGCCTATAATCCCAGCACTTCGGGAGGCCAAGACAGGCAGATCATCTGAGGTCAGGAGTTCAAGACCAGCCTGGCCAACATGGCAAAACCCCATCTCTACTAAACATACAAAAATTAGCCAGGTGTGGTAGCACACACTTGTAATCTCAACTACTTGGGAGGCAGGAGAATTGCTTGAACCCAGGAGATGGAGGTTGCAGTGAGCCGAGATTGCACCACTGCACTCC
>NW_012103142.1:4442121-4443938 GCF_000951045.1 Mandrillus leucophaeus | reverse complement strand
CGAGAGGCTGAGGCAGGAGAATCACTTGAACCTGGGAGGTGGAGGTTGCAGTGAGCCAAAACTGTGCCACTGCACTCCAGCCTGGGTGACAGAGAGACTCCATCTCAAAAAAAAAAAAAATTATACTACAGAGTTATAGTAACCAAAACAGCATAATACTGGCATAAAAATAGACACATACCAGCCTGGCCAACATGGTGAAACCCCATCTCTACTAAAAATACCAAAATTAGTCAGACATGATGGTGTATGCCTGTAATCCCAGCTACCCGGCAGGATGAGGCACGAGAATTGCTTTAATCCAGGAGGTGGAGGTTGCAGTGAGCTGAGATTGCATCACTGCTCTCTTGCCTGGGAGACAGAGTGAGACTCTGTCTCAAAAACAACAACAAACAACATTTAAAAAAACTAGACACATAGACCAGTGGAACAGAATAGAGAACCCACAGAACTCAGAAACAAATCCAGACACCTACAGTGAACTCATTTTCAACAAAGGTGCCAAGAACATACGCTGAGGAAAAGACAGTCTCTTCAATAAATGGTGCTGGGAAAACTGGATATCCATACACAAAAGAATGAAACTAGACCCCTATCTCTCACCATATACAAAAATCAAAATGGATAAAAGACTTAAATCTAAGACTTCAAACTATGAAACTCTACAGGAAAACTTTGGAGAAACTCTCCAGGACATTGGTCTGGGTAAAGATTTATTGAGAATACCCCAAAGGCACAGGCAACCATAACAAAAAGGGACAAATGGGATCACATCATGTTAAAAAGCTTCTGCACATGATTGGGCACAGGCGTGGCCTCACGCCTGTAATCCCAGCACTTTGGAAGGCCGAGGAAGGCAGATCATCTGAGGTCAGGAGTTCGAGACCAGCCTGACCAACATGGAGAAACCCCCTCTCTACTAAAAATATAAAATTAGCCCGGCCTGGTGGCACATGCCTGGAATCCCAGCTATTTGGGAAGCTGAAGCAGGAGAATCGCTTGAACCCGAACCCAGGAGACAGAGGTTGCAGTGAGCCGAGATCACGCCATTGCACTCCAATCTGGGCAATAAGAGCTAAACTCCATCTCAAAAAAAAAAAAAAAAAAAAAAATTGTGTAGCGGGGGTTGGTGGCTCACACCTGTAACTCCAGCACTTTAGGAGGCCACGGTGAGAGGATCATTTGATGTCAGGAGTTCGAGACCAGTCCGACCAACATAGTGAAACACCATCTCTACTAAAAATACAAAAATTAGCCAGGCATGGTGGCGGGCACCTGTAATACCAGCTACTAGGGAGGCTGAGACAGGAGAATCATTTGACCCTGGGAGGTGGAGGTTGCAGTGAGCCTAAATCAAGCCATTGTACTCCAGCCTGGGTGACAGAGTAAGACTCCGACTCAATTTAAAAAAAAAAAAAAAAAAAAAAAGCTTCTGCACAGCAAAGGAAACAATCAACAAAGTAACAAAGGGAAGAGACAACCCAGAGAACAGGAGAAAATATTTACCGACTACCCACCTGACAAAGGATTAAAAACCAGAATATATAAGAAGCCAAACAACACTATAGGGAAAAAATCCAATAATCTGATTAAAAATGAGCAAAAAAAAAAAGAGCAAAAGGGCCGGGCGTGGGGGCTCACGCCTGTAATCCCAACACTTTGGGAGGCCGAGGCAGGAAGATCACGAGGTCAGGAGATCGAGACCATCCTGGCTAACACGGTAAAACCCCTTCTCTAATAAAAATACAAAACATTAGCCAGGCGTGGTGGCGGGCGCCTGTAGTCCCAGCTCCTCGGGAGGCTGAGGCAGGAGAATG
>NW_012103142.1:4440154-4441930 GCF_000951045.1 Mandrillus leucophaeus | reverse complement strand
GGGAGGCCGAGGCAGGCGGATCACGAGGTCAGGAGATCGAGACCATCCTGGCTAACATGGTGAAACCCAGTCTCTACTAAAAATACAAAAAAATTAGCCGGCCGTGGTGGCGGGCGCCTGTAGTCCCAGCTACTCGGGAGGCTGAGGCAGGAGAATGGCGGGAACCTGGCAGGCGGAGCTTGCAGTGAACCGAGATTGCGCCACTGCAGTCCGGCCTGGACGACAGAACAAGACTCCGTCTCAAAAAAAATAACGAATAAAAAAATAAAAATGGGCAAAAGATTTGAATAGACATTTCTCAAGAGAAGACATACAAAGGGCAAATGGGCATATGAAAAGGTGCTCAATATCACTGATCATCAGAAAAATGCAAATCAAAACTATAATGCGGTATCTTCGCACCCCAGTTAAAGTGGCTTTTATCCAAAAGACAGGCAATAATGAATGCTGGTGAGGATGTGGAGAAAAGGGAAGGAACCCTCCTACACTGTTGGTAGAAATGTAAATTAGTACAGCCACTATGGAGAACAGTTTGGAAGTTCCTCAAAAAACCAAAAATAGAACTATCATATGATCCAGCAATCTGACTGCTGGGTATATACCCCAAAGAAAGGAAATCAGTGTGTTGAAGAGATATCCGCACTTTCATGTTTGTTGCAGCACAGTGCACAATAGCCAAGATTTGGAAGCAACTTAAGTGTCCATCAACAGATGAATGGATGAAGAAAATGTGGTACATACACACAATGGAGTACTATGCAGCCATAAAAAAGAATGAGATCCTGTCATTTGCAACAACATGGATAGGATTGGAGGTCATTATGTTAAGTGAAATAAACCAGGCACAGAAAGACAAACATTGCACGTTCTCATTTATTTGGGAAATCTAAAAATCAAAACAATTGACCTCATGGACAGAGAGTAGAAGAATGGTAACCAGAGGCTGGGAAATGTAGTGGGACCCTGGTAGGGAAGAGGGGATGGTTGACGGCTACAAAAAATAATAGAAACAATGAATGTGACTATAGTCAGTAATAATTTAAGAGTATGTTTTAAAATAACTACAAGAGCATAATTGGATTGTTTGTAACACAAAGGATAAATGCTTGAGGAGGTGGATATCCCATCTTCATGATGTGATTATCACACATTGCATGCCTTTGTCAAAACATCTCCTGTACCCCATAAATATATACACCTAGTATGTACCCCCAAAATTACAAATTAAAAAACAATTGGCCGGGCACAAATGGTTCACACCTATAATCCCAGCATTTTGGGAGGCCGAGGCTGGTGGATCACTTGAGATCAGGAGTTTGAGACCAGCCTGGCTAACATGGTGAAACCACATCTCTACTAAAAATGCAAAAATTAGCAGGGCGTTGTGGTGCACGCCTATAATCCCAGCTACTCGGGAGGCTGAGGCAGGAGAATCGCTTGAACCCGGGAGGCAGAGGTTGCAGTGAGCTGAGATTGCGCCACTCCACTCCAGCCTGGCCGACAGAACAAGACTCCATCTAAAAATGAAATGAAATAAAATAAGATAAAATAAAAAATACTAAATACTACATCATCTAGGGATACATACCTATAAAATAAAATTTTATTTTAAAGTAAGAGAATGCTGCTATGCTGTTAGCTGGGTGCGGTGGCTCACATCTGCATTCCCAACACTTTGGGAGGCCAAGGCGGGTGAATCACTTGAACTGAGAAATTTGAGACCAGCCCAGGCAACATGGTGAAATTCTGTTTCTATAAAAAATTTTAAAAGTTAGC
>NW_012103142.1:4437249-4439059 GCF_000951045.1 Mandrillus leucophaeus | reverse complement strand
ATATATATATATGAATGAAACAAAATACCATTCTTGGACTAAGGATGAGAATATATGATGAGCCAAGGATTATGATGAATCCACTTCTGTACATCGGATGTCCTGTTACAATAAATAAAAATAAAGACAGTCCTCTGGGCTTGCCCCTAGTTCTGCTTATTTTTATTTTTGCACTTCCTCCCACAGCACTGCTGAGGGGACACTGCAACCTTGCTCTTGGCAATCGGGGTTAGTAGCGCAAGGCTGGGCAGGAAATGAACTGGGGGATGAGGCCATATCTTTTCTAACACTGTTCTCGATAGGTCTTTTGTGGTGAAGGTTTCCAAGAACCAGCACAGCAGTTGAAGGAGCTGAGCAACATTTACAAGAAATGTGCCCCTGCCCCACCCCAACCCCCCTTGGGTCCCCTTTCTTCTCCCTTTTCAGCCTCCAACTCTTCCTCCCCAGCCAGGCCCAAGTGAAAGATAGTTTACAGGAGTTCATAATGACTATTTCCACAGAACAGAACGGCTTACCCAACTCTGGAGTCTGGGGAAGAACTGCTCTCACCTCCAGATCCTGGGCCCTGAAGGGGCCTTCAGGTGGCTAATCCACACAAATGTTTGCAGTGAGCCAAGATCGCGGAGTCCAGATGACCATAGAACACAGATGGACTGGGTCCAAATTCTGACCTGACTGCTACCTAATATGTGGCCTTTGACATGATACTTTACTACTCTGCACGTCCGTTATCCGTATCTGTGAAATGGGGATACGTAACTGCATCAAGCCAGGGTGGGTGGCATGTACCTGTACAGCCAGCTACACAGGAGGCTCAGGCAGGAGTATTGCTTGATCCCAAGAGTTTGAGGCCAGCCTGGGCAACATAGCAAGATCCTCATCTCTAAAAAATAAAATAGGCTGAGTGCAGTGACTCAGGTCTGTAATCCTAGCACTTTGGGAGGCCAACACGGGTGGATCACCCAAGGTCAGGAGTTTGAGACAAGCCTGGCAAACATGGCGAAATCCAGTCTCTACTAAAAAAAATACAAAAATTAGCTGGGCATGATGGCACATACCTGTAATCCCAGCCACTCAGAAGGCTGAGGCAGGAGAAACGCTTGAACCCCAGAGGCAGAGATTGCAGTGAGCCAAGATCGCGCCATTGCACTCCAGCCTAGGCGATACAGCGAGACTCTATCTCAAAATAAATAAATAAATACATACATAAATACATAAATAAAATAAAACAAATAACAGTGTCTCCCCCTCTACTCTCCAATAGCGTCATAGAGAGTTGTTGTAAGAATAAATAAGTTAGATGCGTGCTAAGCATGCAGAATAGTGCTGGGCACATAGTAGGTACTGAATGTTAGCAATTATCACTAAGGAACTACTACATGCCTGGCACTAGGTTAAGAGTTATCAGGCTGGGCACCACGGTGGCTCACGCCTGTAATTCCAGCACTTTGGGAGGCCTAGGTGGGCAGATCACAAGATCAAGAGATCGAGATCATTCTGGCCAACATGGTGAAACTCCATCTCTAATAAAAATACAAAAATTAGCCAGGCGTGGTGGTGGGCGCCTGTAATCCCAGCTACTCGGGAGGCTGAGGCAGGAGAATGTTTGAATCAGGAGGCAGAGGTTACAGTGAGCTGAGATCACGCCACTGCACTCCAACCTGGCAACAGAGCCAGACACTGTCTCAAAAAAAAAAGGAGTTATCAAAGATGTAGTTGAGACCAGGCCCAATGGCTCATGCCTGTAATCCCAGCATTTTGGGAGGCAGTGGCAGGAGGATCACTCGAGCTCAGGAGGTTGAGGTTGCAG
>NW_012103142.1:4431403-4432578 GCF_000951045.1 Mandrillus leucophaeus | reverse complement strand
GCTGGGTGCGGTGGCTCACATCTGCATTCCCAACACTTTGGGAGGCCAAGGCGGGTGAATCACTTGAACTGAGAAATTTGAGACCAGCCCAGGCAACATGGTGAAATTCTGTTTCTATAAAAAATTTTAAAAGTTAGCCAGGCACAGTGGTCGCGCCTGTAATCCCAGCACTTTGGGAGGCTGAGGTTGGAGGATTGCTTGAGGCCAGGAATTCAAGACCAACTTATTCAACATAGTGAGATACCCATCTCTACAAAAAATTTAAAAATTAGCAAGGTGTGGTGGCAACATGTCTGTGTCTCAGCTTCTTGGGAGGCTGAGGCAGGAGGATCACTTGAGCCCAGGAATTTGAGGTTGCAGTGGGCCTCGATTGTACCACGGTACCTCAGCCTGGGTGACACACTCAAAATAAATACATAAATAAGCCAGGAGTGGTGGCTTATACCTGTAATCCTAGCACTTTGGGAGGCCGAGGCAGGCAGATAACCTGAGGACAGGAGTTCGAGACCAGCCTGGCCAACATAGTGAAACCCTGTCTCTACTAAAAATACAAAAATCATGGTGTCACATGGCTGTAATCCCAGCTACTTCGGAAACCGAGGCAGGAAAATTGCTTGAACCCAGGAAGCAGAGGGTGCAGTGAGCCAAGACCATGCCACTGCACTCTAGCCTGGGCAACAGAGTGCGACTCTGTCTCAAAATAAATGAATAAAATATAGAGTAAGAGAATGCCAAACACAAAATTTAAAACAGTGGATTGTATCTGAGGGAGGTAAGAAATGGACTAAGAGAGCATCATATAGATAGATGAATGTCATTGTTAATATTCTGTTTCTTGAGCTGGGTGGTAGGTTCACTACCCAATACGGTAAAATGTAATAACAACGGGCCGGATGCGGTGGCTCATGCCTGTAATCCCAGCACTTTGGGAGGCTAAGGCGGGTGGATCGCCTGAGGTCAGGAGTTCGAGATCAGCCTGGCCAACATGGTGAAACCCTATCTCTACTAAAAGTACGAAAAGTTAGCCGGGCGTGGTGGCAGGTGCCTGTAATCCCGGTTACTTGGGAGGCTGAGCCAGAAGAATTACTTGAACCTGGGAGGCGGAGGTTCCAGTGAGCTGAGATCGTGTCGTTGCATACCAGCCTGGGTGACAAGACTCTGCCTTAAAAAAAAAA
>NW_012103142.1:4425310-4427363 GCF_000951045.1 Mandrillus leucophaeus | reverse complement strand
GTGTCATGATCACACCACTGCACTCCAGCCTGGGCAACATTGCAAGACCCTCAAAACAAGTAAACGGCCTATAATCCCAGCACTTTGGGAGGCTGAGGCGGGTGGATCATGAGGTCAGGAGATTGAGACCATCCTGGCTAACATGGTGAAACCCCGTCTCTACTAAAAGATACAAAAAATTAGCCGGGTGTAGTGGCAGGTACCTGTAGTCCCAGCTACTCGGGAAGCTGAGGCAGGAGAATGGCGTGAACCCGGGAGGCAGAGCTTGCAGTGAGATGGCGCCACTGCACTCCAGCCTGGGCGACAGAGCGAGACTCTGTCTCAAAAACAAACAAACAAACGAATTAGTTGGGCACAGTGGCACCCACCTGTAGTCACAGCTCCTCAGGAGGCTGAGGTGGGAGGATTGCTTGAGCCTGGAAAGTCAAGTCTGCAGTGAGCCCTGATCGAGCCACTGCACTTCAGCCTGGACGACAGAGCAAGACCCTGTCTCAAAAAAAACAAAAAACAAAAAAAAAAACTCCAAAACAACAACAACAACAAAAAATCAGTCAATGGGACCATAATCTAGTGTAGAGATTAGTAAATGTTCTCTGTAAAGGACAAGATAGTAAATGTTTTCAGCTTTACCAGCCATACTGAGTGTCTTAACTACTCAACTCTGCCATCATATCACAAACGCAGCCATAGACAATATATAAATGGACAAGATTTTTTTATGAACACAGACAATTGACTTGTATATGTGTGTACATGTGGTTTTTTTTTTTTTTAAGACGCAGTCTCGCTCTGTTGCCTGGGCTGGAGTGCAGTGGAGAAATCTCGGCTCACTGCAACCTCCACCTCCTGGGTTTAAGCAATTCTCCTGCCTCAGCCTCCCTGGTAGCTGGGACTACAGTTGTGCACCACCACACTGGGCTAATTTTTGTATTTTTTGTAGAGATAGGGTCTCACCATGTTGGCTAGGCTGGTCTTAAGCTCTTGACCTCAGGTGATCTGCTCACCTAAGCCTCCCAAAGTGCTGGGATTACAGGCGTGAGCCACCACAGCTGGTCTCTTTCTTTTTTTTGTTTTTTTTTAAGAGATAGAGTCTTGCTCTGTCACCCAGGCTGGAGTGCTGGAGTGCAGTGGTGCAATCATAGCTCACCGTAACCTCAAACTCCTGGGCTCATGTGATCCTCCTGTCTCAGCCTCCCAAGTAGCTAGGCCACCATGCCTGACTAATTTTTATTTATTTTTTGTAGAGATGGGAGTCTTGCTAGGTTGCCCAAGCTGGTCCAGAACTCCTGGCCTCAAGCAATCCTCCCACCTTGGCCTCCCAAAGTGCTGGGATTATAGGCATGAGCCACTATACCCAGCCAAGTATTACACAATTTTTACATATCACAACATATTATTCTTCATTTGATTGATTTTCAACTATTTAAAAATGTAAAATCTAGCCTTAGCTTGCAAGCTGTACAAAAACAGTACGGGGACCAGTTCAGGCAGCAGGCCATAGTTTGCTGATGCCTGGTCTAGTGCAGGAAAAACATTTAGCACACGCAGATTTCTCTGCTTTATCTGCATGTTTGATGCCCATTTTATAGGGAAACAGGCTGAGGCTCCATCCTTCAAAATCCAGGTGAAATGCCACCTCCTCTTTTAAGCCTTCCCAGATCACCTCAGCCAAGGGCAGTAATAACTCCATCTGCTGCCTCCTACATGATAAGCACAAATATATTCATCACTTTTAAAAGCTTATCATAGGCTGGGTATGATATTCCACACCTGTAATCCCAGCACTTTGGGAGGCCAAGGAGGGAAGATCACTTGAGGCCAGGAATTAAAGATAAGCCTGAGCAACATAGTGAGACCCTGTCTTAATTAAAAGATAAAGTTAAAGGCTGAGCACAGTGGGTCGTGCCTGTAATCCCAGCACTTTGGGAGGCCGAGGTGGACGGATCACCTGAGGTCAGGAGTTTGACACCAGCCTGGCCAAGAAGATGAAATCCTGTCTCTACTAAAAATACAAAAATTAGCTGAGCATGGTGGCGGGTCCCTGTAATCCCAG
>NW_012103142.1:4416118-4423925 GCF_000951045.1 Mandrillus leucophaeus | reverse complement strand
ATAAAACATTTAAAACAACCCAAAAGTTAAAAAGAATAATACAAACATCTTACTCCTACCATCTAGTTTATGGAATAAAGCATTGCCAAAACAGTTGAAGGTCTCTTTCCCCAAATCACAAGCTCCCTCCCTTCTCCCCAAAGGTAATAACCAGTTCCCTGCCTCTGGGAATGTATTATCACCTTGCACTACTTTTTTTTTTCTTTCTTTTTTTTTTTTTTTGAGACAGGGTCTCACTCTTTCACCCAAGCTGAATGTTGTGGTACCATCTTGGTTCACTGTAGCCTCCATCTCCTGGACTCAATCGATCCTCCCACCTCAGCCTCCCAAGTAGCTGGGACTACAGGCATGCACCACCACGTCCAGCTAATGCTTCTAATTTTGTGGAGATGGGATTTTGTCATGTTGGCCAGGCTAGTCTCAAACTCCTGGGCTCAAGTGATCCTCCCTCCTTGGCTTCCCAAAGTGCTGGGATTATGGGTGTGAACTACCACACCCTACTCCATCCTGTACTTCTTTGTACTTTTACTACATGTGTATGCATCCATAATCGGGAGATAGTATTTTTTCCATATGTAAGTATATCTGTTATTTAACCCAGTCTCCTAATAATCCAATCTAGGAGTATCTCTGTTTAGAGATTAGTTTTAGAGGGTGTAATAACTTGCCCAAGGTTTCTAGATAAGTAAGCTCAAGGCTGATTCCCAAGTCAATGCTTTTAACCATTGTTCTCTATATTCCTCTGGCCGTGAGACATTGATGCCCCATGGACTTATTAGTTATCTGATTCCCTTTCCATGCTACATGTCAAACTGCCCCTGAGAAGAGACTAAATATGACGTTTCACCCTCCCCCTAAAACTCTTAATATCTTGCACCCAACAGGAGCGTGATCTGTCTTTATTCAGAGATACTTCCTTCCATTCCCCCTAAACAGTCTCATTAGATGGAGAAACTGCCAGAAACTCACTTCGAGGAAGAGAAGGGTGGGACCTTGCCTGATTTCGTTAATAGCTTGCAGCAACTTTTAATTATCCAAGTGTCAGCTTTACTGGAAAGGATGAAGCATGCAACCCTCAGGCTCCAAGATGGTGATGGTGTGTGTATGTTGTGTGGGGGATGGGAGATATTAGAGAAAAGGGGAACCTCAGAAAATCAGCCCCCCAGAACCAAGACACCCTTCCTTCCTCTTTATAGCCACATGGGGGCTAAGCTGAGATATGGGATCTAGTCTAAGCTTAAGGGTAGACACACACCAGAACCCAATGAGGGGTGAGGGGTATTGTGGTCTGCGCCCTCCAGCAACCTGGAGGGTGCATGTGGGCCAGTGTCCAAAGGGTGTGTGGATGCACTGAGGGTTGGGAGCAGGATGACCCCCAGGGAGGGAGTATTATAACTGTGGATATTTATAAAGAAACAAGAAACCAACATTTACCAATACTTAATATATGAATTGACAATGGCACTCCAGTGTGCTTTCAAAATATCAGGATGTATCCAGGCCACATGTACAAAGTGGATTCATGGGCCTTGCCATCCAGTTTAAACTAAACTCATACAAAATGGACAAAGGGCCTATTAAACAGATCCCTGCAAAGAAACCATGGACTAAACATACTAATTATCCAAGAATAAGCAGTAAGAAAATGGCAGAGCTAACATTTCACCTACTCCCAATATTAGCCCTTTGTCAGACACATCAGAGGGGGAAACCTTAAGTCAAACACACATTTCTACCCATCCACTGTTGTGTGTGTGTGTTTTAAGTGGGGTTACCTGTTGCCCAGGCTGGAGTGCAATAACGTGATCATAACTCACTGCAACCTTGGAACTCCTGGGTTCAAGCTATCCTCTTGCCTCAGCCTCCTGCATAGCTAGGACTACAAGATGTGTGTCCCAATGCTCAGCGAATTTTTACTTATTTTTTGTAGACTGGGCCTTATCTGGCCACTTTAGTATCAACACACCGATCTATATTTTTTCTATGCTGCATAATAAATTATACTATTGTTAAAGACTAGGCCGGGCGTGGTGGCTCATGCCTGTAATCCCAGCACTTCGGGAGGCCAAGGCAGGCGGATCATTTGAGGTCAGGAGTTCCAGACCAGCCTGGCCAGCATGGCGAAACTTCGTATCTACTAATAAAAAATTAGCCGGCGTGGGGCGCATGCCTGTAATCCCTTCTCAGGAGACTGAGACAGGAGAATCACTTAAAACCTGGCAGGCAGAGTTTACAATAAGCCTAGATTGTGCCACTGCACCCCAGCCTGGGCGACAGAGCAAGACTCCGTCTCAAAAAAAAAGAAAGAAAAATAAAGGCTGCCGAGCGCGCGGTGACTCACGCCTGTAATCCTAGCACTTTGGGTGGCTCAGGGAGGTGGTTCACAAGGTCAAGGATTTGAGACCAGCCTGGCCAACATGGTGAAACCGTCTCTACTAAAATACAAAAATTAGCCAGGTGTGGCAGCAGGTGCCTGTAATCCAAGCTACTCGGGAGGCTGAGGCAGAATTGCTTGAAGTGAAAGTTGCAGTGAACTGAGATGGTGCCACTGGCAGTGGTATGCCAGCTGGTCCAGCCTGAGTGACAGAGACTCAGTCTCAAAAAAAAAACAAAATCTCAACTGCACACTAAAGGTGAAGGAAACTTGAATCAGGAACTGAGAGTAATATAGGCAATAGTTTTTCAATAAACTTAACATGTTCCAAGGGGACATGCTGAAAATGTTTTACTGTCAGTGGGAGAAAACTGATAAAAGCTTCGGTGGTTAGTTTGGTAATAGGTATGTGTTTGTTATCTCTAGATCAACCCTGTCCAATAGAACCTTCTGCAATGATATCTTATGTGAGGTGGCCACTAGCCACAAATGGCTATTGAACACTTAAAAATTGTCACCATGTATCCTATTTGCATAGCTTTAAAATTTTAATTTGGAAAAGGTTATTTTATTAGGTCCCCCATGCCAGATATTGCCCAAATCTTGACAACACTGGTCCTACCCCTTGACCATACATTCGTTTCGGGAAGGTGACTATCCCAGAAATCCTAATGGTGAAGGAACGCAGATTTAGGCTGAAAATTCCTTTCTCCTCCTCCAATTCTTTGGCACTTACCAAATGCTCAATAAATGCAGGTTAGCAATGCCTCTGCATAGACGACGATTGGAAGCCATGAGTTAAGACAAAAGGTTTTTATTCAAAAAACGCCAAGTATAAAAAAAAAAAAATAAGATCTCTTTTATTCCCCTGTACAGTATTTCACTCAGATAAAACCAGCAGGCTACCTGCTGCTCAAAACACAGCCCCAGAGAGGATCTGGAAGGCACACCATCCAGAACTGCTTTTCATAATTATGCTATATACACAGTCAGCAATGCCCCTCCCCACCACCCACGGAGCCGGGACCCACCTGGGTAAGCAGGTGAGGGGCCCCACAGAAGTCAGGGAGCTGCAGCACTGTCCCGCCTGAGTCCCGTCACCCCACAAACAGAGCAAGCGTCGCAGCCCTCCCCCAAAAGGTCCCCAAGTCAGAGGAGGAAAGGAGGAAAGAAAACTAGGGCAGCAGCTATGGAAGCTTGGAACAGGAAGGGAACCAAATAAATAAATAAATAAATACATAACATTGACCTCCAGGTTAGAATGCGCATCTTTCAAAACAAGAAACAAAAACAGGTAAAATAACTTAAAGGCAAAATTTCTTAAAAATTAGATCAACTACAATCTTTTTGTATACTACCATGCCAACTGTACACACATTTACAGCTTTTCTGTTGATTTGCATTGTTTGTGCATTTTGTGTGTGTGTGAGGTCTTGGCTTTGAAACAGTTAAGTAAAAACCAAAAAGGAAGACCAGTTCACTCGGAGTTTTACTAAAGGAGGCAGAAAAAAGGGCAGGTGGCTCAGCGTTTGGCCCTGTAGCCTCTTCCATGGCACCTTTCATATGAAGGAGGGGGTGAGGGAGGACGGGAGAGAAAAATAGGGAACCAAACCCAGGCAGATTTTTGGAGAAGCAGCAGGTAAAAGAGGCAAGTTCAAGTATTTCTCCCAGCACAGCCGGAGTCCCCACAGAAGGCACTCAGAAGAGTCGGAAGAGGTGACAGGGACTTAAAATGGTGCTAGTCCTATCCCAACCCAACCTGTTTCCCCCCTACCTGACCCATCGCGGCATTCAGCAGAACTCGTGATAAGGAAACAGCTCCATGGTAGGGTTCTGACCCACCCCCACCCCCCACCCCCGGGATATTTCAGAGTCCAGCAATGCTGGACACCTATGAGAAGGAGAGAGTATCTATGGGAGGAGTTGAGGCCTAGGACCCCTGGAGAGTCTCTCTTCCCCACTGTTGAGAGGCAGCCTCCAGGGGCCTGGGGTCTGGAATGAGTTGTAAATGTTGTTCCTGTATCAAGCACTGTCCTGCTTGGCGAGAAGTGTCACTGGTACTCGGGAAGCTGGAGACAGAAGCTTCCCCTCCCTCGGGCATCTGACAGAGAGGGGAGGACCTGCCAGAAAGGCTGCTATTTGCTGGGCCCTGGTGACAGGCTGTGGAGGTGGATCTCAGCAGTTTCTTGGGGCAGGAGAACATCTTGCATCCATGGATGGTTCTGGATTTCTTCGAAGGTTGGCCTATCTGATGGTCTCAGGGCCAAGCACCATCTAATGAGATGCTGACACTCTGCAAGAAAGGAGGATAGACAGAGGTTATGAATGACTCAACTTGTTTTTACGCTGCAAAGGTCTTCCCCATTTGCTTCTCAGAGGCCCACAAGTCTGGGGTCCCAGGGAGGCCAAGCACTTTCTAGAACACTGTGCTGGGTACCCTTCAATGGGAAGGTATTGACTAATATCTGGGTCCTTCAGTCTGCTTTCAGCTAAAGACAGACTCTCTTAAACCTGTGGTTTTCAAACTTCAATAGTGGGGGCCTTTCCCACAACACCCACTCACCAGAAATAGGAAGGATGATGACAATAGATTTCGATGAGACACCACTGAGCATGATGAGATGATTCAACTCACCTACCAACTTACAAACATGAACACCACCCACATTGAGGTCACTGGTACTGAAATATTTGGAGGTGCTGACTTAAAGGAGATGCTAAAAGAGCTTTTAACTTTTTACTCCTTGGCAAAACAGCCAGGAGTTATCAGGTTTCTGTCGGTACCTTTAACAAACTTTCTGGGAAAGCCAGATTGTCTTTTCTTCTTAATAGGCTCACACATGCTCTTCCTCTGACCTCCTAAGGAAAGCTCAAGTGCAAACCACGTGATTTATGAGGCCAGCTCTCAAGTGCAAATCACTCACCTACAATTCTAAGCCAAGGGTCAGGGCATCTACTGGAGAATGAAGTTCTCCAGAATTTCAGACTGTCACATGAAGACTAACAGCCCCATGGAGACCAATAACCCCATGGCCAGGGGCTTCCATCAGTTACCTGAAGAGACCCTCTGCCTGAAGAAAACTTGGCCCCTGATGATCTCTTCGTCATGCTCGAAAGGAATATCTCCACACACCATATCATACAACAGGATCCCCAGGGACCAAACTGCCGCCGACCTGCCATGGTAGCGATGGTAGCGGATCCACTCTGGAGGGCTATACACTCGGGTCCCTGTGAGCCAAGGGAATAGAAAACACACTTTTAGCAAAAACAAGCACAAAGCAACTAGATAATATATATGACTCTTTTTTAAAAAAAACCCTTCTCTCAGGAGCTGGGTGAACTCCATTTTTCTCCCTGGGCTAAGGAGAGTGGAGGCGCAGCTTATGGCATCTCTCCAACCCAAAGCATTACCTACCTCTCTGCTAGCCCAAACCATAAACAAATTCTTTACAAACTGCTCCAAGAAACAAACACAGCTGGCTGCAGACCCAAAACCTGAGGCTCTGTGAGGCAGGACCGCCTGCGAAAGGATGAAGGGATGCATGTCTGCACAACCAAGAAAGGTATCCCATAGACTATCCATCCTTACACTGCATTCACCACAGCCCAGGTGAGATTCTCATGGCCGACAGGATCCAAGCAAGGATGCTTGCACAACATCCTAAGTCAAGGGTGCCCTTTGGGAGGCCTTCCTCCCCACCCGATGCGCGCAGGAGCAGACACCCACACCCTTTCCTCCCTAGACTGGAAAGGTAGACACAGCTGCAGGGTTGGTTTCAGACCACGTGATTCCTGTTTACAAACTTTGGATAGTAAAAGAAATAGGAGGGGCCATGCCGCTGGTGCTCACCAGGGGGCAGCAAAGACTTGAAGGAAAAAACATGGGAGGACCCGGCCAGCCATTAACTGTTAAATACAAAAAATGCAGCCCAACCCAGCGTCCTCCAAGGGCAAATAAACATAAACCACAAGCCCGAGTCACAAGTTTTGAAAGGCTGTCGTTTGTTAGGTTAAGCCGCTCAAATGATGACCCACCCTCCGCAGCTTTGATCTCAGGCTCTCCATTCCTTCTTTTCTGAAAGAACCCGCTCCAAGCCCCTCCCTAGGATAGGTTTTCATCCTCTCTGCGGAGACACCCAACTAATTTTCAAACCAACGACAGATCTTATTTCACAACATTCATTCCTGACTCTCACCCCATAACACTAAAAAAAAAAAAAAAAAAACAGTGTTAGGAAACTGCACAATGAAAAGTTTATCTCTGTGAGAGGAGATCCGGCCACTGCACTCCAGCCTGGGCGACAGAACGAGACTCCGTCTCAAAAAAAAACACTAAAAAAAAAAAAAAAAAAAAGGCCACCAGTAATAATAGTTCCTTTTCCTTAACCTTCCCTAGATCAGAAAGGAGGAAAGAACGGCAGGTCTAAAACTACCATACAGAAAACTAACTCCCTTATAAAACAAAACAAAAATTACAAAACCCGCATCAATTTCCACCTCTTCCCCCGCCCCCATCCTTTTACTGGCGGGGAAACTGGGTCAGACTTTAGAAAAATCTGGGCTACCGCCGGTTGCCCACAACCTCTTATTCATCGGGAAAGCTTGGAACTCACTGAATTCCACTTGAAGAATAAAATCATGCCAGAAACATTACAGGTTCAGCTGGCTGAAAATCCCCGGCTTTACTACGCTGGGAGGCTCTCCTGCGTCCCACCCCGGCTAGCATCGAGCCAGGCGGCCCAATGACCTTTACAAAAGGCTGGCGCGGGAGACTGGCCGAGGCCTCGGGGCTGGGCCGGGCCGAGTCACCTGGGCAGCTCCCTCCCGGGCCTGGCTCACCATCGAAATCCGTGTAGACGGTGTCCTTGAGCAGCGCCCCCGACCCGAAGTCGATGAGCTTGAGCTCGCCGCGATTGAGGTCGATGAGGATGTTTTCGTCCTTGATGTCGCGGTGGAGCACCCCGCAGTTGTGGCAGTGTCGCACGGCCTCCAGCACCTGCCAGAAGAAGCTGCGGGCCAGCTCCTCTTGCAGGGCCCCCCTTTCCGTGATGAAGTCGAAGAGATCTTGCACCGGCTCGGGTCTCTCCAGGATCAGGACGAAACTGTCGGGCCTCTCGAACCAGTCCAGGAGCCTAATGACGCCGGAGAAGCCCGAGCTCACCTTCTTCAGCAGGACCACTTCCATGGGCACTCGGGTGCCATTGGGCTGCAGGGGCGAGGGGGCCGCGTTACGGCGGGAGTCGGGGTCGCCCCTCACCCCACCCACTCATTCTGGGGGTCGCTCCTACAGGGCACTCACCAGCTCTCCCCAGTCGGAAATCCGGTCCTTCTCCACGTGTTTGATGGCCACCTGGAAGCCCCAGAGTCTCCGTCAGGTCCCCTCGCCTGGGCTAATGCACGCCCGTGCGCCCCCCGCCCGGCGCGCCCTCC
>NW_012103142.1:4404145-4414975 GCF_000951045.1 Mandrillus leucophaeus | reverse complement strand
ACGCCGCCACGACGTGGCGGGAAGGAAAAGGCGCCAAAATGGAGGGGGAGGGGCGCGGGGCGTGAGGGGAGGCGGGAGCTGGGTGTAGGGCCGCGAGGGAGGAAGGATGGGGAGGGGCGTATCGATTCAAACCCAAACAATAACAAAGCCATCAAAGGCCGCCCGAGGCCGGCTCTGCGGCTCTCTGTTTCGCGGAGGTTTTTGGGTCAAGGGCTCGAGCCGAAGCATAACAAGTTGCGCGGAGACGACGGGCGTTGGTGTGTCAGGCGGGGAGGCTGGCGCGCCGGGTGTGGGACTGTGTGTGGGGATGCCGACGAGGGTGGTCTTTCTGTGTGACTCAGACCCGAGACCTCCAAGTCGGCTGGGGCGGGCTGACGTCGCGCTGCAGGCTGGGGGCGGATTCTGGGGGTTTGTGTGTTGGGGGGCGCGTCGGGGGCGAAGGATCCGCAGGACATGAGTCACGGAGGGAGTGGAGGAGTCAGGCCTGGAACAGAACTGGAGGCGGGAGCCCCGCTCCTGCGGGAAAGGGATGCAGCCCTCGGTCGCTCCGGCCGGCTAAAAGCTCAGCCGCAGGATTCCCATTTTAGAAATGCAAAAAGGCACCAGCGAATCCTGATTCCTGGGAAGGGATGTGTGTCAAAGGGCCGGGTAAAGAGGAAATCACGAAGCAAATGTTGGTGTTGTGATGCCAGATGCTGCCTCAGCCCCTTCTGTGAGGGCGGAAAATTCCTCATCTAAAACGAGGGTGGGAGAGTGCGCTTGACTTCACCAGTTTTCACGTTGTAGTCACCTTTTCATCAGCCTGTTATTACCGGGAAGGCAATACCAGCAATTATTGGCCAACCCGAAGTCTTGTCTCAAAGGAAACCCCCCACCCTCTGCCTCCCTTGGAAATAACCCGGAACACTGACCAACTCCACTTGCATCCTTTGTCCTTTTAAACTTCATGTAGAGTTGATAACGACGTGTGAAATGAGTAAATTAAAATACTATATAATCCATAAATTGAATTGTCAGTGGCCTAAGTAATTGAAAGCTAACTACATTATATTTTAATTTTTTCAAGTGCCTGCCTGCCATTTAAAGGAAAAATTAGGATCCCTATAGCTCGTCGTTAGTGAATTTAAATGTTTCCTTTAAGAGTTTTCTACAGTGCTTGCTTTATAAAAGTGCCCAGATCCTCCACAACTTTTTTGAATTTATCCTACGAAATATTACATATTTTCCTTTTGTTTGTATACTGTGACCGAACTCATTCATTTTTTATGACTAGGAGAAAACCCAAGGGAACCAGAATTACTCCCTTTTTGCAGATAGGAAAATGAAACATAAGTAGGATGGCACAGGGTCATACAGCAGCTAAGAGAGGAGATGAAATGACCCAAATTCAACTCCTGAGTATTCAAAGCTTTCTGCTTTTCAGGGTCTAAAACTGTCCTTGGCACTGAACAAGACATCATTAAATGTATGTGATTCCCACTTCCATCCCTACTACCCTCCCTTTCCTTTCTCAAACCCTCAGATGTAGTCAGACAGAACTATTCCCACTTGTTCCCATTCACCTAGCACTTGACAGACCCTTTGCCTTTGCAGAAGCAATAAACCTGTCCTGGGAGTGCCCTCTCTACCTCTCCACTTTTATTCAAAGCCTTTCCACCCTTTAGGAAACAATTGTAGTTCTACCACAGATTGATGAACAAACTCAGAGCATTGGTTCACTGCCTACTAATCTGACAATCGGGATTTTTTTTTTTTTTTAAATCCTTTTTGTTAATTTACTTTTCCATTATACTTTGTCTTCCTGTTCCTTGAATGCATACTTTTTTTTTTTTTTTTTTTTGAGAGGGAGTCTTGCCCTGTTGCCCAGGCTGGAACGCAATGGTGTGATCTCGGCTCACTGCAACCTCCACCTCCCGGGTTCAAACGATTGATTCTCCTGCCTCAGCATCCCAAGTAGCTGGGATTACAGGTGCCTGCCACCATGCCCAGATAATTTTTGTATTTTTAGTAGAGACGGGATTTTACCATGTTGGCCAGGCTGGTCTCGAACTCCTGACGTCATGATCCGCCTGCCTGGGCCTCCCAAAGTGCTGGGATTACAAGTGTGAGCCACCGCGCCCAGCCTCCTCAAATGCATACTTTATCCAACATTTGTTGATAAAAGAGACTATAATGGATCCCAACAAAAAGACCATAATTAAAGTCAATTTATACTAAATTTAAATGAATTAAGTGGGCTTAGGGAACATAAAGGTTGAGGGCAAGGGCTTTAAACTGAGTTAGCCTGGTTTCAATTCTGGAACCTGGCAGCTACTTGTTATGTAGCATTGGTCAAGTTAACCTTATTAAGCTTTAGACAGAATGGAGATAATAACAGCACCTACCTCATAGGGTTGTTGTAAGGAGCAAATAAAACTCTTGTTTGTAAAGCGTATAACCCAGTACAGAGTAAACTTCTAATAAATATTAGCAATGATAATGGCAATAATGTTGGTCGTGGTTATGACAATGATGTTTTTCCAAATGGTCTTATGCCTTGAAGGTATCAAAGATAAAATACTGGATTAATAGTTGGATTTTTAACCATTTGGGGAGAGATGTGATTTAAAATAGTTGTTTCTAGTGGGTCTTTTAGGCCTTTTAGAAAAAAAAAATCAAGTTCAACCTTTTTCACTTTTTCTAGGTCTTTGAAGGACTAAATATTTAATTAGTTAGAGCTAAAGTGATTAACATTTAATCTATGTACTTTATATGGTGGGGGCTTCACAGCTGGAAGTTACAAAACATGGACTTTGCTTGGCATACAGCTTTGATTTACTTAAAATTGCTTTAAAAGATAATTAATAAACATTCAGATGTGTTGTGGGTCAAAAGTTACTCCTCGAGAGCAGAGAACTTGATGTTTTGATTGATCGAAATATAGTCTTAATAAAATTTAGCACTATTTGTGCTATCTCAAAGAATCTAACAAAGAATCAGAAAAATCACCCTAATAATTAAATGACAAGTGCTTTTGGAAAGATAAAAGGCCATAATCATGCTAACATTTCTCTGGGAAGAGGAGCATTTATTAATATTAATTTGAACAATATCCAAATTAATCCTTAGGTGGTTTTCATCTTCTGCCTGATACGGGTTTAATCAAGTCATTGTCAAAGGAATGACTTCATCCAGGGACTCTATGTTTATGCAAAAAAAAAAAAAAGCAATGACTTCAGCAATTTCTCTAGTCACGGAATTTTTTTAAAAAACAAGTTTAGAAGAAAGTTTGAAAGGGATATCTGTACACAGTTTTTTAAAGTGTCTGTAAGTCTAGTCAATGCTTTTATATAACTAGGATTGTATAACTAAGACTCTATATGCTATTTATAATTAATCAGGTAGAGACATACTGAGTCTATATCACTCATTTATCTCCTAAAAAAATGTACTTAGTTTTTTATTCATTTTATTTAGTTTATTTGTTTTTGAGACAGAGTCCCACTCTGTCACCCAGGCTGGAGTGCAGTGGCGTGATCTCAGGTCACTGCAGCCTACCACTCCCGGGTTCACGCCATTCTCCTGCCTCAGCCTCCCGAGTAGCTGGGATTACAGGTGCCCGCCACCACCCCCGACTAATTTTTGTATTTTTAGTAGAGATGGGGTTTCATCAGGTTGGCCAGGCTGGTCTCAAACTCCTGACCTCAAGTGATCCGCCCGCCTCAGCCTCTGAAAGTGCTGGGATTACAGGCATGAGCCACTGTGCCCAGCCAGACAGGAAACATTCTAAATTTAAAAAGACTAAAATAAAGCCCACCAGGCATGGTGGCTCACGACTGTAATCCCAGCACTTTGTGAGGCCAAGGCAGGAGGATTGCTTGAGCTCAGGAGAGCAGCCTGGGCAGCATAGGGAAACCCTGTCTTTACAAAACAAAACAAAAACTGACTCTTTCTTTTTTTGTTTTAATTTTCATTTATTTATTTTTGAGACAAAGTCTGACTCTGGTCGCCCAGGCTTGGAGTGCAGTGGCACGATGTATCACGGCGCACTGCAGCCTAGACCTCCTGCGCTCATGCCATCCTGCTGCCTGAGCCTCCCACCTAGCTGGAATTACAGGGGTGAGCCACCATGCCAGGCTAATTTTCACATTTTTTGTAGAGATGAGGTTTACCATGTTGCCAAGGCTGTTCTCAAACTCCTGGGTTCAGGTGATCCATCAGTCTTGGCCTCCCAAAATGCTGTGTTTGTTGTTGTTTGAGATGGAGTCTTGCTCTACCTACCAGGCAGAAGTGCAGTGGCGCAATCTCGGCTCACTGCAACCTCTGCCTCCCGGGTGCAAGCGATTCTCCCTGCCTCAGCCTCCGGTGTAGCTGGGATTACTGGTGCCTGCCACCACACCCGGCTAATTTTTGTATTTTTAGTAGAGACGGGTTTTCACCATGTTGATGGGGCTGCCCTCAAACTCCTGACCTCAGGTGATCCACCCGCCTAGGCCTCCCAAAGTGCTGAGATTACAGAGATTACAGGCGTGAACCTCCGCGCCCGGCCCAAAGTGCTGGTGTTACAGGCATAAACCACTAAACCCAGCCGAAAACCTTTTTAAATTGAAATCATTGTGGTAGTGGGAGACACTTAGGATATCCACCATGTCCCAATTTCAGAATGATCAGGGAATCTATGTAATCTATGTAGTCATTAGAACTAGAACTAGTTCTTGTCTTTTTTTTTTTTTTTTTTTGAGACGGAGTCTAGCTCTATCGCCCAAGCTGGAGTGTGGGGGTGCGATCTTGGCTCACTGCAACCTCCACCTCCGGGGTTCAAGCAATTCTCCTGCCTCAGCCTCCTGAGTAGCTGGGACTACAGGCGCCCGCCACCATACCGGGCTAATTTTTTGTATTTTAGTAGAGACGGGGTTTCATCGTGTTAGACAGGATGGTCTCGATCTCCTGACCTCGTGATCCATCCGCTTCGGCCTCCCAAAGTGCTGGGATTACAGGTGTGAGGCACCATGCCCGGGTAGTTCTTGTCCTTGATAAGGATATGATAGTTATTTCCTTTTTTTTTTTTTTTTTTAAAAGACCCAGTCTCGCTCTGTCGCCAGGCTAGAGTGCAGTGGTGTGATCTCCGCTCACTGCAACCTCTGGCCCTTGGGTTCAAGGGATTTTCCTGCCTCAGCCTCCAGAGTAGCTGGGACTACAGGCACGGGCCACCACGCCCAGCTAGTTTTTGTATTTTTAGTAGAGATGGGGTTTCACCATGTTGACCAGGATGGTCTCAATCTCTTGACCTTGTGATCCGCTCGCCTCGGCCTCCTAAAGTGCTGGGATCACAGGGACGAACCTCTGTGCCTGGCCTATTTCAGTTTTATAAATCTATTTTGGCCAGCAAGGTTGGGAAAAGAAAGGGT
Organism: Mandrillus leucophaeus; assembly: GCF_000951045.1. Taxonomy (NCBI): domain Eukaryota; kingdom Metazoa; phylum Chordata; class Mammalia; order Primates; family Cercopithecidae; genus Mandrillus; species Mandrillus leucophaeus. The sequence goes on along the minus strand of NW_012103142.1, from coordinate 4,409,588 downwards.
TATTTTACAATAAAGTATATTTAAATTAATTACCAATTCATTTGTTTTTTGTTTTTTAGAGGAAATAAAAGTAACCTAGATTTATTTTTGGAATTTTGCACGTTAAATACTGACAGTTTGAGTAAAAATAATATTTACTGAAGGCATTATGCACAAAGATTTTATAGTTCCTGAGTATTGCTGGATAGATGAATATAAAAAGGAGTAGCTTAGAACATATAAAGGCTACAGGAAGCCTGGAGACTATTATAAAATACCTTATTAGAAGACTAGGAAAATGTATGCCTCAGATCAGAAGGACCAGGCAGACACATGAACAAAAACGCTGCATGTCTAACTAACAAAGAAAAGGGCCATCGTGTCTGTGTGTGTGTGTGTGTGTGTGCGTGTGTGTGTGTGTGAGAGAGAGAATGTCTTCTATCTAGGAGCTGATGAGGGGATTGTCTACCATCTTTTAAAAGTAAAATAAAATTGCTGATGTAAGACTTTGGAAAAGCCACAAAGTTCATCTAGGTGAAATAAAAAAAAGTGCAAAAAATATTTCATGGAACATCCTTGTAAGCACTACAAAGAAAGTGATGAAAACATTTCTTTACTGTGTATCTAATTTGTCATCTAATAGTATATAGTCTTATTTTTCTGTATTTGTCTCATCTCTACAACTAGATTATAAACATATTGAAAGAAGAAACCATCATCCTTTAATTGAACATAAAGGCTAAGTAATGAAAATCATCGGCGGGAGGGGCAAAAGAGATAGGTACTAAAAGCCAATATTGAGCATCAATGATGTGCTAGGCATTGTTCTATTTATATCCTCATATCAATCCTATGACGGGGGCATTTTTACTATTTCATTGGTTTACAGATAAATAAACAGGAACAGAGATAAGTAATTTGCCCAAGGCTACACTGTTAAGTGGCAGAGCAATCTCCTACTCACCATGCCATTCCGCTTTTCCAAGGAACACAAAATGAGTTTAAGAGATTTAACAGCAAGGCACAGTGGCTCATGACTGTAATCCCAGCACTTTGGGAGGCTGAGGGTGGGATCACTTGATCCCAGGAGTTCAAGACCAGGTAGGCCGATATGGTGAAACCCCGTCTCTACAAAAAATACAAAAATTACCTGGGTGTGATGGCATATGCCTGTTAGTCCCAGCTGTTTGGGAGGCTGAGCTGGGAGGATCTGCTTGAGCCCAAGTAGCAGAGGTTGCTGTGAGCCTTGATCATGCCACTACACTCCCACCTGGGCTATAGAGTCAGACCCTGTCTCTATCATACAAACAAAAAAAGAGATTTAACAAGGTCTTCTGTGATTAAGTTCTGATAGTATCATCCACAAAGTCAAGGTTCAGAGGAGGCTGAAGAGGTCTGGGGAGGCTCCATGGAGGATGTAGATCTTAGGTCTTAATGAGTAAAATATAAATAGGTAGGAAGGAGAGAAAGAACAGGGTGAGTAAAGTCAGGAAGTGAAGCAAAAGATGCTTTGTGTTATGTTTTTTGTATTCCCCAATGCACGTGAAATGAATGAATAAAAGTTTTTTTTCTTTTTTTTTCTTTTTGAGACGGAGTCTCGCTCTGTCACCCAGGCTGGAGTGCAGTGGTGAGATCTTGGCTCACTGCAACCTCTGCCTCATGGGTTCAAGCGATTCTTCTGCCTCAGCCTCCTGTGTAGCTGGGATTGCAGGCGTGCACCACCACACCCGGCTAATTTTTGTATTTTTGATAGAGACAGGGTTTTACCGTCTTGGCCAGGCTGGTCTTGAACTCCTCACTTTGTGATCCATCCGCCTCAGCCTCCCAAAATGCTGGGATTACAGGCATGAGCCACCGCTCCCAGCCTCAAAAGTTTTTAAAATCAAAATCAAGAAGCCAGAGACAGAACCAGTAGGAGCTCCTGATGTCATATTGCAAAAGGTGAAAGAAAAAGATGATAGAGATTTTATTTCAGTCTTTTTTTTTTTTTTTATTTGAGACAGAGTCTCACTCTGTTGCCCAGGCTGGAGTGCAGTGGTGCGATCACAGCTCACCACAACCTCCACCTCACAGGTTCAAGCGATTCTCCTGCCTCGGCCTCCCCAGTAGCTGGGACTACAGGCATGCACCACCATGCCCAGCTACGCTTTGTATTTTTAGTGGAGACAGGGTTTCACTATGTTGGCCAGGCTGGTGTCAAACTCCTGACCTCATGATCTGCCCACCTCAGTCTCCAAAAGTGCTGGGATTACAGGCATCAGCCACTGTGCCCGGCTATTTCAGTCTACTGAAGAAGAAACTAGGAAGATTCTCTATTCAAATAATCCTTTGAGGCTTATAGTTTAGGAATATTTGCTTATATCGTGGTTAATACACAGAGTGTTCCAAGTTCCAAATGATAAAAAAGACATGTAGTAACATTATTGGATGAAATCTACTCAATAATTTGGAGAAACTTACATTTTCAACATATACTTCCTCTTTTCCAACTCTGTTTTACTTCTCTTTTTAGGTGGCATGCTGCTAAAACAAACATGACAGCTCACCACAGCCAGAACTAGAGCAACTATACTACAGATACAGAGCTGTTTTTTATGGCCTTCGATGTATTACTTTGTCAGAGATTCTTTGCATGTCTAAATACAATCTTGCTCACTCTGGAGAACTAGGGAGCTGTGCTGTTCCCTTTATAGAAATGGTGTCACTTTTCTCTGGATAGGTTAAGTTTGCTTCTGTGTTCACTAATGCTACTTTATTAGAGAGACACCCACTCACTAGATGAGAAAGTCAGACTTGGCAGTCATCAGGGTTTTATCTGAAGTTACTCTTGTAAATGGGAGTTATGTTGGCAAATAGCTGGTCTTCTGATGCAGGGCTGTAAAGACAATACAGGTTACATTCTTTAACCCAAATTGCACACACATCCCCAAATTCTATCTGTCCTTTGAGACCAACTCAAGGCCATATGGACTTCTTACAGCTTTCCCTGACCACTCCAGTCAATAGTTTTTAAACTCACAGCAGTTACTTGTAATACTAATCTGATACGATCATATTATTTTGTTATCTAAGCATTTACTGTCATTGTAGCATCTTTTTTTTTTTTTGAGACGGAGTCTCGCTTTGTCGCCCAGGCTGGAGTGCAGTGGCGCGATCTCGGCTCATGCAAGCTCTGCCTCCCGGGTTCACGCCATTCTCCCGCCTCAGCCTCCGAGTAGCTGGGACTACAGGTGCGCACCACCACGCCCGGCTAATTTTTTTTGTATTTTTTGTAGAGACGGGGTTTCACCGTGTTAGCCAGGATGGTCTCCATCTCCTGACCTCGTGATCCGCCCGCCTCGGCCTCCCAAAGTGCTGGGATTACAGGCGTGAGCCACCGCACCCAGCTGTAGCATCATTTTAAGGAGCAGCAAGCATTAATTTAATATCCACTTTGAAAGGACCCATGTTTCCCCAATGAGACCATCAGCTCCTCAAGTGCAGAGATCATATTGTAAAAAAAATTTTTTGGCCAGGCGCGGTGGCTCACGCCTGTAATCCCATCACTTGGGAGGCTGAGGTCGGTGGATCACGAGGTCAAGAGATGGGGACCATCCTGGCCAACATGGTGAAATCCCATCTCTACTAAAAAAATACAAAAATTAGGTGGGCATGGTGGCGTGCGCCTGTAGTCCTAGCTACTCAGGAGGCTGAGGCAGGAGAATTGCTTGAACCCAGGAGGTGGAGGTTGCAGTGGGCCGAGATCATGCCACTGCACTCCAGCCTGGCAACACAGTGAGACTCCATCTCAAAAAAAAAAAAAAAAAAAAAAAGAGAGAGAAGGGTCTCACTATATTGTCTAGGCTGGCCTTGAACTCCTGGGCTGAGTGATCCTCCCGCCTCAGTCTCCCAAGTAGCTTGGACTACAGATGGATGCCATGGTGTCTAGCTTGCATTGCACATTTTTAAACACCACATAGTTCCCTTTGAGAGGTGCTAAACAGATACCTTTTTTTTGTTTTTTTTTTTGTTTTGTTTTTTGTTTTTGAGACGGAGTCTCGCTCTGTACCCCAGGCTGGAGTACAGTGGCCAGATCTCAGCTCACTGCAAGCTCCGCCTCCCGGGTTTATGCCATTCTCCTGCCTCAGCCTCCCGAGTAGCTGGGACTACAGGCGCCCGCCATCTGGCCCGGCTAGTTTTTTGTTTTTTAGTAGAGACGGGGTTTCACCGTGTTAGCCAGGATGGTCTTGAGCTCCTGACGTCGTGATCCGCCCGTCTCGGCCTCCCAAAGTGCTGGGATTACAGGCTTGAGCCACCGCACCCGGCTACAGATACCTTTTAAAACAGAATTGAATTAAACCCCAAAGAGAACACATCTAAGACACTGAATTTCCCCTGCCACAATCTTGCCCCTGCCCCTTTTATTTTTTTATTTATTTTTTGTTTTTTGAGACAGTCTTACTCTGTCTCCCAGGATGAAGTGCGGTGGCACGATCTGGGCTCACTGCAACCTCTGCCTCTGGGTTCAAGCAATTCTCCTGCCTCAGCCTCCTGAGTAGCTGGAATTACAGGCACCCGCCACTATGCCTGGATAATTTTTGTATTTTTTAGTAGAGATGGGGTTTCACCACTTTGGCCAGGGTGGTCTTGAACTCCTGACCTCAGGTGATCCGCCCACCTTGGCCTCCCAAATAGCTGGGATTATAGGTGTGAGCCACCATGCCCGGCTCACTTTTATTGTATATTATAATGAAAAGATGGATAGCTGTTTGCTCTTTTAAAAATATAGACTTCATAGCTAGGCGCGGTGGCTCATGCCTGTAATCCTAGCACTTTGGGAGTCTGAGGCAGGTGGATCACAAGATCAGCAGTTCAAGACCAGCCTGGCCAACATGGTGAAACCCTGTCTCTACCAAAAATACAAAAAAATTATCTGGGCGTGGTGGCGGGCACCTGTAATGCCGGCGACTTGGGAGGCTGAGGCAGGAGAATTGTGTGAAACCGGAAGGCAGAAGTTGCAGTGAGCCGAGATTGTGCCACTGCACTCTAGCCTGGGCAATAAGAGCAAAACTCCATCTCAGAAATAATAATAAATAAATAAGTAAATAGACTTCACCAGGTATGGTGGCTCATGCCTGCAATCCCAGCACTTTGAGAGGCCAAGGTGGGAGGACTGGTTGAGACCAGGAGTTCAAGAGCAGCCTGGGCAGCAAAGTAAGACCCCATCTCTACAAAAAAATTAAAAAATTAGGCAGCCGGGCGCGGTGGCTCACGCTTGTAATCCCAGCACTTTGGGAGGCTGAGGCAGGCGGATCACTTGAAGTCGGGAGTTCAAGACCAGCCTGACCAACATGGAGAAACCCCATCTGTACTAAAAAATATATAATTGGCCGGGCGTGGTGGTGCATGCCTCTAATCCCAGCTACTTGGGAGGCTGAGGCAGGAGAATTGCTTGAACCCGGGAGGCAGAGGTTGCAGTGAGCCG
>NW_012103142.1:4395622-4404075 GCF_000951045.1 Mandrillus leucophaeus | reverse complement strand
TGCTTGAACCCGGGAGGCAGAGGTTGCAGTGAGCCGAGATCACGCCATTGCACTCCAGCCGGGGCAACAAGAGTGAAACTCTGTCTCAAAAAAAAAAAAAAAAAAAAAGTTGCTAGGCATGGTGGCACTTGTGTTTAGTCCCAGCTACTCAGGAGATTGAGGGGAGGATTACTTGAGCCCAGAAAGTCGAAGCTGCAGTAAACTATGATCATGCCACTGCATTCCAGCCTAGGTGATGGAGCAAGAGCCTATCTCAGAAAGTATATATAAAATAAAAAATAGCCGGGCCCGGTGGCTCACGCCTGTAATCCCAGCACTTGGGGAAGACAAGGCAGGCAGATCACCTGAGGTCATGAGTTTGAGACCAGTCTGGCCAACATGGTGAAACCCCATCTCTACTAAAAATACAAAAATTAGCCGGGCCTGGTGGCAGTGGCCTGTAATCCCAGTTACTCGGAAGGCTGAGGCAGGAGAATCGCTTGAACTCGTGAGGTGGAGGTTGCAGTGAGCCAAGATCGTGCCATTGGTCTCCAGCCTGGGACACAAGAGTGAGACTTCGTCTCAAAAAAACAAAAGAAAACAAAATACAATCAGGATATAAGGTAATGAATGGAAAGATAATAGAGTCCATGGATAATTTCCTTCAATATGTGTCCAAAAGAAATGAATGGGGATTGAAACAATGTTAAAAGTCGAACATGTAGGTGAGTAGTGTCAAAGAAAAATGACTGCTAAAAATGAGAGCTTTTAGTGGAGAGGCAATATGGAGTAAGGGTTAGCCTTAGCTTAAAGGGAAACTACAATCTTTATAGCAGTAAGATAAGAATCTTTTTCTTTTTTTTGAGATGGAGTTTCGCTCTGTCGCCCAGGTTGGAGTGCAGTGGCGCAATCTTGGCTCACTGCAACCTCCGCCTCCCGGGTTCAAGTGATTCTCCTGCCTCAGCCTCCTGAGTAGCTGGGATAACAGGCGCCTGCCACCACGCCCAGCTAATTTTTGTATTTTTGGTAGAGATGGGGTTTCACCATGTTGGTCAGGCTGGTCTCGAACTCCTGACCTCGTGATCCGCCCTCCTTGACCTCCCAAAGTGTTAGGATTACAGGCGTGAGCCACTTCGCCCGGCCAATAAGAATCTTTTGTATCTTGCAGTGATACTGACTGATTTGGTCAATTAATGAATAAACATTTACTGAACAGCTACTATGTTTAAAGTACTGTGCTAAATACATGGAGATATATAGAGAGGCAAAAGATATGGTCCTAATTCCTGCTTAAGGAATCATATAGAGGCCAGGCGTGATGGCTCATACTTGTAATCCCAGCACTTTGGGAGGCCGAGGCAGGAGGATTGCTGAACTCAGGAGTTTGAGACCAGCCTGGACAAGAGTGAGACCCTGTATCTACCTAAAATTTGTGTGTGGGGTTGGTGTGTGGGTATGTGTGTTGTGTTTTTGAGACAGTCTCACTCTGTCACCCAGGTTGGAGTGCAGTGGCACAACCTCGGGTCATTGCAGTCTCAACCTCTCAGGCACAAGTGATCCTCTCACCTCAGCCTTCCAAGTAGCTGGGACTACAGGCACATGCCACAATGACCAGCTAATTTTTGTATTTTTTGTAGAGACGGTGTTTTGCCATTTGGCCCAGGCTGGTCTCAAACTCCTGAGCTCAAGTGATCCACCAGTTTCAGCTTCCCAAAGTACTGTGATTACAGGCCTCAGCCAACACATCCAGCCCCCAAATTTTTTTAAAAATTAGCAGGGTGCAGTGGCATGCGCCTGTGGTCCCAGCCACTCAGGAGGCTGAGGTGGGAGGATTGCTTGAGGTTGCAGCGAGCTATGATCACACCACTGCACTCCAGCCTGGGCAACAGAATGAGAACCTGTCTCAAAAAAATTTTTAAGTATCATTTGAGATGGGGGTCTTGCTCTGTTGCCCAGGCTAGTCTCAAAATTCTGGCCTCAAGCAATCCTCCCACCTTGGCCTCCTAAAGTGCTAGAACTACAGGTGCAAACCACCTTGACTGTCCTAATCTCTATTTTACAGATGACCAAAACCATATCTCAGAGACAGGAAGTAATTTGCTGAAGTTCTCATAGCATTTGCAGAACAAGGATAGTGAACTCAGACTTTATTGCTACCCTAGGATCTTATAGAGATATAATTAGTAATGAAAGGTGGTATTTGCCAAGTGGCAAATTAATGGCATAGGCAATGCATATTTTTTGCTGTAATATGTTTACAAGTTTAAGGTCTAAATGCTAACTAGAACTTTTCCTGGGGAATTTTCAGGTGTAAAGGGACTTTCCCAGTTGTCTCCTCAACTGCTTTAGCATGAAAACAGAAAATGGTCTTGTCTCCATGCACCTGTGCCACCTCAATCATACACATCACATGTGATCTTGATATGTCTGGCTCAGTAGTTCTGAAAGTGTGTGGTCTTCGGACCAGCAGCACCTGGAAACTTGTCAGAAATGCAAATTCTCAGGCCCACTGCCTACCCACTGAATCAGAAACTCCGGGGGTGGAGCCCAGCAATCTGTGTTTTAATAAGCACTCCAGGCAACTCCAGTGTACTTTGGGGTTTCAGAACCCATGGTCTGTCTAATGGCTCTCCAGAGAGTTTGTGAACTCCTTGAAGGCAGAGACTGTGTCCTGGCAGTTTTTGTTTCCCTAGCATCAAGCCTTGAACACAGTGGATATTAATAAATATTTCTAAAACTGAACCACAGGAGTGAATATGGCTCGGCAGATAACCAACATCCCATTATCCAACTCTTTTCATATGATGATTAATACTTTTAGGTTTACTTTATGTAATGGATTGAATTGTGTCCCCCAAAATTCATATAGAAGTCCTAACTTCCTAGTACCTCAGAATATAACTGTATTTGGGGATAGGGCCTCTAAGAGGTAATTAGGGTAAAATGAGGTCATATGTGTAGACCCTAATGCAATATGACTGGTATCCTTATAAGAAGAGAAGATGAGGCTGGGTGTGGTGGTTCATGCCTGTAATCCCAACACTTTGGGAGGCCGAGGCAGGCAGATCATGTGAGGACAGGGGTTAGAGACCAGCCTGGCCAACATGGTGAAATCTTGACTCTACTAGAAATCAAAAAAATTAGCTGGATGTGGTGGCAGGCACCTGTAATCCCAGCTACTTGAGAGGCTGAAGCAGGAGAATTGCTTGAACCTAGGAGGCAGAGATTGCAGTGAGCTGAGATCACGCCATTGCACTCCAGCCTGGGCAACAAGAACAAAACTCCATCTCAAGAAAAAAGAAAGATTTTACAAAAATACTGACTCTGAAATCCAAGAACTCCCATCCAAGCCCAGCCTATGAAAAGACAATCTTATTTTGGGGTGAGTCTTAAAAGTCTTTAGATGTTAGCCATTAAAGTGTTCAAGAAATTACTCTTTTTTGTTTTTTTGAGACAGAGTTTTGCTCTTGTTGCCCAGGCTGGAGTACAATGGCACGATTTCAGCTCACTGCAACCTCTACCTCCCGGGTTCAAGCGATTCTCCTGCCTCAACCTCCCAAGTATCTGGGATTACAGGTGCCTGTCATGATGCCCAGCTCATTTTTTGTATTTTTGGTAGATACAGAGTTTCATCATATTGACCAGGCTAGTCTTAAACTTTTGACCTCAGGCAATCCACCCGCCTCGGCCTCCCCAAGTGGTGGGATTACAGGCGTGAGCCACTGCACCGGGCGAGAAATTACTCTTTCATGCTCAACATGAGTATAGGTTTTGGAGTCAGACAGAGGTGGGTTTCAATTCTGACTTGGCCACTTAGGAGTTGTGTAATTTTAAATTCTAAAGACTCAGTTTCCTCATCTGTAATTTGAAGCTAATAATAGCTCTCTCCTAGATATAGCTCAATAATTGGCAATTATATCATAGGTACTTAGTACGGGGTGACTTAAAAATGATAGTTAACTAAATTATTTATATTGGTCCTCTCTGGGAGATGGGATTACTGTGAAATTTTACTGTAATGTTTGAATCAGTTCAAAAGACCATACAAAATGGCAATGATATTTTTCAGGACAAAAACAATTGAAGACTCAAGGATAATACAAATCAGAATAAGAATGTCAGAGGCCGGCCAGGTGCAGTGGCTCACGCCTGTAATTCCTGCACTTTGGGAGGCTGAGGCGGGTGAATAACCTGAGGTCAGGAGTTCAAGACCAGCCTGGCCAACACAGTGAAACCCCGTCTCTACTAAAAATACAAAAAATTAGCTGTTGCGTGGTGGCGTGTGCCTGTAATCCCAGCTACTCAGGAGACTGAGGCAGGAGGATCGCTTGAACCTGGGAGGCTGAGGTTGCAGTAAGCCAAGATTGCACCACTGCACTCCAGCCTAGGCAACAAGAGCAAAACTCATCTCAAAAAAAAAAAAAAGAATGTCAGGGGCCAAGCACAGTGGCTCATGCCTATAATCCCAAAACTCTGGGAGGCCAAGACAGGTAGATCACTTGAGGCCAGGAGTTCGAGACCAGCCTGGCCAACATGGTGAAACCCTGTCTCTACAAAAAATACAACAATTAGCCGGGCACGGTGGCACACACCTATAGTCCTGGCTACTCAGGAGGCTGAGGTGGGAGTATGGCTTAAGCCTTGGAGGTTGAGGCTGCAGTGAGCCAAGATTGCACAACGGCACTCCAGCCTGGGTGACAGAGCAAGACCCTATCTCAAAACAAAAAAAGAATGTCAGAAATGTAATAGAAAGATTTAACACTGGCCAGAAGCAGTGGCTCATGCTTCTAATCCCAGCACTTTGGGAGTCTTAGGTGGGCGGATCACTTGAAGTCAGGAGTTTGAGACCAGCCTGACTAGTATGGCAAAAACCTGTTTCTTCTAAAAAAAAAAAAAAAAAAAATTAACCGGGTGTGGTGGCGTGAGCCTGTAATCCCAGCTACTTGGGAGGCTGAGGTAGGGAGAACCTCTTGAACCTGGGAGGCAGGAGTGAGCTGAGATTGCACCCCTGCACTCCAGCCTGGGGGACAAGAGCGAGACTTCGTTTCAAAAAAGAGAAAAAAAGAGAAAAGAAAGAAAGAAGGAAAGAAAGAAAGAGAGAGAGAGAGAAAGAGAAAGAAAGGAAAGAAAGAAAGAAAGAAAGAAAGAAAGAAAGAAAGAAAGAAAGAAAGAAAGAAAGAAAGAAAGAAGGAAAGAAAGAGAAAGAAAGAAAGAAAGAGAAAGAAAGAGAAGAAAAGAAAAGAAAAGAAAGACCAAGAATAATTGAATTATCTCAAACTGGTGAGTAATTAAACTATAAGTAGGAATTACTGGCCGGGTGCCATGGCTCATGCCTGTGATCCCAGCACTTTCAGAGGCCGAGGCATGTGGATTGCTTGAACCCAGGTGAAACTTCATCTCTACAAAAAATATAAAAATTAGCTGGGCCTGAAAGTGCACGCTTGTGGTCCCAGTTACTTGGGAGGTTGAGGCTGGAAAATGACCTGAGCTGGGGAAGCTGAGGCTGCAGTGAGCTGTGATCATGTCACTGCACTCCTCTGGGTGACAGAGGAGACCCAGTCTCAAAAAAAAAATACAAAAAAGTAGAGAGTATTGATTTTATCTTTGTGTCCCCAGATCCTAATATGGCACCTGGCATTTACTGTAAGTTCGACAGCTTTTGGTTGAATGAAAGAATGAATGGCCTTCTACAAAGATGATTATTCTAATTATACAGAGACATTTCAACCCAACTATACTTACACAGAATCAGTGGCTCTGTAGCATTTTGACGTTGTGCAATCAAAACTTTAATTTTAACCTGGAAATTCCACTTTGGGGAAATAACCTAATAAAATAACCCCAAAGGAAAAAGAGTGTTGTGGTTTTTTTTTTGTTTGCTCATTTGTTTTTAAAGTGTCTTTATTGTGGTGATACTCAAAATAGAGAAATCCTAGGATTGTCTTTAGAGCCTCCTCAACCCACATTCTACATCTCCCCTCCGGAGCTTTGACCAGACCTTCCTAGCTGCCCTCAAACTGTTCTGACCATCCTTGCCACCCTTCACCTGACTGGCCCAGTACCCCATACTTCAGACCTTTTGGGATCAGCATTCTCATTAAAACTTATTTGTTTTGTGCCTGCCTGTCTTTGGGACTCTACTCAGTCAACTAATCTGATAAGTTAATTTAAACTGGGATGCTAATGAGTGATAATGGCTGAATATGAGTCTACTCATGGATAACAATTGCATTTCAGCAGCACCTTACTCTGGGCATAAGTCATACATTTCAGGCATGTGTCAGGGCCATTGGGAAAGATATTTTAAGAAGGGGGATTTCCTCAAACCCCTCAAATTACACCATGTAGACAGCTGTCTATCCTGCATGATCTGGCCAACTTCTTGGCATCCAGTTATCAGCTCTCAGGGGACACTAGAGGAAACAGTTCTGTTCCTCTTTTTAATAGGGCTTGGAAGTAGTGACTGGACTATTTATATCACTTAAAGGAAAAAGGCATTTACTCTGGAACCCACCCAGAAAGCACACATTTCCTAGGCTTAGAGAAGACCCTTCTCTACCTAGAATTGTAAGAACAAGGAACAATTTAAATCAGAAACTATTAATGCCCCTATGATTTGCTGCAAAATAAACTCTGAAACAATACTTTTTTTGAGACTTTCTCTCAAAAATAATAATAACAATAAGCTTCACAAGTGAGAAAATCCTAGACATCAATATGAATTTATATGGATACGCACATGAAGGAATATTGAACCCGATCATAAAAATAGCCGCCTTTTGGCCGGGAGTGGTGGCTCACACCTTAATCCCAGCACTTTGGGAGGCTGAGGTGGGCAGATCACCTGAGGTTGGAAGTTTGAGACCAGCCTGACCAACATGGAGAAACCCCATCTCTACTAAAAATACAAAATTAGCCGGGTGTGGTGATGCATACCTATAATCCCAGCTACTCGGGAGGCTGAGGCAGGAGAAGTGCTTGAACCTGGGAGGCCGAGATTGCAATGAGCAGAGATCGCGCCATTGCACTCCAGCCTGGGCAACAAGAGCGAAACTCCGTCCCAAAAAAAAAGAAAGCAAGCAAGCAATGAAACCCTTTAAATCTGATCTCCAGGATCAGGGAAGGCTTCAGAGAGGAGGCAGCCCAGATGTGGGTCTTGAAACAGGAAAAGAAATAGAAGAATCAGCCAGTGGAAGGACAGGTTGGGAAAACTCAAATTTCAGCAATAAGAAAAAACATGTGCAAACATCCAGAGGCATGAATTTGCATGGACAGAAAAAAAAAAAAGTCATGCTGTAGTAAGTAGGGTGCAAACATTTTTATTTATGTATTTATTTTTGAGACGGAATTTCACTCTTGTTGCCCAGGCTGGAGTGCAATGGCACAATCTCGGCTCACCACAACCTCCGCCTCCCAGGTTCAAGCGATTCTCCTGCCTCAGCCTCCTGAGTAACTGGGATTAGAGGCATGTGCCACCACGCCCGGCTAATCCAAAAATTTTATAAGCACAAAACAGAGGAAAAGGTTGCATTATCATTGTGAAGTTAAAGAAAAATGGTTATTTTTTCAGTAGGGTCTGTGCTATCAGAAAAAGCACATAAAGTAAAGATAGTGAAATTCATTATGTACACAACAGAGGCTCACTGAAGTGAGAAAGTCCAAATGATCATGAGGCAGTCACTTCCCAGCTGCCCCACCTCCAACACTTTACTCCCATTTGAGAAGGGGAGTGGGGGCTTAGTAGAGAACTAATTATCAGCTGCAGTTACATCTGAAATTCCCATTATCGCAGACTTTTACCTTGCTGCTGAGTATGGTCCCTGGAGAAAAAGGGAGTGGAGACAAATTCAACAGAACAAGTAGCCACAGGTGATCATGAAGAGCTGTGTATGCCTTTCTTTCTTTCTTTCTTTCTTTTTTTTTGAGACGGACTCTCACTCTGTCACTTAGGCTGGAGTGTGGAGTGCAGTGGTGCAATCTTGGCTCATTGCAACCTCCACCTCCCAGGTTCAAGTGATTCTCCTGCCTCAGCCTCCCAAATAGCTGGGACTACAGGCATGTGCCACCAGGTCCGGCTAATTTTTGTATTTTTAGTAGAGACGGGGTTTCACCATTTTGGCCAGGCTGGCCTCGAACTTCTGATCTCAGGCGATCTGCCCACCTCAGCCTTCCAAAGTGCTGGGATCCACCTTGCCCAGCCTGTGTGTGCCTTTCTGAGGAGTATGAATTTTACCTGAAGAGTGGTAGAGGTCGGGAGCGGTGGCTCACGCCTGTAATCCCAGTACTTTGGGAGGCCGAGGCGGGCGGATCACGAGGTCAGGTGATCAAGACCATCCTGGCTAACACGGTGAAACCCCATCTCTACTAAAGATACAAAAAAAAAGGCCGGGCGCGGTGGCTCAAGCCTGTAATCCCAGCACTTTGGGAGGCCGAGGCGGGTGGATCACGAGGTCAGGAGATCGAGACCATCCTGG
>NW_012103142.1:4371257-4395512 GCF_000951045.1 Mandrillus leucophaeus | reverse complement strand
GGGCGCCTGTAGTCCCAGCTACTCGGGAGGCTGAGGCAGGAGAATGGCGTGAACCTGGGAGGCGGAGCTTGCAGTGAGCCGAGATCGCGCCACTGCGCTCCAGCCTGGGTGACACAGCGCAAGACTCCGTCTCAAAAAAAAAATAAAAAAAAAATAAAAAAATAAATAAAAATACAAATACAAAAAAAAATTAGCTGGGCGTGGTGGCAGGCGCCTGTAGTCCCAGCTACTTGGGAGGCTGAGGCAGGAGAATGGCTTGAATCCATGAGGCAGAGCTTGCAGTGAGCCGAGTTCGTGCCACTGCACTCCAGCCTGGGTGACCGAGCGAGACTCTGTCTCAAAAAAACAACAACCAAAAAAAACAGTGGTAGAAGGTTGTGGAATGATTTTCAGCAGGCCCACCTGCTGTAAAAGCTTTCCTGAGCCACCACCATGTGTGTGGTTATTTGCACTCATATCCCCTTAGATTCAATACTCTGACTTATATTTTTAATTGTTATTATCCATATATACAATATGCGCTCTTAGGCTGGGCACAGTGGTTCATGTCTATAATCCCAGCACTCTGGGAGACTGAGGCAGGAAAATCATTTGAGGCCAGGAGTTCAAGACCAGCCTGGCCAACACAGAAAGACCTTTTCTCGGTTGGGCGCAGTGGCTCACGCCTGTAATCCCAGCACTTGTGGAAGCTGAGGCAGGAGGATCACCAGGTCAGGAGATTGAGACCATCCTGGCTAACACGGTGAAACCCTGTCTCTACTAAAAATATAAAAAATTAGCTGGGCATGGTGGCAGGCATCTGTAGTCCCAGCTACTCGGGAGGCTGGGGCAGGAGAATGGCATGAACCCGGGAGGTGGAGCTTGCAGCGAGCCAAGATCGTGCCACTGCATTCCAGCCTGGGCAACAGAGTGAGACTCCAACTCAAAAAAAAAAAAAAAGACCTCTCCTCCACCAAAAAAATTTAAAAAATTAACCAGACAGGCCGGGCACAGTAGCTCACGCCTGTAATCCCAGCACTTTGGGAGGCTGAGGTGGGTGGATCATGAGGTCAGGAGTTCAAGACCAGCCTGGCCAACATGGTGAAACCCCATCTCTACTAAAAACCATAAAAATTAGCTGGGCGTGGTGGCATGCGCCTGTGTCCCAGCTACTCAGGAGGCTGAGGCAGAAGTATCACTTGAACCTGGGAGGCGGAGGTTGCAGTGAGCTGCAATCGCGTCACTGCACTCCAGCCTGGGCGATAGGGCGAGACTCCGTCTTGAATAAATAAATAAATAAATAAAATAAAAAAGTAAAAATAAAAAACCAGACATAGCGGTGCACCCCTGTCATCTTATTTACTCGGGAGGCTAAAGTAGGAGGATGATCTCTTGAGCCCAGGAGTTCCAGGCTGCAGTGAGCTATGATGTTGCCACTGCAACAATGCCTGGGAGACAGATGAGACTCTGTCTCTAAAACAAACAAATATGCACTCAAAATATATTTGTTGTTTGAAGGAAAGAAGCAAAGGGAAAGGAATCATTTGAATTCCTCTTATTTCATAGTTCAGTCAGTCAGAGTTGAGTTCAGCAGGTGGATGAACTGATAAAGTTTTGTAGAGGCAAAACAAAATTCTTTTTTTTGTATTTTTAGTAGAGACGGGGTTTCACCATGTTGCCCAGGCTGGTCTTGAACTCCTGAGCTCAAGCGATCCGCCTGCTTCTGCCTCCCAAAGTGCTGGGATTACAAGCATGAGCCACCACGCCCAAAACAAAATTCTTTTTTGGAGGGGATGGATTCTGTCTCTGTCACCAGGCTGGAGTGCAGTGGCGCGATCTCTGCTCACTGCAACCTCCAACTCCCTAGTTCAAGCAATTCTCCTGCCTTAGCCTCCTGAGTAGCTGGGATTACAGGCATGCACCACCACGCCCGGCTAATTTTTGTATTTTTGGTAGAGATGGGGTTTCACCATGTTGGCCCGGATGGTCTCGATCTCCTGACCTTGAGATCTGCCCGCCTTGGCCTCCCAAAGTGCTGGGATTACATGTGTGAGCCACCGAACCTGGTGACAAAACAAAATTCTTAATGGGTTTATAAATGTGAATGTGACTTATACAACCATATTTATTCAAATGAAACCTTTACTTTCCTATCTGCTTAATTCTATTGAACTCAAAAGTACCTAGGACTATGGGGGACACAAAGCCAGTGGGAATGCTAAAATTTATAAATATAATATTAATCGGCTGGGCATGGTGGCTCACGCCTGTAATCCTAGCACTTTGATAGGCCAAGGCAGGTGGCTCACTTGAGATTAGGAGTTCAAAACCAGCCTGGGCAACATGGTGAAACCCCGTCTCTACTAAAAATACAAAAAAATTAGCTGGGCGTGGTGGCGGGCGCTTGTAATCCTAGCTACTCGAGAGGCTGAGGTAGGAGAATTGCTTGAACCCAGGAAGCAGAGATTGCAGTGAGCCGAGAATGCACCACTGCACTCCAGCTTGGGCAACACGGCAAGACTCAGTCTCAAAAAATAATAATAATAAAATAAAATAAGGTTAATCATGGATAGATTAAGTTATCAAGTTAAAGTGTTTTGTAAAATAGGGGAAAGTGATAAGATTCATTAGTAGAGCTAATTCCTCTGTCAATATCCTAGTCAAAGCCCTTAAACCTACAAATCTCCCTACATTCTCTAAGGGTGGGTGCCTAGATTCTACAGAAACCAAACCAGATTGTGAAAAGACCCCATTATCTAGACCAGTGCTTCTCAAAATGTGGCCCTTGCACCAGCAAAGATGGAAATGAAAATTCACAGGCCCTACCCCAGCAAGCCAATAGAATCAGAAAGTCAGGAGTTGGAGCGCAGCATCCTGAATGTTAACAAGCCCTCTGATGCTGGATGCTCAAGTTTAAGCATTGTTCCCATGCCGGATGCGGTGGCTCATGCCTGTAATCCCAGCACTTTAGGAGGCTGAGGTGGGTTCTAGACCAGCCTGAACAACATGGTGAAATCCCGTCTCTATAAAAATACAAAAATTAACCAGGCATGCTGGCTTGTGCCTGTAATCCCAGCCACTCAGGAGGCTGAGGCAGGAGAATCGCTTGAACCCGGAAAGTGGAGGTTGCAGTGAGCCGAGATCATGCCACTCCACTACAGCCTGGGCGACAGAGTAAGACTCTGACCCAAAACAAACAAAAAACAAAACAAAACAAAACAAAGTTCCAGGTTACTCTGTTGCCCAGGCTGGAGTCTGGAGTGCAGTGGCGCGATCTCAGCTCACTGCAACCACCGTCTCCTGGGTTCAAGCGATTCTTCTGCCTCAGCCTCCCGAGTAGCTGGGATTACAGACAGAAGCCACCATGCCCAGCTAATTTTTGTATTTTTAACAGAGATGGGGTTTCACCATGTTAGTCAGGCTGGTCTCAAACTCTTGACCTTGTGATCCACCCGCCTCGGCCTCCCAAAGTGCTGGGATTACAGGCATGAGCCACCGAGCCCAGCCCCCGGTTACTCTTATCTCTTAAGGCCCTCTGCAAGGAAGAGTAGAGTGGAGATGGGGACTACGGAACCTATTCCCATCTCTTTGGGGATCTATATTGTCTATTGGTTTGTTTTGCCATTACCCTAATACGGATGGAACGTAAGGCCCATTAGACAAAACATGAACCAGACCTGTTCCATGGAACTGTGAAGTCAGTTTTCCTTGGCTTTGCTTTTGGTCATTAAAAAAAAAAAAAAATTATTGCTTCATGAGACACACTGGTCTCTGAACTTTTCCCTTTTCTAGTAAAAGTACAAATTCCAGCTGGAGCTCTTGACCAACAACATCTTTCTACAGAAGTTGCTGTCTTCGATGCTTTGCTGAGTTCCAGAGATAAGATAAATAATTTACCAAATGTAGGTTTCTGATTACTCACTCTATTAGCATTTAGAGCAGAGAGCTCTGGCCCCTGGGGAGTTTGATTCGTTCAGATGCAGCCCATCTGCTTTTGTTTTTTTTGTGGGGAGTTTTTTGGGGGTGGGGTTGCCTGGAAAAGCCAGGGAGCTCCCAGCATCCCACACATACTTTAGGGATGAACTGCCTAAATCTTATGGGTTTTACTGGAAATTCTGGGGAATGCTATTTTCTTATTATTTAAAAAATACACAGCTGCTAAGGCTCATTTTCCTTTCCTCTCCTCTCTCTCTCTCTCTCTCTCTTTTTTTTTTTTTTTTTGAGACGGAGTCATGCTCTGTAGCTCCAGCTGGAGTGCAGTGGCACGATCTCGGCTCACTGCAACCTCCGCCTCCCAGGTTCAAGCAGTTCTCCTGCCTCAGCCTCCTGAGTAGCTGGGACTACAGGCGCCCGCCACCAAGCCCAGCTAATTTTTTGTATTTTTAGTAGAGACAGGGTTTCACCTTGTTAGCCAGGATGGTCTCGAACTCCTGACCTTGTGATCCGCCCCGCTCGGCCTCCCAAATTACTGGGATTACAGGCGTGAGACACCGCGCCCCGTCCTCCTTTTTTTCTTTTCTTTTCTTTTTTTTTTTTTTTTTTTTTTGAGAAGGCGTCTCGCTTTGTCGCCAGGCCGGAGTGCAGTGGCGCAATCTCGGCTCACTGCAACCTCCGCCTCCCAGGTTCAAGCGATTCTGCTGCCTCAGCTTCCTGAGTAGCTGGGACTACAGGCGCCCGCAACCACGCCCAGCTAACTTTTTTTTTCTTTTCTTTTCTTTTTTTGCTCTGTCGCCCAGGCTGGAGTGCGGTGGCGCCATCTCGGCTCACTGCAACCTCCGCCTCCCACGTTCACGCCATTCTCCTGCCTTAGCCTCCCGAGGTAGCTGGGACTACAGGCACCCACCACCACGCCCGGATAATTTTTTATATTTTTAGCAGAGACAGGGTTTCACCGTGTTAGCCAGGGTGGTCTCCATCTCCTGAACTCGTGATCCACCCGCGTCGGCCTTCCAAAGTGCTGGGATTACAGGCGTGAGCCACCGCGCCCGGCCTATTTTTTGTATTTTTAGTAGAGACAGGGTTTCACCTTGTTAGCCAGGATGGTCTCAAACTCTTAACCTCATGATCTGCCCCCCTCAGCCTCCCAAAGTGCTGGGATTACAGGGGTGTGCCACTGCGCTGGGCCCTCTCTCTCTTTTTCTTTTTAAAAGATGAGCAAAAACAAAACCCCACAATTTATTTTCAGAGTGTACAAAATAAGATATCTGAAAGGGTATTTTCAATCTTGTGCAATTTATCCTAAATTCATGCTGCAGGTTACAAGAGTAATTTCAGGGAATTTTATAGAAAAGATTAACTAGAGTTTCTCCTAAATCAAGTGGCACTGTTTTGGGGGGAATGAAACAGTCTGTTATATGAATGCATCACTCTTCACTCATGTAATTTCTGAAGTATAGTTGCAATATCGGTAGTGACAGATAGGTGTTAGAAAAGGTTTGTATCGGTAGTTATTCCACAGGCTCTTTATGGCAAATATACGTCATTATTATTTTACACCAGTCTTAAAAGTAAACTGGGTTAACAGAAGAAATCACAGCAAAAACCAGCAGATTCTGTGGATGGTCCATTCATTGCAAATATAGAGAGGAAAAAGTTTTGATAAACCCAAGAAGCCACGTGTTTTACATGTATTAAACGCTCTTCTAATTCCTTCAGGATAATCTGATCAACAACTTACTTTATTCCTTTTTAAAATAAATATTAAACTATGTGCCTGGATGATAGAACGTAGTGATGAGTGGGTCTTATTTTGGTGATCCTTAAGGAATAGAAATTCCATGTAGTCTCCCATGTAGGAGTTTTGTATTTTCATGAACTTAGTATTTTTTTTTTTTTCTTTTGAGAGGGAGTCTCGCTCTGTCTCCCAGGCTGGAGTACAGTGGTGCTATCTCGGCTCACTGCAATCTCCGCCTCCTAGGTTCAAACAATTCTCCTGTCTCAGCCTCCCGAGTAGCTGGGATTACAGGCACGTGCCACCACGCCCGGCTAATTTTTGTATTTTTAGTACAGGCAGGGTTTCACCATCCTGGTCAGGCTGGTCTCGAACTCCTGACCTCGTGATCCACCCACCTCGCCCTCCCAAAGTGCTGGGATTACAGGCGTGAGCCACCGCACCTGGCCTTCATGAACTTTCTTAATGCTAAACCAGGATTGTACATGCTCCTTCCTATGGTGAGCACCCTGTGAATAAGTAAAATAATAACATCTCACCACAAACCTGAGTATTGTTTTTCTGTCAGTGATTTAGTAGAAAGTTGATTGTCTCCCAATATCAAGTCACATGAAAAGTCTCTTGCGTGGAAGTTGAGAGTTGTGGGTTGGTTTGGGGCATGGCCCTAGCTGAGTAGTTAGCTCCCATACAAAACAATGATGTTAGAACAGAGAATACCACTAAAAGGGTGAGAAAGGTAAAGTAAGGACACAAAAGGAATTCCTTGTGCCTCACAGCTCTGGGTCTAAAGCAATTAAAGAGTGAAAGGTGTAAAAATGCTACTTGCTACCTATTTTGTGTTTCTCTGGGAGATTAACCTACTTTCTTGGCTCATTTTCTTCTTCCTACATCAGCTGGTATAAAAGCTGTGGTAGCTGGCAGCCTCAGATGACTCCATCAGCGTCTGTTATCTCAGTTTTGGGCCTCTCAGGGACACACAATGTAATTTACGTCTTATTTCTTTTGCTTCCTCCCCACAGCAGGTAAAAACTCTGCCCCGAGCTTAGACACATTCTCCCCTGTCATAAGAATCTGCTCAACCAAGGACAGTGAGTTAACAGTGGGTGCGCGCACTCTTTCTTCTCTCTTGTCTTCTGACAGATCCAAGAGGCTGGAGTAGTAAATCTGAGAAAAGCAGCATCTAAGTACACACACACACTCAGAAGGAGAGCTCAGACCCAGCCACTTGCTCTCTACTTCTGCTTCCCGTATGCTGCATTTTAGAAGGTTTCATATTGCTCCTGCAACATTTTTTTTAATTTTTTTTTTGGTTAGTTGGATGGCTGAATGAAACACAACCTTCCCTGCAGACATCAAAGCATGTCTCCAGCATAGCAAACCCTCCATCCAGCCTTTCGTCGCTCCGGCTACATTCCAATTTAACCGGGGCTGCCTTGCATGATAATCAGGCCTAATTACCACTTTATCCCTTGATTGTTGTGCTGAGTTTTGGAACTGCAGAGTTCTTTTCTCAGCTTCGGTTCTGCCTTCTCTTACCCTCCCTCCTATTATTTAGCATACCCAGGACTGAGATTTAGCCATTCTAATTAGCAAATAGGTGAAAAGGGCTGGACTGTGCCTTTGGAATATCAGGGCTCTGTCCACTTAGTAAACTTGAATTCCTTTCACAACTGTGGGAAGACCTTGCCATAGACAGGATATTCTGAATACCACAGGAGCTTTAAGAGATTTATTACTAGGTTAAAGAGTAAAACAAAGGCCCTGAGATGATATCCTCATTCCCCAGAGGTATTTTCCTACCTTCTCTCTTACCACACACACAGACACAAGATCTTTTACAAAATGCTGAAACCAGGAAGGAAGGGGGTGTAAACTGGGGCTTTTGGAATCTTTTTTCTAATTCTTTCACTTGCTACAATGCATTTGAATGCCTTCGTTTCCCTAACTGTAAAAAGAATCACAGCCAGATAATTGAAAAATCAGAACACAACTAATTCCATCTACCTGCAGTTTAAACCATCCAGGTAGATGATAATTTATGTTTTACTTTAAAGTTTGTTTTCCTTCCTTTTTTTTTTTTTTTGAGATGGAGTTTTGCTCTTGTTGCCCAGGCTGGAGTGCACTGGCGCAATCTCGGCTCACTGCAACCTCCACCTTCCGGGTTCAAGCAATTCTGCCCCAGCCTCCCAAGTAGCTGGGATTACAGGCGCCTGCCACCATGCCCAGCTAATTTTTTGTATTTTTAGTAGAGACGGGGTTTCTCCATGTTGACCAGGCTGGTCTTGAACTCCTGGCCTCAAGTGATCTTCCTGCCTCGCCTTCCCAAAATTCTGGGATTACAGGGATAAGCCACCATGACTGGCCTAAAATTATTTTTAATTTGTTATTTTTATTACAAATTTATTGACTACCACGTGCCAGGCACAGTGTTAGATACTGGGGATTTTAAGATAATAGGATATAATTCTTGCCCTAGTGAGAACACACTGAGCAGTAAAGGTAGGTGAAGGGAACCTGGAAGGTCTGGAGGGTCTAGATATGAGTTTTTCAAAAATGTGATCTGAGGGAAACAAAATTGGCCTTGAGGTGACTGATAATTGTTGAAGCTGGGGATTGAAACATGATTGTTTAATATTACCATTTTGTCTATTTTTTCCATGTTTGAAATTTTGCATAACAGAAAAGTTAAGAACAAAAACCATGTAATCTGGCGCCATAATCCGTAGAACTGCGTGGAAGAGACTGATTGAAACACAGATTCTCTGGCCCCACCACAGTCCTAGTCAGTTTCTTGATGGGGTTCAGGAATCTGCATTGTAAATAAGGTCTTCATATGAGTCCTATGCCTACTAAAATTTGAGTTCCTTGGCAGAGGAGACAGTACATTCCAAGACTGGAGACAGAAGAAAGAAGGAAAACAATTTTTTTTTTTTGGGACAGAGTCTCACACTATTGCCGGGGCTGGAGTGCAATAGCATAATCTCGGCTCACTGCAAGCTCCGCCTCATGGGTTCAGGCGATTCCCCTGCCTCAGCCTCCCGGGTAGCTGGGATTACAGGTGCCCGCCACCATGCCTGGCTTATTTTTTGTATTTTTTAGTAGAGACGGGGTTTCGCTATGTTGGCCAGGCTGGTCTTCAACTCCTGACCCTGTGATCTGCCCACCTCGGCCTCCCAAAGTGCTGGGATTATAGGCGTGAGCCACTGTGGCCGGCTGGAAAACTACTTATCAGAGAAGAAAAACTCCCTTGGAAACCACTTAATGAGATCAGACAATTTCAGTACTACGTAGAGGACCTTTGGAGAGCCTGAGTCTAGGCCAAGTCATTTTAAATTGTAATGTGCACTGGAATCACCTGGGGAGCTTGTGAAAATGCAGCAGGTTAGAGTGAGGACTGACAGCCTGCGTTTCTAGTTATCTCCCTAGCTAGCCGCTGTTGCACTGCTGCTGGTCTAGGGATTGCACTTTGATTAGCAAGGGTTGGGGTAACCTCAGTATTTTACAGATAAGAAACTGAGGCCTAGAGAGACAAATACTTGCTCTGTTGTTGCAGGCATTGATTCTATCATTTTGTGCTATCTCCTAAGGATGCTGAGCCTTGGTAGGAGCCTATTACCAGTTGGATGTCATGAGCAGGCAGCACTTAACATAAAGATTGCAAACGCGGGGCAGTCTTGGAGCTGAGCTGCAGTACAGATTTCTTCTAAGCACCTTGGGAATGGTCCAAGGAGTTGCAATGTGGCTGTTCTGCCACAGTCTGTTATTTCTTATCACTGTTACTGCATCTTCTAGGTCTGGTCTCTTGAATTCTATGAGAGTTCTTGGGCAATCATTAGACCTATTGAATGCATAACCCTATGCACTAACATGTGCCCAGATTTATCATATATATATATATATATATATATATATATTCTTGTTGTTGTTGTTGTTAAATGCTGTTGCATTGAGCAAGTTTTGCAACTCTATGCTGAGTTGCAAAGACAATATGGGTAGTAATCTATTAAATGTACTTCCTAATATTGGGATAGAACTGAACTCCTTGATACAGGAAATTCCATGTCACACAAAGCTAGTAAGCTCAGGAAACTGATTATCCCAGGTGGGTACAGATTCAAAACTGCTTTCTCACCCTCCTTGAAGGATAGATAAGATAGTTAAGCATCCTTAAGGAAAAAGGATGCTTGGGGGGTACTTCCTAACCTTTGAGGAAGAGGTTGAGGTTGACTCAAAGAAGCTGTCCCTGTCCTGTTTCCTCGTCAGTGACAGAACTCAAGACAGGAGGACCAAAGAATTGACCGGGGGGCATGTTTCATGATCACCAATTTCCAGGTAGTGAAGGCTCAAGACATTTCTTAACAAAAAACATTACCAGAACCTCCACCCCTCACCCATACTCCCCCACACATCGTCTGCCTATCTTGAAGCATCTCTTACTCTGGTCTTGAAACAATTTCTGTTGAAATGACTCTGAGTTAGAACACCCTGTGATCTTTCCTAAAGACCTGAGCATGTCTCCTTGACATGCATCGCATTTACGTTTATATCTTTTCCCCTTGATCCAATGACTCATTTTCCCTGAGCCCTTTCATCTAAAAATGCTAAAGAAGGGACAAATGATTGGTAAGCAGAATCTCCTGGCCACTGCAGTCCCAATCAGAATGAGGTTTGAAAGGTTTTCTTAGGCTTAGAGTCCAGGGAAAAGTTAACTTTTGGTTCTCGGCATGTGGACTTAGGTTTCTGTACCGGTGAGGAGTAAGGATGAGGAATGAGCAAACTCCCTGGGAGGTGGGGGGTGGGGAGGGGATGGGGCCTCCCTGGAGCCTCGGGCCATTAGTAATCTGCTTTGTGAATGGAGTTAAAGGAGGAGGGGGCTGCACATACTTGGAATTCTTTCATCTGGGTGGGCTCCTTCTCTCCAAACTTTCAGGATGTGGGAAATATAAGATGAAAGAAGCTGCATTTCCAGCCTATCAGGTTACAGCGTGGAAAATGGAGAGGGAAAGAAGTAGGGGGTGGAGAGGGAGGCCGGAGAAGGCCTCCCCAAGAGGGGCCAGGGAAACCCAGTTTGAGAACTAGCTGGGGAGAGTGAGAAAGAGTGCTGGGGCGGTCAGATCACGTTTCACATCACATCAGAGCTGTGGAATTTCCTCTCTTCTGGGGGGAGCCCTGTGAAGATGAAGTTGGTTTAAGGTTAGTCGGTGATGAATAATAGCCCAAAGGCGACCGATGGAGGGTGTTACTAAGTGACTGGTGTTTACAAGCAAAACTTTCGTGGTGGGGTTGGGAGGTGGGAGAGGGAGCCATCTTCAGTTTGAGTTGTTCACCAAATTCTGTGACCCGAGAATGGAGTCCATGTATGGATTTTATTTGTGTCTGACCTCTGTGGTATGCAGAGTCCTGAACACCCGGGCTGAGAAGGGGAGCAGAAGAAATGGGAAGGTAATTAGAAAAGGCGGGAGAATCTCCAGCGTGGGTAAGGGATCCAGGGCCCTCCGGGCACAATCAGAGTTTCTGCTTTGTGTCTCTGGCGTCCCTGGGGCGGTCCTGGCAGGATCTGTTTCTGTTCTACTTAATCCACGTGCTCCACACCACTCAATTGTCACTGCCTGGCTCTCCGAGGACCTTACCTCCCCAGAGATGAGTTTATTTTTTAAGAGTACCCAGGCGGCTGTCCCTCCTTATTTTCTGTTATGAGAAAGAAAGCTCCACCCTGGGTGTGAAACAGAAGTGTGAAACTTCTGCGAGGCTTGGTAAGTGGTTCCTGAGGCCAGGTACACCCTCCTTAGGGAAGAACAAAAACAGTGGAAGACCACTGGGGTCAAGTTTGGACCTAGAATGAAATAAAGAACAGCGGGAGGGAAAATGGAACCAGCAACTGGGCTAGCGGTGGTGTGTCTGCAGAAGAAGAATGTTTATTAAACCCTGATTACCAACCACAATCGGGCAATGTATTGTTCTAATATTACGACGAATAGAAAGTTATTAGATGGCATATAAATCATCACATGACAAAAATATTGCTTGTTTTGAAAAAATTAGAATACAATAAAATACACTTGTCACAAACCATACCAAGCTTCATTTCATCTTTTTTCTCCTGTTTCAGAAAGCTGTTTAGGATTTTGCAGCATATCAGGGTCATCATTTTCAAACATCTATTAGTGCCATATTGTAGTCGCGTGAGAGGTTCAGTTAATAAAGATTTCTGGTTGATAGATGGCTAGAGCAAACAGACTTTTGCACTATCTTCTCTGAATTGCTACTGAGTTATTACAATACATTGAGTCCATATTTTATCACTTTACAAACCATACACTCACATTTTCCCCTCCTCCCTCCCTTTCCAAACACTACCACCTCCAACAGTTTTGAGAAAAATAAATAGAATATTTCCTCCTCTTTGCATTAACTCCTCACAGCTCCCTTTCCAACACGAGCTGTAGCCTTGAACCTTGCTGGACTCAGCTCCATTGCCTAATCCTTGCTGGTTTTGACACCCATAGTCATTTTCTAAGACTGGCTTTTTTTTCTTTTCTTTTTTTTTTTTGCCAGACCTGTTAAATTTGGGATAGGTACTATCTTTGAACTGGTCCTTCTGGATTTCTCAGCGGTTTCCTAAGAACAGGTAAGGGTAGTAACTTAAGTGGTATTTCCTGTGTGCCCAAGTGAAATAAGTCAACAGCATGTTTTTCTAAGTTGAAATGAAAATTAATATATATTTTTTTAATTTTGAGATAGAGTTTTGCTCTGTCACTCAGGCTAGAGTGCAGTGGTGAGATTACGGGTCACCTTGACCTTCCAGGCTCAAGCAATCCTCCCACCTCAGCCTCCTGAGTGGCTGGTACTACAGGTGTGCACCACCACGCCATTTTTTTTGCGGGGGTGGGGGGTATTTTTTGTAGAGACAAGGTTTTGCCATGTTACCCAGGCTGGTCTCGAAGTCCTAGATTCAAGTGATCCACTTGCCTTGGCCTCCCAAGGTGCTGGGATTACAGGTGTGAGCCATTGCACGCAGTGAAAAATTATTATTATTATTTTTGAGACGGAGTCTCACTTTGTCGCCAGTCTGGAGTATAGTGGCACGATCTCGGCTCACTGCAACCTCCAGCTCCCTGGTTCAAGTGATTCTCCTGCCTCAGCCTCCCGAGTAGCTGGGATTATTCGCATTTACCATCACGCCCAGCTAATTTTTGTATTTTTAGTAGAGACAGAGTTTCACCATGTTGGCCAGGATGGTCTCGATCGCCTGACCTCATGATCCGTCTGCCTCAGTCTCCCAAAGTGCTGGGATTACAGGCGTGAGCCACCGCGCCTGGCTGGGAAAATTAATTTTTGAAAGTCCTGTAGTCAGCCTAGTCCACCGTAGCCTGCTGTTGACCTTAGTATTGGAAGAGCTAAGGATTCAAATGTTAAAATTAGAACTGACTTTCAGGACTGGCCTTACCTACCAGCTGGGCACCTTATTTTTATATAACGAACACTTATACAACATATACTAGGCACCAAGCACTGTTCTAAGCATTTTAGAAATATTTGCTTGGCGAATACTCATAGTGGTGTTATTGTAATACAATACTATTATGAAGTATGTTGTTATTATCCTCATTTTACAGAAGAAGAATCTGAGATGTAAAGGAATTTGCCAGCCTATGAACCTGAGTTTCAGCTCACTGCCCTAGCATATCCCCCGTTGGCTGGAGGGATATAGCCCTATTTCCACATCTACCCGCATGTAACTTTGAACAGATCACTTGGCATTGCTAGGAGGCATATGAGGGGTATGAAACAGTAGGCGGCAGGGGAGACAGGGCCTTTACACACACATGAAAAAGCAAAGAGCATGTACTTGGTACACTTACAGAGAGCCAGAGGAACGGGAGATTTCTTGGGCTGTTCCTCCCACCCCCATCCCTGTGTAGAGCAGCATGTTTGGGTTACTTCAATACCTTCTTATAATTCAATTCACAGCCTCGGCCTTGTACCATTTCCGTTTCCTTGAACTGCATCTAGACATGATTCTAGTCCCCACCAGCTTCTGACCTCATTACTCATTCTGTTTACAGCTTGGCCTCACCCTTCAGACTGCCCTGATTTCCCAGATAGGAATTTGGCTGCCCTCACTGACTAGGATTCAGATGTTTGCCCCAGCCACATTGCACCAGGCCCTCCTGTGTCCACACCCCTCCGCTCAGGCTGGCACCCTGGGACCCTCGCCTCCTTCCCTCACTGAAACCGCTGTCAAGGATCGGACAGGGCTCTATAAAATACATCCTACCACAGAGAGTTTGGGCAGGATTATGGAGGATCTTGAAGGAAACTTGGGAAACTCTTGAAGCATTTGGAGTTGGGTGATAACGTGATGAAGGGGGATAGATTAGAGGGAGGTGAGGCTGGAGGCAGGGGCCTCCATCAATGAGCTATTGCAGTGACACAAGTGACCCAAGGAAGGGCTGAGGGGGCTGCCCTGTGGAAACGGAAGCAAAGCATGAATGGGAGACAGAAGATGAGTCTCACAACACCTGGTCATTGCCTGAATTTGAGAGGAATGAATGGGGTGAGGAGAGTCGCACACCATGATTCTCCAAGGTTCCCATATATGAAGCATCTGGGAAACTGATGTCTCAAGGACAGGACCAGGGTGCTTGTGAGGCAGTGGAAGAGCCTGGCCTTGTGCCTGGCAATCAGGAATAGGCTCAACAAGTGTTTACAGAAGGAGGTATATTTATATCAAACCTCTAGATCTTGTCATTAAAATGTTAATGCCTGGCTGGGCACTATGGCTCACGCCTGTAATCCCAACACTGGGAGGCCGAGACAGGACGATTGCTTGAGCTGGGCAAGGTCGAGGCTGCAGTGAGCCAGGATCCTGCCACTGCACTCCAGCCTGGGTGACAGAGTGAGGCCTGTCTCAAAAAAATAAAAATAAATAACATGAGTTTTTTGGGTTTTGGTGTTTTTTGAGACAGGATATGGCTCTGCCATCCAGGCAGGAGTACAGTAGCACAATCTCAGCTCACTGTAGCCTCAACTTCCTAGGGTCAAGCCATGTTCTCTCCTCAGATTCAGTAGCTGGGACTATAGGTGCGCCACACCATGCCTGGCTAATTTTTCTATTTTTGTAGAGACAGGGTTTTACCATGTTGGCCAGGCAGGTCTCGAACTCTTGAACTCAAGCCATCTGCCTGCCTTGGCCTCCCAAAGTGCTGGGATTACAGGCATGAGCCACCACGCCCAGCCCCACAAAAATAAATAAAATAAAATAAAATATTAATGTCCCATGGAAGGAAAAAAACAAGAACCACAGTGAGCCTTGTACACCTTCGTTTTAAGAGAAAGAAAACCCGGGGGAAATCCAAGAATGAGGTTTGGGAGGCCCGCCTCGGCCTCCCAAAGTGCTGGGATTACAGGCATGAGCCACCGCGCCCGGCCTCCATGTACCTTTTTCTTTTCACCTCTCTTATCTCCTTAGCAATTTAGGTCAGAACAGGAAACTGTCCCCCAAAGAGAGAAAAACTCTTAAAAGTAATTGAAAAAAATGTTTTTGTGTTCATGTTTGACCATGCCTATATATATTTTTTGATACAGAGTTGTTTTTTTTTTCAGATGGAGTCTTGCTCTGTCGCCCAGGCTGTAGTGCAGTGGCGTGATCTTGGCTCACTGCAACCTCCACCTCCGGGGTTCAGGTGATTCTCCTGCCTCAGCCTCCCGAGTAGCTGGGATTACAGGCTCCCGCCACCACGCCTGGCTACTTTTTGTATTTTTAGTAGAGGCGGGGTTTCACCATGTTGGTCAGGCTGGTCTCAAACTCCTGACCTCATGATCCACCCATCTCAGCCTCCCAAAGTGCTGGGACTACAGGCGTGAGCCACCACGCCTGGCCGACGTGTACCTTTTTCTTTTCACCTGTCTTATCTCCCCAGCAATTTAGGCAAGAATAGGAAAGATTTGTCTCCCAGAGAAAGCAAAACTCTAAAAGTAATTGAAAAAAAAAAGTTTTTGTGTTCATGTTTGACCATGCATATATTTGTTTTTTTTTTGTTTTGTTTTGTTTTGGTTTTTTTGATACAGAGTCTTGCTCTGTTGCCCTGGCTGGAGTGCAATGGCGTGATCTTGGCTCACGGCAACCTCCATCTCCTGGGTTCAAGTGATTCTCCTGCCTCAGCCTCCCAAGTAGCTGGGATTACAAGTATTGCCACCACACCTGGCTAATTTTTTTTTTTTTTTTTTGAGACGGAGTTTCGCTCTTGTTGCCCAAGCTGGAGTGCAATGGCTCTATCTCGGCTCACTGCAACCTCCGCCTCCCAGGTTCAAGCGATTCTCCCACCTCAACCTCCCAAGTAACTGGGATTACTGGCACCCGCCACCATGCCCGGCTAATTTTTTTTCTATTTTTGTAGAGACAGGATTTCGCCATGTTGGCTAGGCTGGTCTTGAACTCCTGACCTCAGGTGATCCACCCACCTTGGCCTCCCAAAGTGCTGGGATTACAGGCGTGAGCTACCGCACCTGACTGCTTTAAGGTGATTTATAATCGATATGTTGGGCCTTCCCTACAGATTAAGTTCCCTGCCCCCCCACCGCCCCAAGACAGAGTCTTGCTTTGTCACCCAGGCTCAGGCTGGAGTGCAGTGGTGCGATGTCAGTTCACTGCAACCTCCACCTCCCAGGTTCAAGCAATTATCCTGCCTCAGCCTCCGGAGTAGCTGGGATACAGGCGCCCACCACCACGCCTGGCTAATTTTTGTATTTTTAGTAGAGTCGGGGTTTCACCATGTTGGCCAGGCTGGTCTCTAACTCCTGACCTCATGATCTGCCCACCTCGGCCTCCCAAAGTGTTGGGATTACAGGCATGGGCCACAGCGCCCAGCCCAAATCAAGTTTTGATCGATGGGAGATAATAGTCCCAGCAGCTACCATGTATTTTTTCACTGGTAGGTGCTGTGTTGATGGCCTTGTATTCATTCTCATTGAGTCCTCTCAGTAACTGTTACATATGCCTATCCCCGTTGGACAGATGAGGAAATTAAGACTCAGGGATTAAGTGACTTGCCCAGCAGTAGCTGCATGTTGATTCCTTTTATTTTATTTTATTTTATTTTTTTGTCTTGCCTGATTCCAAGCTGACATTTATTGAGCACTTACTACCTGCCAGGTTCTGTACCAGTGCTTCACAATGGGTCCTTAGGACCACACTATGTGAGATAACTATTCTTATTATCCTCATTTTTCAGGTCAAGAAGCAGGCTCAGAGAGGCCTAACTTGCAAATATCACACTACTAGAAAGTGGCAGAAACAGGTTGTGACCCCAGGCAGTGGGATTCCCAGCTTTTGACCACTGCATTTAGTCGTTAAAAACCCAAGACAGCCTCTCTATAATTTAGTGTTACTCCTGAAGTGATCCCAGGGAAAGACCCTCAGGACATGTTAGATCAAGACTCCAGGGTTTGCCCTGACTGTCTACAGAAGGGAGAGCTGGGGAGGATAGGGCTGGGATTCTGAATTGGTTAATATCTGCACAGAGGAGGGCAGAAGCAGCTAAGCCGTGTTCGGACTGCTCTGTGCGTGCCCTGGAAATGCAAGCAGCCCTCAGCTTCTGTGGCTGGCCTGGATGGCTGGCAGCAAGCCTGCAGGAGGGAAGCCCCGTCTCAGGGAGGGGCAGCCAGACCCTCGGGCAGTGGCTTCCCCCTCTCTGACCTTTAGCTGGAGCTGATGAATTGGCAGCAACTGCATGACATCAGGGAGACATTTTCTTCTTTGTGAGCTCAGAGCTTCCATTTAAAAATTCCTCAGTCACAAGACCGAGGCTGCAGCAGCCCGGGCAGCACTTGTGGTGGCAGCAGGTGATGTGCACTTGCTCCAAGTCCTCCAGAAGTCTGCGTAATCCCCGGGATTCCGGGCGGCCGCTGGGATGGCCATGTAAGGTGTGGTTGTTGGCCTTATTTATCCCTGTGGCGCTGCCAGCTCTTAGAAGCCCTGCAGGGAAGGGATCATGGGGGGGTGGGGCAGGTCCCATCAGCTGGCGCCTGGGAGTCACCAGCTTCCTCCAGCAGTTTCCTCTGCCTGGCCCCTCTCTCCCTTCTTGTCTTTACCCCTGGTGAAAACCAGCACTCAGTTTAAAATTAAGTGAGCTCAAAAGTTATCCAAACATGTTTGTCTTGACTTTTGTATGTGGGGCAGGTGGAGGGAAGAGAGGCTGCAGTGAGTCAAGATCGTGTCACTGGACTCCAGCCCGGGTGACAGAGCAAGACTCCATCACACACACGCGCGCACACACACACACACACACACACACTCTCTTTTCCCTAAACTTGACGGTGGCAGAAGGAACCATTATTTTATTACAGCAAAAGGCAGAGTTGAAAGGGAAATTAGATCTCTAAATACTCCAAGCTCCTCATTTTACACAGGAGGAAACTTCCAGCTCAGAGAAGGGAAGTGACTTGCCCAAGGTCTCACCACAAGTTAGTGGCAGAGGAAGGACCAGAACTGATTACCTTGGGCAGCTTAGCTTTTCTCTCTGAGCTTCGTTCCTCCATTGATAAAGTGACATGGTGGAGTTTGATGATGCACAAGATTTATCTCCAGATCTCAAAATACAGAACCATAACTGAGTGACCCTCTCAGGCTCCCTGGGGGATCCTAGAGGATCCAGGGGAGCAGAGCCCTGGAGAAGGCAGGATATATGGTAAAGAAGGTGGGGACTGTTTGATGAACAAGTAACTCCAGGATCTTGGGACAGATGATTCATTACCTCGGCTAGCTGCCTCTTCACCTCAGTCTCTCCCCTGCCCTTGCCCTTGCAGAAAAGCATTCCTCCCACAACAGCCATCTTCCCTCTTTTCCTTTCTTCCCAACCCACAGATGTACGTATTCCCTAATTTATGATTATTTGCTGGGCCACTATTACTCTAGCTTATATATTTATAGCTTTCCGGTAACACTCATCTAGGAATCACTCAGGGTGTCAGGTACTAAGTACTTTATATTATCACATTTAATCCTCCTACCTCCACCCTCTGAGTTAGGCTATATTATCCTCAGTATGTAGATAAAGAAACCCAGGCTACGTTGAGTGCCGTGGCTTACACCAGTAATCCCAACACTGTAGGAGGCCAAAGCCAGAGGATCGCTTGAACCTAGGAGTTCGAGGTCAGCCTGAGCAACATAGTGAAAACTTGTCTCTATAAAAAAGAAAGAAAGAAAAGAAACTCAGGCTCAGAGACTTACATCTTTGCATATTCCTATAGTTAATAAGTGGGGAATCCCTAAAGTGACCCATATTTGGCTGGAGACTAAGGACTAGTTTATTTATTTATTCATCCTTATTTTAAGATGGAGTCTTGCTATTTTGCCCAGGCTCGAACTCCTGAACTCAAGTGATCCTCCCTCCTCAGCCTCCTCGTGATGCCATCACTCCTGGCACTGAGCTCTAGTTCCTTTTTGTGTGTGTGTGAGACAGTCTCACTCTGTTGCCCAGGCTGGAGTGCAGGGGCGTGATCTCAGCTCACCGCAGTCTCAACCTCCTGGGCTCAAGCAATCCTCCTGCCTTAGCCTCCAGAGTAGCTGGGACTACAGGAAACGCACCACCACCCCAGGCTAATTTTTTGATTTTTTGTAGAAATGAGGACTTGCCATATTGCCCAGACTTGAACTCCTGAGCTCAAGAGATCATCCTGCCTCAGTCTCCCAAAATGCTGGGATTACAGGTGTGAGCCACCATACACTTAGTTCTTTTTTTTTTTTTTGAGACGGAGTCCTGCTCTGTTCCCTAGGCTGGAGTGCAATGGCATGATCTCGGCTCACTGCAACCTCTGCCTCCCAGGTTCAAGTGATTTTCCCTGCCTCAGCTTCCCGAATAGCTGGGACTACAGGCGCATCTGCCACCACGCCCCACTTTTTTTTTTTTTGTATTTTTAGTAGAGAGGGGTTTCACCATGTTGGCCAGGCTGGTCTTGAACTTCTGACCTCAGGGGATCCACCCACCTTGGCCTCCCAAACTGCTGGGATTACAGGTGTGAGCTCCTGCGCCCAGCCTAGCTCTAGTTCTTAACCACTGCCCTGGATTACCTCTCTGGCAGCCCTGAAGCTCTGGCTGTGGTCTATTAGTTGGGTTGGATGTAGTAGGTGCTAATGAGACTGTGAGGGCCCAGTATATTTGTCCTAACTCGAGGCCAGAGACTGCACCCTTGAATTTGACCCTCATCTCATAATGAATACTCAGGATTGGGGCTCGGCCCAGGGAAAAGAAGGAGGATCGTTTGTGTCTTTTGTGACTACTGGACAAAAATTTGAAATGATCAGGTATCATTTTGTTATGCTGAGTTTCCTAGTAGCTAAAGAGGACACAAACCCACCAAGTTGTTAACATTGACACACTACATTATACAGATCTGTTTGCAGACACTTCCTAGCGTAGCAGTTTGAATACTATCCTATAACTGAACTCTGTAGTTTTGGCGCTAAAGTATCTTTCGGCTACCCTGAGTCATGCTCTTGTGGCACCTCCAGCTGGTCAGCAAGTCACACAAAGTGGCGTGGAGATAGTCGCTGAAAATGCAATCATACCCTATTTTTGTAGATTCCAGGGATCCACCAGGAAAGACAATTCTCGAAGAGGTGCCATCAAACGTTTGAGGGTTAAGAGGCCAGGTGGGTGGGACTTGGTGTGAGGACATGCAGGTACCCTCAGGGACAAGCCATTGCTTTGTTCATTCCTTCCACATACTCTTACTGAGCACCCATATAAGCAGGTTAGACCCAAGACTGTATTGGACCCTGAAAATTCTGAAACTATGTTTATATGTCACCTCTAGAGACCAACATATAAGCAAACTATTATTATACAATGTGAGACATGCTGTCTTAGAGCTATGAGCCCTTGGTGGAGGGAGCAATTAGTTTTGCTGGGCCAGGGGTGAAGTGCTGGTCTGGGAAGGCCTCCCTGGGAAGGTGTCCTTTGAGCTGAATATGGAGATAAGAGAAGGAGGGGAGAGTACATTCCAAACCCAGACAGGAGCTAGAGCAAAGGTACAAAGGCCTGCATGACCACAGCCTGATCAGGGAACTTGGAGTCCAGCATGTTCTACAGAGAGCCGG
The DNA here is from genome assembly GCF_000951045.1 of Mandrillus leucophaeus. NCBI lineage: Eukaryota > Metazoa > Chordata > Mammalia > Primates > Cercopithecidae > Mandrillus > Mandrillus leucophaeus. The sequence goes on along the minus strand of NW_012103142.1, from coordinate 4,374,762 downwards.
CTTGTCTTTTTATGCAAAGAACTTTTGCGGGTATCAGTCTATATCATCATTATCGTCAAAGCTTACGTTTATAGACCTGGTTCTGTGCCAGACACTCTGCAAAGTACTTTACTCACATCTCCTTTTATTTTTATTATTTATTTATTTTTTTTTTGAGATGGAGTCTCACACTATCACCCGGGCTGGAGTGCAATGGAGTGCGATCTCAACTCACTGCAACCTCTGCCTCCTGGGTCAAGCGATTCTCCTGCCTCAGCCTCCCGAGTAGCTGGGATTAGAGGTGACCCACCACACCAAGTTAAGTTTTGTATTTTTAGTGGAGACAGCGTTTTGCCATGTTGGCCAGGCTGGTCTTGAACTCCTGACCTCAAATGCTTCACCTGCCTCAGCCTCCCAAAGTGCTGGGATTACAGGTGTGAGCCACCGTGCGTGGCCAGAGGGTGGTCTTTTAAATATGGGGAGGACATGCAGTGGGGATGTTAGGATTGAAAATTAATCAGGTTTAGATTTGGAGGGCTATAAATGCCAGGCTGGAGAGTTTGAACTTCATTTTGTAATGGTATAAAGAAAGATGGAGGGGAAAGGAATGTCTGTTCTGCCTGAGCACTGAACTAGCACACACCTTATCACATTCAGCCTTGGTGAGCAATGAAGGTTTTGAACACAGCACAGATAATTTGAAGACGGTGAACTGTATGGGATGCAGGATGAATGGAAGTGAAGGAGTTTACAAGTGGGGTTCCAGTTTGTAAGTTACGTCAAAATCCACTGGTGAAGAGTAGAGAGTTAGAGCCTAAATTACAGTGATGACAATGGGATAAAAAGGGAATATTTAATTTTATCTATTTTTGTTCTGTTTTGTCTTTTAGAGACAAGATTTCAGTATGTTGCCCAGGCTAGTCTCAAACTCCTGGCCTCAAGCAGTCCTCCCACCTCAGCCTCCCAAAGCACTGGGATCACAGGCATGAGCCACCATGGCCAGCCCTGGCCCTGGGACATTTTATATAAATATGCGAATATGTGATAAATGTCTTTTTACAGCGAAATTATTCTTAAGGTTTTTGGAGAGAAAATGTATAAAGGCTTTAACTATATAAAGTATATGTGATTTTCATAAAATCAATGTAGTTGTAGTGAACTGAACCGACAAAATATCTTTTTAAACATAAATTCTGGTTCATCAGTTTTCCACATTTGATTTTTGGATATTAGTTTTTTGTTTTTTTTTTTTACTATGGACCCCACTTGAACAGTCATAATACATTCTCTTGCAAATATTTTGAGCCCAGAATACCACTTGTTGCCTGTACCTGAATGAAATTCAGATATCTGAAAGCTTGAATTGGAGCCTAAACTTAGCCCCCTACTGACTTGGAGAAGAATCTAAACTTGGCAAAATGCCTCCATCTCTCTTCAGGCAACGGTCTAAAAAGTAGCTCCCCTAGCCCCCACCCCCAACTAATGAACTATATCTAATAGCCTCTCTTTAGAGAGTCCTTTGAGAAAGAGATGGCGTTTGTTTTTGACCTCATTATCCATTTCAGCCTGTCCTTGATGAAAATAATCGCCCCTTAGGCAGGTACATTCCTCACATTCCTCTCCCTGTTAGCTGCTAAGACGTCGTTAACCCCGGTGACCATGGGAAAACGCCGCTGTCTGCTTCAGAGAGTCTAAGGGGAGTGGGCCCAAGATAACAAGAGGTGAAGAGGTCAGAGTGGGAGCCCCTTTCATCTTTTCAGGCTGTTTCCAACCCAGACAAAGGATTCTGTCCAGGGGTGCAAAGCCCACGCGGCTTTATTTTATGGTCTGGCCCTGAAAGGGGGCTGGGAGGGCCGTGTCTTATCTGGATATTGTTTTGGAGGCGAATGCCGGGCTCCCGGGAAGTCCTCGACTCCTGCGGGAATGCTAAGTGGAAGGAAGGGCCAGCAGCCCCCACTTGGGCGGAAGAGACCACCCAGCTACTCAGAGGAGGGTGTGAAGGGCTTGAATGGAACGAGCTGCCCTGCAGGATTTATCATTCAGACAGTGAGATTAAGGGTGTGAGACTGTTTAGCTGCTTCAAATCAGGGTAGCTCTTGCATTTGCCGCCATAGAGAGAAAGGGAAGGGGGAAAGTGGCGGGGGAAGGGAGGCCGGGGTGGTGTGGAGATGGACGGCAGGCAAGGACAATTTGGAAATCTGTGGGGGAGGGGGAGATCCGGATTTCCTCCCATCTTGCCGCTAACCTGCTTTACACTTTGAGCATGTCATTTCTCCCTTTTGTAAAATGAAGGGATTGGAAGGATACCAGAAGGTGCCTCAAGGGGCTGCCTTAGAGTAAGGGGAGGGAAGGCTTGTGCTGCTCCACCTCCTCGCCCATACACTTTCCCCTAACTTGCCTCATTGACTGTTTTATTAGAAAAGCAACACAGCTGTCGGCCAGGCGCGGTGGCTCACGCCTGTATTCCCAGCACTTTGGGAGGCCAAGGCGGCGATCACGAGGTCAGGAGATCGAGACCATCCTGGCTAACACGGTGAAACCCCGTCTCTACTAAAAATACAAAAAATTAGCCAGGTATGGTGGTGGGCGCCTGTAGTCCCAGCTACTAGGGAGGCTGAGGCAGGAGAACGGCATGACCCCAGAAGGCGGAATTTGCAGTGAGCCGAGATCGAGATCGGGCCACTGCACTCCAGCCTGAGTGACAGAGCGAGACTCTGTCTCAAACAAAAACAAAACCAAAACACAGCCACATTATCAATCACTGAAAGTCAAGAACTCGCCATCTCACCAAAATCCTTCCCCAGTACCTTCATACAATAATGATAGCCTTCAGGATGGGCGGATTCCTTTCTGTCTTTTTCTCAAATATCTCTCTATATATTGACATCTCTGTTGTACACATGCAATTTTGTGTCGTGCTTTTGCTTTTTCCAATAAATTGTTCTTTCCAATAAATGTACAGTGCTGGATCCCTTTTCTCACACATCCTAAGGGTCATAGCCCACACTCTTATAACAAAAGACAGGTTGACAAGCAAAAAGTCTAACACATTTTTTTGTTTGTTTATTTATTTATAGAGACGGGGGTCTTGCTATGTTGCGCAGGCTGGAGTACAATGGAAATTCGCAGGCTCAATGACAGCTTTCTACAGCCTCGAACTCTTGGGCTCAATTGATCCTCCTGCCTCAGCCTCCTGGAGAGCTGGGCCTGGCAACAAACTTATTTATTTATTTTTTCTAGATACTGGGGTCTTGCTCTGCCCCAGGCTGGAGTGCAGTGGCACCATTATAGCTCACTGCTGCCTCGATTTCCTGGGCTGAAGGAATCCTCCCGCCTCAGCCTGCGTAGTAGCTGGGACTACAGGCACGCACATGCCACCATGGCCGACTAATTTTTAATTTTTTTTTTTTTTTTTTTTTTTTTTTGAGACAGAGTCTAGCTCTGTCGCCCAGGCTGGAGTGCAGTGGCGTAATTTCGGCTCACTTCTACAGGAGCCTAAACTTAGCCCCCTACTGACTTGGAGAAG
>NW_012103142.1:4366041-4367003 GCF_000951045.1 Mandrillus leucophaeus | reverse complement strand
GCCTCCCAAAGTGCTAGGATTACAGGCGTGAGCCACCGTGCCCCACCAGGATTCTAGTTTCTATAACCCGCCTTGGGGAAGAGGAATTTTGTTTTCTAGGACTTCAGGTGGAAGAAAGAAGGGTGAGAAACAGGAGGGCAGGAGGTCAGAGAGAACTGACTTCTGAGGCTGCTTTGGAGGCCTTCCAGCCTCCTTTAGTTCATGCCAAAGTGCCATACTTTGGGGTGTTGTTTCTGAGCACCAGCAACATCTCCTGTCTGCCCCTCCAGATTGCCCTCCATCTGCCTGCACCCTGCTGGGTGCTCCAGGAGGCTGCTGTGTGCTGCTCCCCTGCCCTCCTCTGGCTTCTGGTTGGGTTTGAGGGATATTCCTTCCCCTTCTTCCTCCCTTCCAGATCACCGAAGACTAACAAAGTCCCTCCATCAAAGCCTGCGACTCCTGTCTGGGGGCCCTTGGACCCTCTCCAGGTAGCTCTCCCCTCATGTTCCAGCAGGGCCCCCCTTCCCCCTTGACACCTGGCCTAGCCATGGAAACAGCGCCCCTCTGTTCCGTCGCTTTTCCAGAGCCACCCACACCTTTGTAAATAGTCACTTTATTAGACCCTTTTCAATTTTCCCAATTTTGAGCGTGCCATCTGTTTCCTGCAGGGACTCTGACTGTCACGGGATATATATCATTGGTATTTTCCACATTACCACGTGTAATCTGTGTGGACCATAGCTGCATGGCATTGTGTTGAGCATATATACCATAATTCAGTTAACCATTCCCTTATGGGTTCACATTCAATTGGCCTCATTTTTTCTGTTTCAAAACCTCAGTGAAATACTCCTTGCCTGAACTTTTTTTTTTTTTGAAACGGAGTCCCGCTGTGTCCCCCAGGCTGGAGTGCAGTGGCGCGAACTCAGCTCACTGCAAGCTCTGCCTCCCAGGTTCACGCCATTCTCCTGCCTCAGCCTCCC
>NW_012103142.1:4362648-4364756 GCF_000951045.1 Mandrillus leucophaeus | reverse complement strand
GGGCATGGTGACGCACACCTGTAGTCCCAGCTACTCGGGAGGCTGAGGCAGAAGAATCGCTTGAACCTGGTGGGTGGAGGCTGCAGTGAGCCAAGATTGCGCCACTGTACTCCAGTCTGGGCGACAGAGCGAGACTCCGCCTCAAAAAGAAAAAAAAAAAAAAGAACGAGAGAGAAAAAGAAAGAAATTAATTCAAAGATAAGATAGATGAGAAATGGTTGTTGGAAAGAGCCTTGCTGGCTGTCTGCACTGTCTCAGGACAGGGCCGTCTAAAGTGACATTTATCACTGTGGCTAATTTATTTACCAGAGTCCAGGAATTGGACCCTCACCTGATTTTGTCTGATTTTTGTCTGGTTTTGTGTGATTAGTATATAAAATAAGAATGCCAATTGTTTAGTTTACGAGTAGAAAAAAAAATGTCTATTCTAATGTCATGTGGACTGAATCTTTGCATCAAGTAGAAGCCAAGTGATAATAGGAACATTGTTTGGGGAAGCTCGGGTACATTGCAAGGAATGGGCAGATGACTTGAAAGCTTTGACGACATCAAGCTCTACAGGCAGACTCAGCCATTCCCACAGTAGGGACTGCCTTGCCCATCTTATGGGACGCTAATAAATATTCCAAGCCTGTTGGCCAAAACTCCCTTCTCTACGCTCTGGATAGTGCTCTATAAGCACTGTCACCTGGAGTGACTCCACCTTTTCCCAGCCTTTGACCCTGCATTTAAAGGATGCCTTGCAACTTTTATCTGCATGGGAATCACCTGGGGATCTTGCTAAATGCAGATTCTGATACTATGGATCTGAGGAGGGCCTGAGATCCTATTTTATTTTTATTTTTAGAGACAGGGTCTCACTCTTTTACCCATGCTGGAGTGCAGTAGCACAATCAGCTTACTGCAGCCTTGAACTTAAGCCTGTGCTTGCTTAAGTGATCCTCTTGCCTCAGTCTCTCGAGTAACTAGGACTACAGGTGCATGCCACCATACCTGGCTTTTTTCTTTCTTTCTTTTTTTTTCTTTTTGAGACAGAGTTTCGCTCTTGTTGCCCAGGCTAAAGTGCAATGCCATGATCTCGGCCCACTGCAACCTCTGCCTCCCGGATTCAAGCGATTCCCCTGCCTCAGCCTCCCAAGTAGCTGGGATTACAGGCATGTGCCACCACACCTGGCTAATTTTTATTTTCAGTAGAGACGGGGTCTCTCCATCTTGGTCAGGCTGGTCTCAAACTCTCAACCTCAGGTGATCTGTCTACCTTGGCCTCCCAAAGTGCTAGGATTACAGGTGTGAGCCACTGCACCCAGCAGGAGCCTGCATTCTAAATATGCCTCAGCAGATGCCAAAATGTGTTCAAGCAATATGCAATGGAGTCTTCTAGAACTGCTGAGTCTCTTTAAAACCATGTTTATCTCTGTTCTAATCTCCATGAGGTGGCTGCTTTACAATTTATTAGGGTGGTGCAAAAGTAATGGTGGTTTTTCTACCCCCTTTACTTTTGCACCAATGCAATAATACTCAGGTGGGAAATTTTCTGTTTTAGTTGCTGGTTGAGGAGTCACCTGGGTGAGAGGGGACCTTTGCGGTAGTTCCCTGATGCAGCAGGAAGAGATCCCTGAGGAGGTGGGTGCTTCACCTGGAGCTGAAGGCCTGAGGGTCCCACTTTGATGCTATCTCCCCATGCCCAGGAACTACAGACCAACCACTCACCTTGCACTATTTTTTTTTTTTTTTTTTTGAGACAGAGTCTCGCTCTGTTGCCCAGGCTGAAATGTAGTGGGGTGATCTTAGCTCACTGCAACCTCTGCCTCCCAGGTTCAAGCAATTCTCCTGACTCAGCGACCCGAGTAGTTGGGGTTACAGGCACGCACCACCACACCCAGCTAATTTTTGTATTTTTAGTAGAGACGGGGTTTCACCATGTTAGCCAGGCTGGTCTCAATCTCCTGACCTCAGGTGATGTGCCCGTCTCGGCCTCCCAAAGTGTTGGGATTACAGGTGTGAGCCACCGCACCCTGCCTCACCCTGCACTTTTACCTAAAACTGGAAAACTCAGCCCACCTGAAATCTTTGTTTCCTCTCTTGTTTGTTTGTTTGTTTGTTTGTTT
>NW_012103142.1:4359385-4360918 GCF_000951045.1 Mandrillus leucophaeus | reverse complement strand
TCAAGCAATTCTCCTGCCTCAGCCTCCCGAGTAGCTGGGATTACAGGCGCCCGCCACCACACCTGGCTAATTTTTGTATTTTTAGTAGAAACAGGATTTCACCATGTTGGTCAGTCTGGTCTTGAACTCCTGACCTCAGGTAATCCGCCCTGCCTCGGCCTCCCAAAGTGCTGGGATTACAGGCATGAGCCACCGTGCCCATCTCAAAGCTTTTAAATGCTCATCATGAGTCCACATCTTTTGCCTCATGTGCTATCTGTTGCTGTCCCTGACATGCACACCACATTTGCCCACACGTTATTAAAAATTACCCAAGGACCCAGAGTTGGGAGCAGACTTGGTACTGCGACCTGTATTTTCCCTCTTAGACTGGGTCTCATGTCTTCTTTTTTTTAAAACAGGGTCTCACTCTGTCGCCCAGGCTGGAGTGCAGTGGCATGATCTCGGCTCACTGCAACCTCCACCCCAGTCTCAAGTGATCCTCCCACCTCAGTCTCCCAAGTAGCTGGGATTAAAGGCACGTGCCACCATGCCCGGCTAATTTTTGGATTGTAGTAGAGATGAAGTTTCATCATGTTTGCCAGTCTGGTCTCAAACTCCTGACCTCAAATGATCTGCCTGCCTTGGCCTCCCAAAGTGTTGGGATTACAGGTGTGAGCCACCACACCTAGCCAAGGGTTGCATATCTTCTTGACTTTCCATGTAAAAATTATCATTGTAACAGTTTTGTGCCTCTTCCTCCAGAGGTTCTGCGATTTTGACCATGCTCATTCTCGCTGCCATCATCCTCACTCAGGTTTTCATCCTCACACGTGAATTATTGCATGGCAGTCACTCAGGTTATTAAGACTTCAGCAAACACTCATGGAGCCTTACTACGTGTCAGGCCTGTGCCAAGCTTGAGGATCGGGCTGACTATATCCTTGGCCCTGCCCTCAAGGGCTTTCCAGGGAAATGGCCATATAGAGGTCTGAAACAGGTCGCTACAACAGGACACGGAAAGGGCATTGATGGGGAGATGTGCAGGGGCCTGAAGAGGGCCAGGTGACGGCAGGCTGTTCTTCCCGTTGCTCTTCAAGCCTTCGGGTTCTCTCCTGTCACACGCACTCAATGTTCTGTGTGTCCACTGGTCAAGATCCTTTGGTGATGTTACAGCGCCAAGACTTCAGCTTGGGATTCAGTGTTCTCCACTATCTGGCCCCTGTATCTCACTGTTCCCCAGGACGACCTTCTGTGCCATTTGCAGCTGCCTCCCAATTGGTGCAGGTATTTTTCACACAGCTTCCTACCATATAGTCAAAGAATCACAGTAGTAACCACAGTACTACTCATTGCCTGTCTATGGCCCTCTGCTAAGGACTTTGTTGTGTTATTTTATGTAATCTTCACAACTCATTATGGTAGGGATCATCTTCCTCATTTTGTAGATGAAGACACCAAGGTTCAGAAAGTTCAAATAATTTGCCTAAATCGTACAGCTGGAGTAAGGCTGAGTAGAACTTGGCCCCCCGGTCAAGCCCAAAGTCATCCTAC
>NW_012103142.1:4351052-4352530 GCF_000951045.1 Mandrillus leucophaeus | reverse complement strand
GGACTACAGGCACACACCACCATGCCTGGCTAATTTTTGTATTATTAGTAGAGATGAGGTTTCACTGTGTTGGCCAGGCTGGTCTTGAACTCCTGATCTCAGGTGATCCACCTGCCTCAGCCTACCAAAGTGTTGGGATTACAGGTGTGAGCCACCGTGCCCGACCTTTTTCAAATAGTTTTGACCTTTGGTTGGTGGAAGCCATGGATGCAGAACCCACGGATATGGAGGGCCGACTACATAAATAATTATTTTATGGAGCTTTCCTATGAAGGTGAGTGGAGAAAGGGGATGCAAGCTGGAGAGGGTGCTATGGTTTGAATGTGTCCCCCAGAGTTAATGTGTTAGAAACGTAATCCCCAATACAACAGTGTTGTGTGGTGGAACCTTTAAGAGGTGACTAGGCCGGCCAGGCACCGTGGCTCACGCCTGTAATCCCAGCACTTTGGGAGGCCGAGACGGGCAGATCAGCACGAGGTCAGGAGATCGAGACCATCCTGGCTAACACGGTGAAACCCCGCCTCTATCTACTAAAAATACAAAAAATTAGCCGGGTGTGGTGGTGCATGCCTGTAATCCCAGCTACTGGGGAGGCTGAGGCGGGAGAATGGCATGAACCTGGGAGGCCCAGCTTGCAGTGAACCAAAATCGCGCCACTGCACTCCAGCCTGGGCGACAGAGAAAGACTTCATCCCAAAAAAAAAAAAAGAAAAAGAGGTGACTAGGCTGCGAAGGCTGTGTCCTCACAGATGGATTAATGCCATTGTTTCGGGGGTGGTTTTCTCATTAAAAGATGAGCTTGAGCTTGGCCCCCTTCCTTCTCCCATTGCATTCCCCTCTCTCTTGCCCCTGGGATGCCTTATGCCATGTTATGATGTGGCAAAAAGGCCCTCACCAGATGCCAGCCCCTTGACCTTGGACTTCCCAGCATCTAGAACTGTGAACCAAATGAATGTTTTTTCTTTATAAATTACCCAGTCTGTGGTATTCTGTCATAGCAGCACAAAGCAGACTAACACATAGGGTCAAGGGCAACTTTTTTAAAAAAGATGAGTGAAATTACAGCATATTTATGTGCTGATGAAAATGATTCATCAAAGGAGAAAACATGACACGAGAGAGGATGGAGAATGACTGGAGTGAGGGGATGGGAACTCGTGCTCAGTGAAGGTGTATGCCTTAGATAGGGGCATAGACCATTTATCCCTAAACTACAGAAAGGCAAGCCGAGCATGTGGGCACATTCTCCCATCTCGTGACTTACTGAGTGCTTGACTTGCAAGAGATCATTAAGACTTTGAGTCTGGGCTGCCTATCCTTCCTCTCCATTTTGCAGATGAGACATAGAGGGAACTGGACTTACCAAAGGACACACCAGTGATTGTTATGTGTGCACCAATGATTATTTGTTTTGTTTGTTTTTGAGACAGAGTTTCGCTCTTGTTGTCCCTGCTGGAGTGCAATGATGCGACCTCGGC
>NW_012103142.1:4346553-4348741 GCF_000951045.1 Mandrillus leucophaeus | reverse complement strand
CAGTGGCACAATCTTAGTTCACTGCCACCTCTGCCTCCCGAGTAGCTGGAACTATAGGCATGTGCCACCACAAATACAAAAAAAGCAAATTTTTGTATTTTTAGTAGAGATGGGGTTTCATCATATTGGCCAGGCTGGACTCGAACCCCTGACCTTATGATCCACCCACCTCGGCCTCCCAAAGTGTTGGGATTCCAGGCGTGAGCCACCACACCCGGCCAAAATATTCACTTCCTCCTCCAGCAGTGAATGAAAGCTGAGAGACAAATGTCTTCTCCTTTTCATCCCTTGACAAACAGTTTGGAATCTCCTTAGCTGGTCCTCTGGGGTCAGGCATCTGTCTCCCATAGTGGTGGGCAGCTCAATAATGCTCTCTTGAATTGTGTTCCTTTTTTTTTTTTTTTTTTTGCTGTTTAACTTCTCCTGTCCCTCTTTTCTGCTCTTTGGAATTTCATTCCCATATAAGCTACCTACATGCCATCTGTTTATTAAGGTTGCCCTCCTAGGGGAATGTGGGCTATGCCATGTGACATTCAATGCTATGAGACTAAATGAGATCAGCAACAGATTAAGATAGGGAACAGATCCAAGGACTGAATCCTACGACCCTCCAACGTTTGTTGTTTTTAGAGATAGGGTCTCGTGCTGTTGCCCAGGCTGGAGTGCAATGGTGTGATCATAGCTCACTGCAGCCTCGACCTCCTGGGCTCCTCCCTGTTTCAGCCTTCTGAATAGCTGGGACTATGGGCACGTGCCACCATGTCTGGCTCTCTCTAACATTTAGAGATGAAGGAGATGAGGAGAACCTAGCAAAGGAGACCTTGATGAAATAATCAAGAGAATATAGTGTCTTGGAAGCCAAGAGGAAAAACAAAAAATGTCTCAAGGAAGGAGGAATGCTCAGCTGATCCTTGCTGAACAGTCAAGGAAGGTGAAGATTAAGTGATAACCTTTAGGTTTAAGCACACTAGAGGGGACTGGCAATCTTAACGAAGAGCAGCTTGGGTGGAATTACAGAGTGATACAAATGGGTTCAACAGAGAATGGAAGGGGAGAAAGTACTATTGTCCCTTATCTATCCTTCAGTAGCTGCTGGGGATTGGTTTCAGGAGGCCCCTGAAGATTCTAAAATCCATTTTTTTTTTAGAGATGGGGTCTCACTATGTTGCCCAGGCTGTTCTTAAACTCCTGGGCTCAAGCAATCCTCCCACCTCAAAAATCCTCCCACCTCTCAAATCACTACATTTACAGGAGTGAGCCAAGGTCCCTGGCCCCTAAATCCTTGGGTGTGCAAGTCTCTTATATAAAAGGGTGTAATAGCTGGGTGCAGTGGCTCACACCTGTAATCCCAGCACTTTGGGAGGCTGAAGCAGATGGATCACTTGAGGTCAGGAGTTCCAGACCAGCCTGACCAACTTGATGAAACCCATCTCTACTAAAAAAATACAAAAATTAGCTGGGTGTGGTGGTGGGCACATGTAGTCCCAGCTACTCAGGAGCCTGAGGCAGGAGAATCTCTTGAACCTAGGAGACGGAGGTTGCAGTGAGCCAAGATTGTGCCACTGAACTCCAGCCTAGGTGACAGAGTGAGATGCCATCTCAAAAATAAATAAATAAAATAAAATGGTGTAATCTTTGCATGTAACTTACACATCCCCCCATATACTTTAAATATTCTCTAGATTAATTTAATACCTAACAGAATGTAAACGCTCTGTAAATAGTGTAAATAGTGTTATACTGTATGTTTTTATTTGTATTATTATTATTTTTTGAGACAGGGCCTCTCTTTGTCACTGAGATGGGAGTGCAATGGCACAATCACGGCTCACTGCAGCCTTGACCTCCCTGGGCTCAGGTGGTCCTCCTGCCTCAGCCTTCCAAGTAGCTGAGACCACAGGCATATGCCACCATGCCTGTCTAATTTTTGTCTTTTTGTAGAGGTGGGATTCCACCACGTTGCCCGGGCTGGTCTTGAGCTCCTGGGTGCAAGCTGTCTGCCCACGCTGGCCTCCTGAAGTACTGGGATTACAGGCTTGAGCCACCATGCCCAGCCTATTTGTATTATTATTATCATTTATTATTTAAAGTAGCAGGATTTGATCTGTGGGCTTTAATTTGCCAACTCCTCCTGCACAATGTTTGAATGCTTTCTGTTGGTTTTTTTGTTTTGTTTGTGATGGAGTCT
>NW_012103142.1:4342985-4344534 GCF_000951045.1 Mandrillus leucophaeus | reverse complement strand
GGTTCAAGTGATTCTCCTGCCTCAGCCTCCCAAGTAGCTGGGATTACAGGCACCCACCAGCATGCCTGGCTAATTTTTTTTTCCTTTCTTTTTTTTTGAGATGGAGTCTTGCACTGTCACCCAGGCTGGAGTGCAGTGGTGCGATCTCAGCTCACTGCAACCTCAGCTTCCCGGATTCAAGCGATTCTCCTGTGCTGGGATTACAGGCGCCTGCCACCACGCCTGGCTGACTTTTTGTATTTTTTAGTAGAGACGGGGTTTCACCATGTTGGCCAGACTGGTCTCAAACTCCTGACCTCATGATTCGCCTGCCTTGGCCTCCCAAAGTGCTGGGATTACAGGCATGAGCCACTGCACCTAGTCTGCACCAGTGATTATTAGAGGCAGAGCTGGAATCAGAATCCAAGACCTTTCTTGCACCACCCAGCACATTCGGGTTCTCTGTGGTCAGATGTTCTACCTGCCCCACCTGTGCTCTGGGTAGTAGATGCATAGTGTGGGGGCCTCCAAGAAGACACTGGAAGAAGAAAGTGGAGAACTGAACAAACTTCAGAATAAGATCAATAAGCCATGGGGTTAGGTGATTTGAAAGTCTACTGATGAGTCTAAGGGATCTCCCTAGATGTATTTAGGAGTAACCGAATCATTGTAAGGAAAGCTATAAATTGGCAAACTGGACTCAGAAAAATCTGTCAAAATGCAGAAAGAGGATAGTGTAAATCCAAGTGCAAACAGAAGGGCATGGATCCTTCTGGAATATAGATTCCTGGTTTCAAATGTTCCATCAAGCTTTGTTTCCTGATGTGGGGTTTGGAAACATAGTCCCTTTAAGCTTAGATGGAGTTGAATGCTGCAACTCCATTCAGTACTGGATGATGAGTTTCCAGAAGGGAGAGGCCGCAACAAAAGAGGCACAAACAAGCTGGTCCCATGAAGGAGCCAAACACCAGATTTCACCTTGACCTCCAGGAAACTTGTGAAACCACTGCATTCTCTTTCCCCTAATTCCACTCATTTCAAAACATTCTCTGAGCTGTTGTGCGAGGCACTGTGCTTAGTGCTATAGGTATGGCTGGTAAGGGAGAGGTGGAGGGTGGTGTACAGAACAGATAAACTGAAGGAGGTCCCACCTTCCAATTTTTATAGCCTTCTAGTAAGAATGAGCGATTCACACATTGGACTGTGATTTCATGCCCACTACTCAATCTCCTGATCACTCATTCTGCTTCTCAGCTCTGTGCTGGACAGGACAGGGCGTGTAACATGGGGGGAGTCTGTGTCTCTAGTCACTGCAAAGATAACTCCCTGACTGTGGATTCAAAGATATAAATTATAAACTGCTATTGGGTACAAATTATTCCCACGTGAGCTTGTTGAGCGTGATCCACTTATCTCTAGGGCTGATCGCTAGTTAAATCCTGCCCAAGTGGCTGAAAGCCTGTTTGTTTTACGACAAACAGGAGACAGAGGCCCTGCTGAAATTCGGGTGTAAGATTGAACCTTAAGCCAATGCTCTAATATGGTTTTTTTTTTTTTTTTTTTTTTTTTT
>NW_012103142.1:4317292-4342335 GCF_000951045.1 Mandrillus leucophaeus | reverse complement strand
GACTTCCAACACTCAGGCTGTTGAGGATAGGTGGAGGAGATGAGCTGGAATGTCATCAAGAGATAATCCAGGAAACGCTTCTCTGAAGAAATTACCACGATCTCTTCATTTCTGCAGCACTTTGCAGTTGTTTTCAAAGCATTTGCAGTATCACTGATTTCATGGAATCCTCACATCGCCCCACGAAGTAGGTGGAGCAGGTTTTATTATCACTGTTTTGCAGCTGAAGAGACTGAGGCCCCAAGAGGTGGCATGACTTGGCCCAGGTCACATGGCTAATAAGCAGTTGAGCTGGAGCTCGAGTCCAGGTCTCCTGACTGTGAGTCGAATGCCCAGGTGTCAGCCAGCCATTCCTCGGCGGCTCAGCTGCCTCCTCAGCCCCCTTGGCTCTCAGATGAGAGGCCCGGGGTGAGAGCATGGGCTTCACTCCCAGGATGACCTGGGTTCGAGTCCCACCTCTGCCCTAACTAGCTGTCTGACCTCGGGCAAGTTGCCAAACCATCTCTGTGCCTCTGTTTCCTTGTCTGCAAAATGAGCAAAATAATAGTACCTCCCCGTCAGGTGATTTGGAGGAGTAAATGAGATATTAGAGACAGAACAAAACACAATGTCTGGCACAGTTCGAGGCATCAATAAATGCTATACTACCCCCTGACCAAAGTCTGTTTTCCTCGAAGATGCAACCCGGAAGAGAGTACTCAAGAATCTTGCAGGCCAGGCACCGTGGCTCATGCCTGTAATCCCAGCACTAGCACTTTGGGAGACTGAGGCAGGAGGATTGCCTGAGTTCAGGAGTTCCAGACCAGCCTGGGCAACAAGGCAAAACCCCATCTCTACAAAAACTACAAAATGGGCAGGGCGCGGTGACTCACACCTGTAATTCCAGCACTTTGGGAGGCCGAGGTGGGCAGATCACCTAGATCGGGAGTTTGAGACCAGCCTGACCAACATGGAGAAACCCCGTCTCTACTAAAAATACAAAATTAGCCGGGCATGGTGATGCATGCCTGTAATCCCAGATACTTGGGAGGCTGAGGCAGGAGAATCACTTGAACCCGGGAGGCAGAGGTTGCAGTGAGCTGAGATTATGCCACTGCACTCCAGCCTGGGCAACAAGAGCGAAACTCCATCTCAAACAAAAAACAAAAAACAAAACACGGAACTTAGCCGGGTGTGATAGCATACACCCTGACCCTGGAGTTCGAGGCTACGGTGAGCCAACTGTGCCACTGCACTGTAGCCTGGGTGCCACAGTGAGACCCTGCCTCAAAAAAAAAAAAAAAAATGTCTTGCAGAAGGCTCCCTGATTTCCTTCCTCATCATTTCTTGCCTTTCCCCCCTCTCACTTTGTGATAATGCTACCTCAAATTTGTATGGGCCAGGCACAGTCGCTGATGGGCACAGTGGCTCATACCCGTAATCCCAGCACTTTGGGAGGCTGAGGGGGGCAGATCACTTGAAGTCAGGAGTTTGAGACCGGCCTGGCCAACATGGCAAAACCCCATCTCTACTAAAAATACAAAAATTAGATGGGCATAGTGGTGCACGCCTGTAATTCCAGCTACTTTAGAGGCTGAGGCATGAAAATTGCTTGAACCCAGGAGGCAGAGGTTGCAGTGAGTCGAGATCACGCCACTGCATTCCAGCCTGGGTGAAAAACAAAATAATAATAATAATAATAATAACAACAACAATAATAATAGTAATAGTAATAATTTGTACATCCCTTTTTACTTTATTTTTCTTTCTTTCTTTTTTTTTTTTTGGAGATGGAGTTTCACTCTTGTTGCCCAGGCTGGAGTGCAGTGGTGTGATCACTGCTCACTGCAACCTCCACCTCCCAGGTTCAAGCGACTCTCCTGCCTAAGCCTCCTGAGTAGCTGGGATTACAGGTGTCTGCCACCACATCCAGTTAATTTTTGTATTTTTTTTAGTAGAGACGGGGTTTCACCATGTTGGCCAGGGGCTGATCTGGAACTCCTGACCTCAGGTGATCCTCCCGCCTCAGCCTTCCAAAGTGCTGAGATTACAGGCGTGAGCCACTGCGTCCAGCCTCTTTTTACTTTTCTTTTCTTTTCTTTTTTTTTTTAGACAGAGTTTTGCTCTTGTTGCCCAGGCTGGAGTGCAATGGTGCAATCTCGGCTCACTGCAATCTCTGCCTCCTGGATTCAAGCAATTCTCCTGCCTCAGCCTCCCGAGTGGCTGGGATTACAGGCATGTGCCTCCACACCTGGATAGTTTTGTATTTTTAGTAGAGACGGGGTTTCTCCATGTTGGTCAGGCTGGTCTTGAACTCCTGACCTCAGGTGATCCACCCGCCTTGGCCTCCCAAAGTGCTGGGATTACAGGTGTGAGCTACCATGCCCAGCCCTCTTTTTACTTTTCAAAGTGCTTCCCCACTCAGCACCTCTTGGGATCCTCCCGTCAACCCTGTAAGATAAATAGAACCAAAATCTTCGTTCCCTTATTAGAAGTGAGAATACCAAGGTGAGAGAGGTGAATTGACTGTGCTAAGGCAACATCTCTGTTAGCTGAGGAGCTGGGACTCTTCTTTCGGTTTTGATTCCTTGCTGGAAATATTTGTGGAATTGTGTGGGTTTCCTTTCTTACCTTTGGAATTGGGAGCTAGGGGACCCCCTCATGGACTTTCTTCAAACTCAGGATTATCTTTGAGAACCCAAACGGTGAGGAGAAAAGTGGTTTACCTCCATGAGACTCCCCGATCCCACTCAATTTCCCTGCACATCAAGACCTAGGCCTGGGGATTGGAAAGGTAATCCAAGGTAAGGGGTAAATTCCATCTGCGGTCAAAGACCAGCTCTGAGCTGGCTTCCCATGAGCAGGGAAGGGTGGAAAGGTCAAAGGGTGGTGCTCTTCCTCAGAGTCCAGCGTCAGCTCTGCTACTTGATATCTGAGAACACCTTGAACAAGGCAAGGTGCACCTCAGCTTCCTCATCTCTAACAGGAACACTGGATTAGATAATGCTGACTTCCTGATAACATGAAAGAGATTTGCTTGAGGATAACAGTGACACATTATGCACTTGAGAAACATTTATTATGGAAAATTTCAAATAAATTCAAAGTCAACAGAACAATATAATGAACCTCCATGTATAGATCCCTCAAATTCAGCCATCATCAACATTCTTTCTTGTTTCATCTCTACCTCCACCACCTCACCCACTCAATGGTTATTTCTTTTCTTCTATATGCGGTGGGAAGGGCTTGCTTTGTTGACTAGGCTGGTCTTAACCTCTTGGCCTCCAGCGATCCTCCCACCTTGGCTTCTCAAAGTGTTGGAATTATAGGCACCTGCCACCACACCCAGCCTGGTTATTTTATTATTATTATTATTATTGAGACAGAATCTCACTCCTGTCACCCAGGTTGGAATGCAGTGGCACGATCTCGGCTCACTGCCTCCTCCAACTCCCAGGTTCCAGTGATTCTTGTGCCTCAGCCTTCTGAGTAGTTGGGACTGCAAGCGCGTGCCACCGCACCCAGCTAATTTTTGTATTTTTAATAGACATGGGGTTTCGCCATGTTGGCCCGGCTGGTCTCAAACTCTTGGCCTCAAGTGATCCTCCTGTCTCGGCCTCCCAAAGTGCTGGAATTACAGGCATGAGCCACCATGCCTGGACAACCTGGTTATTTCTTATAGTCTTTTTTTTTCCCCTTCTAGTGAAATTTACGTACCTTGAAATGCAGAAATCTTAACTGTGTAATGTTGACAAAAGGATCCACCCATGTAACCAATGTCCATCATTGGCAAATGTATTACTATAACTGAATTTATTAACAAATTAAACATTTAAATATGATTTTAGCACACTAGGGGTTAGCAAATGCTCTCTTTTTGGGACTGGCTAGGTTAGCATCAGATCTGCAGTCTTAAGTCATTATTTTCCTTCCTGCCTCTATCCATGCTGTCATCCTTGTGTGTCCCTGGAGCTTATGGCTTTCTCCTGCATGCACCTCTATCATGAGGCTTTTACTGTCTTGGCTACAAATTCTTATAAACTTGCTTTTTTTCTTTCCTATACATTTATCCTTCTCCGGGTTTTTTCTTTTTTTCTTTTTTTGTTTCGGTCTTCTATAACCTCTTTCTCATACCTGTTGCTGTTTTCTCCTTTAGAGTTCTTCCTTTTCTGTGTTCACTCCACCTTCTCTGATCTCACTGTCCTTTATCTTTTGGTCTGTTTATATGCTGGACATTAGACACTGAGCCATAACCCCAGGGTCCAGCCCAGGGCCAGGCACTTAGTCAACAGTGAGTAAGTGAATGAATGAAAGCAAAGGACGACACACTCTGGAACCATCTGCAATCTGGTTACAGTAATGTGGTCAACTAAGGAACCCTAACCCGTTACCCTGGACCACATCTTTCTCTTTGCATTGAGCAAGAAGCTATTTATCTGCCCTCTTGGAAGCACCAGCATTTGAAAGGAAGGAGGCTGATTTCCTGACAAAATGTGACCCAAAGGACCATCCTCCTCCTACTCCCCATCATTTAAAAAAAAAAAAAAAAAAAAGAGCAAGCCGGGGCTATCAGGGATACTTCCTGTTTTCCTCTCTTGAAAGCATCCTGGATAGATGAAACTGAAGGATCAAAGGGACTGCCTCCTCTGGGGCCTGGGGACTGGCAGAATGGCTTTTAACCCTCTGCTGTCTGCCATATGTGAGTGGCATGCGCAGTCGACGTCTTATAGTTCCCTAGTAGGTTTTTAACTTCTTTTGGGCAGGGGCCTTGGCATTCATTCATTCATTCATTCATCAAACATTACTGTACTGTACCAAATCCCAGGCTTTGAGGATCTGGGGATATAGAGATGAATATGACAGTCCCTAGCCTCATTCATCTAACAGTAATGATCCCATGTGCTAACATGATCAAGCATTTTCTCCCTGTGAGGCTCTTACTACATGCTTTTCATGCATTTGGTCCTCACAACAAGCTGATGGGGTATTCTTGCCCCCATCTTACTGATAAGAAAAGCAAAGCTCCTGAAGGTAAAATAACCTGATGCCGGCTTATGACTGGTAGGTGTCACGGCTGGGGTTAGAACTGAGTGGTCTGAGCAGAAACCATATTTATAGCTGATACACTAGCCTGCCCCTGGAGACCTGCCTCCGTGTTTGAAACATGGCAGTGACTTTATTGCTAGTAATTTTTACAAGTGCATTTTATCTCTGGGCTTGGTCAGGTGGCTTCTGGTGAACAGGTTTGTTTACATCCGACTTACTGTATCATATTGTATTAGAGCAGAGGTGAGTCAGCTTGCGGCCCCCTGAAGAGTGACAACAAGGCTGGAAAAACCAAGAGGCAACCTTTGGCCCTGTTTGGTGAACAAAGACAGCGTCAGGCTCTTGCTTCCCCTCTCTCATTTCTGGAATAGATCAGATTCCACAGATTTGTTTTGTTTTGTTTTTTGTTTTGTATTACATTTTTTTCAAATCTTGGAAAGAAAGCCAAAGGAGGCTGGGTGAGGTGGCTCATGCCTTGGAGCCTAGCACTTTGGGAGGCTGAGGTGGGCG
Source organism: Mandrillus leucophaeus (assembly GCF_000951045.1). Classification (NCBI taxonomy): domain Eukaryota; kingdom Metazoa; phylum Chordata; class Mammalia; order Primates; family Cercopithecidae; genus Mandrillus; species Mandrillus leucophaeus. Next base: position 4,336,797 of record NW_012103142.1, on the reverse strand, counting down.
GATTACTTGAGGTCAGGAGTTTGAGACCAGACTGGCCAACATGGTAAAACACCGCCTCTACTAAAAATACAACAATTAGCTGGGTGTGGTGGCAGGCACCTATAATCCCAGCAACTCAGGAGGCTGAGGCAGGAGAATTGCTTGAACTCGGGAGGCAGAGGTTGCACTGAGCCGAGATTACGCCACATAGTGAAACCCTGTCTCAGCTAGAAATACAAAAAAATTAGCCAGGTGTGGTGGTGAACGCCTGTAATCCCAGCTATTCTGGAGGCTGAGGCACAAGGATTGCTTGAACTTGGGAGGCAGAGGTTGCGGTGAGCTGAGATCACACCACTGCATGCCAGCCTGGCCGACAGAATGAGACTGTCTCAAAAACAAAACAAAACAAAAAAGGAAAAATATTTTCTCCATTTTTCTGGAGAGGAATTGAGGCTCAGAGTAGTTAGTTAATATACCCCAAATCACACAGCTAGACAGAGCCAGGATTTGATCCTAGGTTTGACTAACTCCAGACCCTCCACTTTAATCATTCTATTTCCCTGATGCTAAAGTTGGCAGAGAGAGGAAGAAACTCCCTTCCTGCTGAGGTTCCTGACAAACAGTAGGGGCAGGTGAGGGTAGCAAGTAACCTTGAGATCTGCTGGTTAGGGACGCCTGGCACAAAAGGATCTTAAGGTGCTTCTGATTCTGCAATTCTATCTCTTTAAGACCCAGAGTTCCCATGCCAAGCCTGCTCTGTGATCCTCAGAGATTTCAGGGGTGGGGAAACTGGATTGAATGCGCTGACATACAAGCAAAAAAAGACCTCAGCATTTTTGCCTCGCCTCGGTGGCTCCGGCCTTTTTAAATTGTTTTTCCCCTCTCTCTCTCATTTATTTATTACTATGCTATTCCTTGGCCCTGCTGCTGTGTCAATCCTGATAAAAGCAAATCACCCCACAAACAGGTGCAGCTGGGAGCTGCCCCTTGGACAGCTGCCAGGGAAATGTGATCGCTCAGCTGGGGTGACCTGCCCCAGCCCAACCCCCTCTCAGGTTCCAGCCCAGGGCATGTGTCCTTGGGCAGTTAATGTCTGTCCACATGTCACAGCCCTGGTATCCCAGTTGGCATTACGGACTTGTGCTGGTGTGTGTGGTTTGGGTGGGGTGGATATATGCAGGAGAGAAGGGAGGCTCCCAGGAGTCTATTTTCTCTTTCGGTTTCTTCCAACAAATTCAGAAAATACAATGTCACCAAGTCCCCCTTGCAAGTATTTGAAAATATTTCCTAAGAATATCACTGCCTTATTTCCCTAGGTAAGAAATATTTTTTCCCATTCCCAAATTCACACACACATGCAATGTAATGATCCAAAAGAAATTTTCTGAGTATCTCCTAGGGCTTAGCTGTGGGTTCACCTAAATAAACATTTCTTAGCCAACCCTGCTATCCAGAATGCATTTTGATGCTACCAAGCCATGTGACTTTGACTCTGGCTTGGAAAAGATTTTATTTCATTTCCCCTCCCCCCATTTCAGTGTTTTGTCCCCAAGCATCATTTCCCCACTTCCCTAGGGCACCAGCCTTTCCGGAAATGCCCTAGCTCTGCGTGCAGCCTCCGCCTCCCGGTGTGGAGAAGGCAGTGACAGCGCCGCGCAGGAGCCGCAGGGCTGGCCTGGGCGGAGGGCGAGGGGCAGGGGCGGCCGGGACAGGCTGCCCGCCTGCCGCAGAGCAGCGCGCAGCTCGGGGAGGGAGGAGGTTGCCATGCAAATGACGCGGCGTCCTGCGGGCCCCCCTTACCCGGGGGCCCTCTGGTTGCCAAAACAGAGCATTCCCCAGAACAGTCGCCTGGAAACGAGCGCTGTCATAGCAGCCTTGAGCTCAGTAGCAGCGAGCCAGCTGTGCTGCCACGAGGAGCTGGGTCAGGATGTTCAGACCTCCTCAGCACCCCCTCCCCACCCAGTCTCCACCTCGGGGAAGGGAGTGGTGGCTTGGCCCACCGTGGAGGGGAGGGAGGGCACTAATTGGATTGGAACACTCCTGAAACGCATCAGCTGCTCCTCCCTGGGGGAGGGGGAGAAAGAAAGCGGCAGACTGTCTTTGTGATCGGCTCAGCTTCTCTCTCCCTGCAGCCTCGCCCTGACCTGGTCCTCACCGGCCTCTGCCCACCTATGGCTGTCCTGGGGCACAATGGCAAGATCTTTGTAAAATGGAGGAGGCAGATACCGGATTAGATAACCACCAAAATGAAATTCAGCCTTGATATGAAGGGTACCGTGGTGATGCTACCGGGATCTGACCTGGTTTGGAAGGGTTAGGGAAGAATGCAGGTTTGCCACAGCCCCCATGTCAATACTCTAGTTACTTCTTCCCTTAACAGCCCCCGTCTTTCCAGCACCTTTTCTCATCAGCTCACCTTTGCCAGCCTGGTCTTCCCTAAACCTTGGGAGCATTTACTTTTTCCTACTTCATTTGGCACCCAGAGAGCTGCCTCATCATTTAAGCGTGTGTGTGCTCACCAATTAAACTACAATATAAACTTTAAAGAAGCAGGACCCATGTAATCATTGTCATGGCCCACCTTGACCATGAAGAACGAAACAGGCCGGGTCCAGTGGCTCACGCCTGTAATCCCAGTACTTTGGGAGGCCGAGGTGGGTGGATCATGAGGTCGGGAGATTGAGAACATCTTGGCTAACACAGTGAAACCCCGTCTCTACTAAAAATACAAAAAAATTAGCCAGGCATGGTGGTGGGTGTCTGTAGTCCCAGTTATTCGGGAGGCTGAGGCAGGAGAATGGCGTGAACCTGGGAGGCGGAGCTTGCAGTGAGCCGAGATCGCACCACTGCACTATAGCCTGGGCAACAGAGCAAGGCACTGCCTCAAAAAAAAAAACCAAAAAAACAAAAAAACAAACAAACAAAAAAAACAAGACAGAGTTTCACAGACTTGCTTGAATTTAGGTGCCAGTGATCTTTATCAACATAGTCATCACCCTGGGAGGCCTCTGGCATTGCCTTTGCAACAACTGTTTTAGATTGGCCTTCAGAGACTAGTAAAACCTCTTCTGGGACTGGGGAGGGGAGGAGATTCAGTGACAGCCTGAGTGACAGTAAGCCAACAGGTGGGCTACAGAGAAAGTGGACGACTACTCAGGACACACCGAGTGCTTCATGTGGTCCGGATGCTGCACACCAGCGCTTACAGGTGTGACTTAAGCATGTGTGTGCAAGGGAGTCCCCTTCCTTCAAATTCCTAAGGGGCCTTGGGAGTCTTAGGTACCCAAACAGCAAGTCTTCATTCAACCTGCCTTGGTAACGCAGCATGTAAATGTGCAATCTCTCTCTCCTCCCTCTTCCTTTCCTTTGAGTTCCTGCTGTCTGCCAGGCACTGAGCTAGGCTCTGGAGGTTCAGAGAATGATTAAATTAGTATCATTCTGTATTTATGAGAAAAAATCCTAAACCATATGTAGGGGGCATTTGCCGTGCCTATAGTCACCAGCATTTTTTGATCAACTTTCCTATTTTGGGTTTTTCCCACATCATAAATCCCACTTCCCCAAAGTAAAGGCCAGAAATTGACCTTCCCAGATGTCCTTGCAACTAACATGTAAGCAGGTGACCTAAGTTCCACTGATCAGATGCACCCACATGAGATTTTTTTTTTTTCTTTTTCTTTTTCTTTTTCTTTTTGAGGCCGAGTCTTGCTGTGTCGCCCAGGCTGGAGTGCAGTGGCCCGATCTCGACTCACTGCAGCCTCTGCCTCTGCCTCCCGGGTTCAAGCAATTCTCCTGCCTCAATCCCCCGAATAGCTGGGACTACAGGCACATGCTACCAAGCCCAGCTAGTTTTTGTATTTTTAGTAAAGACAGGGTTTCCCCATGTTGACCGGGATGGTCTTGATCTCCTGACATCGTGATCTGCCTGCCTCGGCCTCCCAAAGTGTTGGGATTACAAGGCATGAGCCACTGTGCCCAGTCTTTCTTTTCTTTCTTTTTTTTATTTTGAGACAGAGTCTTGCTCTGTCACCCAGACTAGAGTACAATGGCGCAATCTCGGCTTACCACAATCTCCGCCTCCTGGGTTCAAGCAATTCTCCTGCCTCAGCCTCCCAAGTAGCTGGGATAACAGTTGTGCACCATCCCTGGCTATTTTTGTATTTTTAGTAGAGACAGAGTTTCACCATGTTGGCCAGGCTGGTCTCGAACTCCTGACCTCAGGTGATCTGCCCACCTCAGCCTCCCAGAGTGCTGGGATTACAGGTGTGAGCCACCACACCCGGCCTGTTTTTCCTTTTTTAGACAAGGTTTTGCTTGAACTGGTCTCAAGCAGTTCTCCCTCCTGAGCCTCCCAGGTACTTAGGACTACAGTTCTACAGTTGTGTACCACCAACCACATGAGTTGTTTTTTGTTTTTTGAGATGGGGTCTCACTCTGTCACCCAGGCTGGCGTGAAGTGGCACAATTTTGGCTCCCAGCAACCTCCGCCTCCCAGGCTCAAGCGATCCACCTCAGCTTCCTGAGTAGCTGGGACCACAGGCGCGCACCACCACTCCCAGCTAATTTTTTGTATTTTTCGTAGAGATTGAGTTTCACCATGTTGCCCAGGCTGGTCTCGAACTCCTGAGCTCAAGCGATTGTGCCCAAATTGGCCTCCCAAAATGCTGGGTTTACAGGTGCGAACCACTGGCTTCACATGAGATTTTGATTTGGAAGAAAGCAATTGAGGAAGAAAGCATCCTGGGGAAGGGGGCTTTCCATCCTCTGAACCCCACACCCATGGCTGTGCCCATTACTCAAAGGCATGCAGTTGGCTCGTGTTGCCTTGTGATATGGCTCCTATTATTACCCAAGAGTCCTGTTTTACCTTGAGCAAGGATGACATGCACATTTGTGACTCATTTCATATTGTTCTGCCCTCTCCCATCTCCAGACTCCCAGAGGCACTGACTGTCCCGTGGCTGGCATGTGCACTGCAGCTATTTTTCACATGGGCACAACCCATCACCCAGCATACCGTCAACTCCACGGTGTCTTGGGATTGCAACTTATGTGATTTTTGCCAATCCCCTTTCCTACAGCTTTACAAGAAATAGGATTTTATGATATGCTTGTGGAAAATGAGAATCATATTGTTTTTTTTCAAATTGATGACTTTCTCCATAATAAAATTATAACATTTGCAGGCATAACCCATTCATTCATTCATTCATTCATTCATTCATTCAGCATTTAATGAGTGCCTATGATGTGCCGGGCATTGTGTTGAGTGCTGGGACAGAACTGAGTACAGCACAACTCCTCCTCACAAGATGTTAGTTTATTAGCAAGAAACAGGTAACAGGCTGGGTGTCATGGTTTAGGCCTGTAATCCCAACACTTTGGGAGGCTGAGGCCTGAAGATTGCTTGAGCCCAGGAGTTAGAGAGCAGCCTGGACAATACAGGGAGACCTTGTCTCTGCAAAAAATAAAAAAAAATTAGCCAGGTGGAGTGGTGTGCACCTGTAGTCTCAGCTACTCAGGAGGCTAAGGTGAGAGGATCACTTTAGCCCAAGAGGTTGAGACTGCAGTGAGCATGATCACGCCACTGCACTCTATCCTGGGTGTCGAAGCAGACATGTAAGTGGGGGAAAGGTGGTACAAGAGCTCTGAAGGCCAATGTGCAGAGTAGAGAAGGGAGTGGTTTGTTGGGCGCAGAAAAGACTTTTTCATAGGAACAACATCAAGTGCTTATTCTAGGACAGCTTTTTTCTCAGGACTTAATGTATATTCATTCACTTAATCTTCACAACAGCAATAAAGCAGGTGTTATTAATACCCTATTTTTTTTTGAGACAAAGTCTCACTCTGTTGCCCAGGCTGGAGTGCAGCGGCGCTGTCTCAGCTCACGGCAACCTCTGCCTCCTGGGTTCAAGTGATTCTCTTTCTCAGCTTCCTGAGTAGCTGGGATTATAGGCACCCACCACCATGCCTGGCTAATTTTTGTCTTTTTAGTAGAGACAGAGTCTCACCATCTTGACCAGGCTGGTCTCGAACTCTTGACCTCGTGATCCACCCGCCTCAGCCTCCCAAAGTGCTGGGGGTACAGGCGTGAGTCACCATGCCCAGCCAATACCCTATTTTACGGGTAAGGGAACCAAAGCCCTGAGACGTGTAATGTCTTGCACGGTTGCACAGCTGGTGAGTTGCAGAGCTGGGATGTGTCTTTCATACTTTAACATCCATGTGCTTAACTGCTGCACTACACTGCCTTGAGCAGATTCTGGGAAATGAAAACTTAGCGACCACCAGGCATCTTTACAGGCTCAGGGCATGGAGTGGCTGCCTGTTTTGTTCAGCTGGGACATGGTGCACTGGGAAATGGTATGGTGCAGAGGGCGGCCATCCAAAATACTTAAAAGTGATAGGTGAGAACTCACTACCACAAGCTTGGACTTCAGTTGCTCTCTTTGTTCCTTGATGGATAATTTCACTCCGTAAGAGTGGTTGACCTAGACAAAATTGTAAGGTTGGCAGAATGGGCTTCTTCCTAAGCAGATATAATTTGCTTTGGAATCTCAGGGACTTGGGATCTGGTCCCTACTCTTCCCTTGACCAGCTGAGTGACTTTGGGCAAGTCACTGAACATCTCTTATCCTCACTTCTCTCCACTGGTAATTGAGAATAATAATCTCATAGTGTTGACATAGGATTAAATGAGATAATGCATGTCGATCAGCTTAGAATGCAAACAAGCCAAAAGTAACATTTATTTAAGTTTTAAATTCACAATATCTTATCTACAACTCCAAACACCTAAAAGCTCTGAAAACAAAACACATTTGGCAACAAAACCTGAGTTTTGTTTGTTTGTTTGTTTTGAGACAGAGTCTTACTCTGTCACCCAGGCTGGAGTGCAATGGCACAATCTCGGCTCACTGCAACCTTCGCCTCCTGGGTTTAAGTGATTCTCCTGCCTCAGCCTCCTGAGTAGCTGGGATTATAGGCACTCGCCATCATGCCTGGCTAATTTTTGTATTTTTGTAGAGATGGGGTTTCACCATGTTGGCTAGGCTGGTCTTGAACTCCTGACCTCAGGTGATCTGCCTGCCTCGGCCTCCCAAAGTGCTGGGATTACAGGCTTGAGCCACAGCACCCAAAATTTTCCATGTACTTTTTTGCAGGAATATTAGAGTATTTGTTTAAAGTATTTTATGCCATCCCGGATTCTGCTATGGGCATTGCAAAATATGTGGTGTGGCACTGTGTTGCTTTTCTAAAATCCAAAAGACTTGTATTACAAAACACATCTGACCCAAAGGCATCAGATAAGGGATTTTAACTAGCATTATCTCATCTTTAGACCACTCTCTCCACTCCCAGTCCCCCTCTTACTCTAACTGTTCAAATGGCCATGGGGCATCTAGAATCAACCCTTCTCTGCAAAAGGAATACACATACACCCACATACCCTTTGGGTCTCCCCACACAATTGTCTCCCTCATCCAAGCTCCTTTGCTCCCACTATTTCTTCAGTCCTGATTTTTGCCAACCTCATTGAATTTAAATTCCCCCCATACCCCTCTACCCCCATGCCCTGGTCAAGAAAACAGATTTTAGACATGGCGCCTTCTCTGAATTACTCTGGTAGTATAGGCCCAGCCAGTTGTTACCTGCCTGTGGGCTGCAGAATTATTCCAAGAAACTCTATGTCTATTTGAACGCCAAATACTATCCGCCAACTGTGTAAGTAATGTCTGATGCGTAACTGTGCTACTCCTTTTCAGCTGTGCTGAAGGCCTGATTGTTTTTTGTCATAATGAATTTTCCCCGTTGACCAAAGCCCAAAATAACAGCTTCTCTCGTTTGCAAGGCTGCGGTCACTTCCAAAGGGAACAAGGGGTCTTTAGGCTGGGGCAGGTTGCAAACCACTGAGCTGGGCTGTCTTGGCAGTGTGCCATACCTCCTTGGTGCGGGGGAATCATGAGACCTGAGGTCAAGTTCCAGCTCTTCCCTGGCTGGTTAGAGGATCTTGAGGGCGGTCGCTTGTGATTTGAGAGGCTTTGGTTTCCTCATTCTGGAGCAGAGATCATGAAAATTATTTGGCAGGATTGTGAAGAAGATTAAATGAGATAATGAAAGGACTTTGAAAACTGTGAAGTGTTGCACAAATGGAAAGCTTGTTGTTGTCTTACACATATTGTCAACTTTTTTTTTTTTTCTTCTGGATGGAGTCTCGCTCTGTTACCCAGGCTGGACTGCAGTGGCGCGATCTCGGCTCACTGCAACCTCTGCCTCCCAGGTTCAAATGATTCTCCTGCTTCAGCCTTCCAAGTAGCTGGGATTACAGGCACCACCATGCCCGGCTAATTCTTGGATTTTTAGTAGAGATGGGGTTTCACCATGTTGGCTAGGCTTGTCTTGAACTCCTGATCTCAGGTGATCAGCCCGCCTCGGTCTCCCAAAGTGCTGGGATTAGAGGCGTGAGCCACCGCGTTTGGCCACATATTGTCAGCTTCTTAAAGGTGGGAATGGTGTCTTCTGTTTTCTTCAGTTTCCTCAGTGGCACTCCCCACCCCCATTCTGCAATCAACACGGGACTGGCTATAGAGATGGCCTTGTATGAAACACTGCAAAATAACTTGCACAGTGGCTTAGCAAATAAGAGGTATTTAATAAATGGTAGTTAATATGCATGCCTGTGCCATCCACTGTGCAGAGAAGCAGTGTAGTGCAGAGGTTTAGAGCACGGGCCCTGGTATTAATCCACTCTCTGCCACTTGCTGGGTTAGCACATGTGACCTTGGGCAAGGTTAGCACTAATAGGCCCTAATATTCTCATCTATCACACATGGCTGATGATAATAGTAGTTAATACATGAAGTTGTGAAAACTGAAAGGGTTTAGTCTATGTAACAGAGCTGGGCACGAATCGAGCACTCTGTAGGCATCAGTTGTTTTTGTCTTTTTTTGCAACAAGATCTCAATCTGTCGCCTAGGGTGAGTGCAGTGGTGCAATCATGGCTCACTGCAGCCTCAACCTCCTGGGCTCAAGTGATCCTCTCACCTCAGCTTCCTGAATAGCTGGGACTACAGGTGCATGCCACCACGCCCAGCTAAGCTTTAAATTTTTTTTTGTAGAGACGGGGTCTTGCTATGTTGCCGAGGCTGGTCTGAAACTCCTGGCCTCAAGCAATCCTCCCATCTCAGTCTCCCAAAGTGCTGGGATTACAGGGGAGCCACACACAGTTGTTATTTAGCTATTATATGCCAAACGATTCTTCAAAAGGTGGTCAGTGGCTGGGCGTGGTGGCTCAGGCCTGTAATCCCAGCACTTTGAAAGGCCGAGGTGGGCGGATCACCTGAGGTCAGGAGTTCAAGACAAGCCTGGCCAACATGGCAAAACCCTGTTTATACTAAAAACATAAAAATTAGTTGGGTATGGTGGCACGTGCCTGTAGTCCCACCTACTCGGGAGGCTGAGGCACGAGAATTGCTTGAACCTTGGAGGCGGAGGTTGCAGTGAGCCAAAATTGTGCCACTGTACTCCAGCCTGGGAGACAGAGCAAGACTCTGTCTCAAAAAAAAAAAAAAAAAAGAGGTGGTCGGAGAAGATCGCCAGACAGGAAGTCTAGCTTCTGGTCTTTGTTCAGCGTCAGTAAGGTCTTCAAAGAGGGTTAGATGGTCAGGCAGCCTCTCAGGATCAGCACAGATCATGCAGCGGTGAAATTCAGGCTTGGGTGTCATTTCCCCCAGCTGTGGGCGAAGATCCTAGACCAGACCAGATATCATTGGGTAAAAGGTGTGCCTGTTTAATATTTGGATAAATATCACCATTGTCCGACATACAGAAGTTTCTGTCTGCACCACCTCCTGTCAGAACAAGAATGCCTATTTTCCCATGCCCTAACCAACTCATATTTTTAAGTATTTTATTAATTTTTTGACTAGGTAATGTTTGCAGGTGGCAGAAAATTTAAAAAGGTAGGGAAGGGCATGCAGTGAGAGGTCTCTACGTTCCCGTCGCAGCCATCCCAGTCCCGGCCCCAGAACCACAAACTTTGATCTCAGCCTTTCTGGTAAATGGAAAGTGGTATCTCACTCAATCAATCTCACAATCACGTTGATGTGAAAACAAATTACTATATATTAGGGAGTAGAATGTTGCATGTGAATGAACTTTAAGATAAAACAGGAGACTTCAAAGGCATTTTATGCTCAAGGGTGGGGCAGGGCGTGGAGCGGCCCTTCTCTTGGGGGATACCTTGGTACGGCTGTGTGTTGGTCTGTGGAATGAATGCTGGACGGTGCCCCCACTCGTCTCAATCACATTGAGGTTTCCCTCATCCGCCAGTCACCTGTTTACCATACATCCCTCTGGGCTCTTCCTGCCCTTGGCCTGGTCACCACCTTGCTGCCTTACCTTAAGTCAGTCACCTCCCACTCTGGGCTTCCTGACTTGTAAAAAGGGGGCTGGACTAGGCCTCATTCCAGGTGTTGCATTCCAAGACTGATCAACTAATTCACATTAAAGTGTAGATGACTGATAACAGCTTAATGTATTACCTCTCCTGTGGGTGGAAACATTTTAAGAGATGCAATTTCTCATCCTCCAAGAATGAGTGTGCGTGGTGCAATTTCAGGTATGGTCACAGGTATGTGGGGACGATGTAGGGGGAGGGGTCCCTTTCCTGGCACCCCTCCAGTGGTCACTGTAGGCCCCCACCTGCTCCAGCCAGGGGTGGTGGCAGCCCTGAGGGGCGCAAACCTGCTGGCTTCTCTCACACCACACTCCGCATTCATTTCTCTCTGGCAGTGGCCAAGAGCAGAGTTTTGTCATACAGAAAAATGCCTCATCAGGGAAACCTACGTGTGTGGCCTGGAAAACTACCTTGTCCCCTGGGGCGAGGGGTGCGGTGGAGGTGTTAGCAACCTGATTTCCAGGTTCTCAGATCAGTTCTCGTCCTGGGTGGGTGAGGAGACCCCCACTGGAGGGCCACTGGCCTTCCGCCAGAGCAGGTGGTCCTGCCATACCTGGATCCAAGACGTCTGCTTTTTACGGAGAGAAAGAGGCTGTGTCAGACGCTGTCTGGTTTTGTTGGCTGAAGGAGGTTTGGTTTGGCTTCTGAATTTTCAGGCAGGGCTGATGGCCCGCAGCCACGAGCCACTGTTAGCCTGTGAGAAAGAGGAAAGGAGTTTCTTTAGCTGTGAAGTCTAGGCCGGCTGCTCTTGTGCAGTGCAGGCCACCGCATCCCAGCCCGCATTCCCCACTAACCCACTGGGCCCTCATGGGGTGCCGTTTTGTCCCACTACTGTCTGGGCCTTTCTTCAGTGGAGGCGGCTGGGGAAGCCAGTCTGTGCTGCCCCCAGGACAGCGGTGGGTGGGGATGGACACCTGGGGCTGAGGGGCCCAGGTCAGATCAGGGAGAGACGTGCTTCGCTTTCTGGCAGAACCTCCACTGTTGCAACTCCTCCTCCTTCCTGGACCAGGGCAGCTTCTCCAGACCTGATGATGCTTAACCCATGAGCCTCATCACAGAGCATTCAGAGCTCTAGACCCTCCCTATGCAAAGGGTGGTCCATGACCAGCCTCATCCGCCTCACCTGGGAGCCGGTTATGCTGCAGGCCTTAGGGAGGTGGGAATGCCATAGAAGCTCTCTGGGGAGGCCCCTCTGAGGTGGAGACTCATCACAGGCCTGATTCAATGGAGAGAGATGGGCACTGGGAAAGGAATGCACGACGGGGCCGCGTGCTGAACTAGGGAGGTGTCTTTTCTTTTCTTTTCTTTTCCTTTCCTTTTTTTTTTTTTTTTTTTTTTTTTTTTTTTTTTTTTTTGAGATGGAGTTTCCCTCTTGTTGCCCAGACTGGAGTGCAATGACGCGATCTCAGCTCATTGCAACCTCCGCCTCCTGGGTTCAAGCAATTCTCCTGCCTCAGCCTTCTAACTACCTGGGATTACAGGCGCCCGCCACCACGCCCGGCTACTTTTGTATTTTTAGTAGAGACGGGGTTTCACCATGTTGCCCAGGCTGGTCTCAAACTCCTGACCTCAGGTGATCCACCCATCTCAACCTCCCAAAGTGCTGGGATTACAGGCGTGAGCTACCACCCCCAGCCTTAATTTCTTTCAAAACGGTTTCTTTTAGTTTTATTTTCATTTTATTTTAAATAGGCAATCCACTCACACAGTTAAAATTCTAAGGGCACAGGAGGGTATGTAAGATACAGTTTCTTTTGCAGACTTGTTTCCTAGCTGCTTCCCCTCTCAAAGGCAACCCATGTGGCCCAGGGACATTAGATTATGCCAGTAAAAACATGCATGTGTGTGTGTGTGTGTGTGTGTGTGTGTGTGTATTCATACTCACTAGACCTCTTTTTTTTTTTGTTTGTCAAATGATCCTTTATTGAAATATTTTCCTTTGTGCTTCTTAACTAACTGGGCATTCCACAGCACCACTGTTGATGTCATCTATGATGTCATGAGGGTGGCAGCCATCAACATTACAGCCCACAGACTGGGCAGTCCCCAGGATTTCTTTAATGGTTCCAGTGAGTTCTCTGGCTAAAGGTCGGTGCCGCATCTGTCGAGGAATGTTGATGATCTCATCAAAAGTGACATTCCCACTATGTTGAATGTTTTCCTGTTTCTTTCTGTCTCTTGGTGGTTCCTTGAGGGCTTTGATGATCAGGGTGGAGGCAGAAGGCACCACCTCAGTCTGGGCCTGTCTGTTCTGAATGGTCAGTTTCACCGTAATCCTCAGGCCATTCCAGTCACCCGTTGCCTTGGCAATGTCATCACCAGCCTTTTTTGGAGACAGGCCCAGGGGGCCGATCTTGGGGGCCAGTGCAGATGTGGCACCAACTTCACCCACAGTGCACCTCAGGTATACGACTTTGATCTCGTTGGGGTCACACTTCGGCCACATGGTGGAGGCGGCTGTTGTCGGATGAACCCAGATTCTGGACGGCCAAAGAAAGTTGCACCTTGGCCTCCTCTGAGCTGAGAGCCGAAAAGCCCACTAGACCCCTCTTAAAAAATTCAAAGGTTGGCTGGGTGGGGTGGCTCATGCCTGTTATCCCAGCACTTTGGGAGGCAGAGGCAGGCGGATCACAAGGTCCGGAGTTCGAGACCAGCCTGGCCACTATGGTGAAACCCCGTGTCTACTAAGTATACAAAAAAAATTAGCAGGGCGTGGTGGCACATGCCTGTACCCAGCTACTCAAGAGACTGAGGCAGGAGAATTGCTTGAACCCGGGAGGCACAGGTTGCAGTGAGCCAAGATCACGCCACTGCACTCCAGCCTGGGCGACAGAGTGAGACTCTGTCTCAAAAAAAAAAAAAAAAAAAATTCAAAGGTTGGCCCATGGCACACAGCACAGTGTATGAACCTTACTTTCCTCACCTAGTATGTCTTGTAGATCATGCTATATCAGTATGTGAAGAACATCCTAGATACATATTTCAGATGAATATTATTCTACTCTAAAGATAGACCTCAATTTATATAGCCAGGACCCTACTGATGGACTTTTAGGTTGTTTAATAAATGTAGCCGAATTTTAGAATCTTAGAAAATGGAAGGTCATTTAACCCCAACTCCTACCACCCTGCCTAGGTTGTTTTTTTTTTTTTTTTTTAGAAATGAGGTCTTGCTTTGTTGCCCAGGCTGATCTTGAACTCCTGGCTTCAAGCTATCCCCCCGCCTCAGCCTCCTTCCCAAAGTGCTGGAACGCGCCCAGCCCTGCCAAGGAATTCTTTCATGGTATCTGACTGCATGCCTGAGACCCAGCTGCAATGTCACCTCTTCTGGGAAGCTCCACCTTCCTCTCCCTCTCATCGCCTTTGCACATACCTTAGCCAGAGCCCTAATCACATGATATGATTTAGGCAAAAGCGTGATAACTTTGCTTTTGTATCTTCTCAGCTCTGACCCTATTGCAGAGCACAGTAGGTACAGAACCAATGTGAATTGACAGTCCTTGAGAAGGGACGCCTCCAAATTTTGCTGCCTGGACACTTCCAGTAACAGGGATCTCACTTCCTGAAAAGCTCATTCTGCCTGTGAAAGGCGGTATCAGACAGTCCTTTGATGGAGCAAAGTCTGTTTCCCGTTGGCTTTTCCCTTTGGGTTCTAGTGCATCTTCTAAACACAAATGTAATCCCTCTTCCAGATATTTAAGATAACCTCATTTCTCTAAGCCAGATACCCATCCCCCTAACCTCCCCTCCCCCATTTCCTTTGGACTCTGGTTGCAGATCCTAGGCCTTCTAGCATTTTCCTGCAGACACTTTTTGATTTGTAATATGATTCATTTAAAAGTGATCTCTGTCCGGGCATGGTGGCTCATGCGTGTAATCCCAGCACTTTGGGAAGCTGAGGTGGGCAGATCACTTGAAGTCAGGAGTTTGAGACCAGCCTGGCCAACATGGTGAAACCCTGTCTACTAAAAATACAAAAATTAGCCAGATGTGGTGGTACATGCCGTCATTTCAGCTACTTGGGAGGCTGAGGCATGAGAATCACTTTAACCCAAGAGACGGAGGTTGCACTGAGTGGAGATCATTCCACTGCACTCTAGCCTGGGTGATGGAGTAAGACTCTGTCTCAAAAAAAAATAGCTGAAATTTAAAAAAAACTGACCATACCAAGTGTTCACCAGGATGTGGAGCATTAAAACTCTCCAGCACTGCTGGTGGGAGTAAGAAATGGAACAGGCACTTTGGAAAACAGTTGGCAGTTTCCTAAAAAGTAGTTAAAGATACAGCTTTCATGTGACCTAGCCATTCCACTCCAAAATGTTTACTCAAGATAAATGAAAGCATATGTCCATTCTAAGGCATATGCTCCTAGCAGCTTTATTTGAAATAGCCAATGTCCATTGGCAGTGAATATATCCATGCCATACAATTTGACTGAGCAAAACAAAACCTGCTTGAACAGGTATTGATACAATGATAGTGAACAACATTGATGAATCTCAAAATAATTATGCTGAGTAAAGAAGCCAGATGAAAATTAACGAGTCCATACTCTATGATTTCATTTATATGAAATTATAAAAAATGTAAACTAGGCCTCACGTCTGTAATCCCAGCACCTTGGGAGGTCGATGTGGGAGGACTGCTTGAGCCCAGGAGTTCAACACCAGCAGCCTGGGCAACATAGTGAGACCTTGTCTCTCTCTCTCACTCTTGTTTTTTTTTTTTTTTTGAGACAGTCTCACTCTGTGTTGCCCAGGCTGGAGTGCAGTGGTGTGACCTTGGCTCACTGCAACTCCACCTCCCAGGTTTAAGTGATATCTCGTGCTTCAGCCTGCTGAGTAGCTGGGATTACAGGCGTGCACCACCACACCCAGCAACTTTTTGTATTTTTTTTTTTTTTTGAGACGGAGTCTCGCTCAGTCTCCCGGGCTGGAGTGCAGTGGCCGGATCTCAGCTCACTGCAAGCTCCGCCTTCCGGGTTTACACCATTCTCCTGCCTCAGCCTCCCGAGTAGCTGGGACTACAGGCGCCTGCCACCTCGCCCAGCTAGTTTTTTGTATCTTTTAGTAGAGATGGGGTTTCACCGTGTTCGCCAGGATGGTCTCGATCTCCTGACCTCGTGATCCGCCCGTCTCGACCTCCCAAAGTGCTGGGATTACAGGCTTGAGCCACCGCGCCCAGCCTACTTTTTGTATTTTTACTAGAGATGGGGTTTTGCCATGATGGCCAGGCTGGTCTCGAACTTCTGACCTCAGGTGATCTACCCACCTCGGCCTCCCGGTGTGCTGGGATTTCAGGTATGAGCCACCATGCCCAACCAAGACTTTAAAAAAAAAAAAAAAAATTTCTTAAAAAAAAAAGAAAACAGCCAGGCGTCATGGTGTGCACCTGTAGTCCCAGCTACTCAGGAGGCTGAAGTGGGAGGATCACTGGAGCCCGTGAATTGCAGCTGCAGTGAGCTGTGATTACACCACTGTATTCCAGTCTGGACAACAGAATGAGTCCCTGTCAAAAAAAAAAAAGAAAAAAAAATCCGATCTTACAGAGTTATGACCTTTCAATGAATGGTATATAAAGGAAATAAACTTAACATTGCAATTGGTCCATCATGACACTCAATTTAAAAAAGCTACTTTTATAGCTTCGTCACTCTGGCCTGTCATAGTATTTTAAAATCTTCATTCTGCATATGGCAGACCTCTCATCTTGTAACATCTTTATATTTGATGAGCAGACCTACATGCTTTTATTAGAATTTCTAGCACAAATGCTGAAATGGACCAGGTCAAAACCTGCCCCATGGCACGTCACCATTGAGTCTCCTCCAGATCCTTGGGTTAGGAGAAATGAGTTCAGTGTCACATTTTAAAGTGCGACAGCTAATATGCCAGCTAATGTAGAAGATGTCAGAGGAGTGTAGTGTGGGATGAGCTTGAAAGGGGAGCAGCAGCTGTAGTAAACAGCATGGTGGCTCCTCAAAAAATTAAACAGAGTCACCATATGATCCAACAATTCAGTTTCTGGTTATATACCTCAAAGAATTGAAAGCAGGGACACAAACAGATATTCATATGCTCATGTTAATAGCAGCATCATTCAAAATAATCAAACAGTAGAAGTAACTCAAGTGTCCATCAACAGATGAATGGATCAACAAAATATGGCATATACACATAATGGAATATTATTTAGCTTAAAGTAGGAATTTGCATAATGGAATATTATTCAGCTTAAAATAGAAACTTGATATGTTTTTTGTTTGTTTCTTTTGAGATGGAGTCTTGCTCTGTTACCCAGGCTGGAGTGCAGTGGCGTGATGTTGGTTCACTGAAAATTCCACCTCCTGGGTTCAAGCGATTCTCATACCTCAGCCTCCCAAGTAGCTGGGACTACAGGCGCCCACCACCATGCCCAGCTAATTTTTGTATTTTTTAGTGAAGACAGGATTTCACCATGTTGGCCAGGCTGGTCTCAAACTCCTGACCTCAAGTGATCTGCCTGTGTTGGCCTCCCAAAGTACTAGGATTACAGGCGTGAGCCACCACATCCAGCAAAACAGAAACAGAACATTTGAGCTTTGAAGACATTACGTCAAGTGAAATAAGTCAGACAAAAAAGGACAAAAACATACTGTATGATTCTACTTATATGAGGTGCCTACCCATAGAAGCAGAAAGTAGAATGGTGGTTGCCAGGGGCTGGGCCGGAGGAAATGGGGAATAGGGAGTTACAGTTTAATGGGTGTAGAATTTTCAGTTTGGGAAGCTTAAATGTTCTGGAGATGAATGGTGGCACTGGTTGCATAACAATGTAGATGCTGCTGAACTGTACACCAAAAAGTGATATCAACAGTATATTTTATATTATGTATATTTTATCACGATTTTTTCTTTCTTTTTTTTTTTTTTTTTGAGATGCAGTTTTGCTCTTGTTGCCCAGGCTGGAGTGCAATGGCGCGACCCCAGCTCACTGCAACCTCTGCCTCTGGAGTTCAAGTGATTCTTCTGCCTCAGCCTCCTGAGTAGCTGGGATTACAGGCACCCACCACCACACCCAGCTAATTTTTTTTGTATTTTTACTAGAGATGGAGTTTCACTACGTTGACTAGGCTGGTCTTGAACTCCTGACCTCAGGTGATCCACCCCTCCTCGATCTCCCAAAGTGCTAGGATTACAGGAGTGAGCCACCACACCTGGCTTATCATGATTTTAAAAGGGGGAGGGGAGCAGCAGCCTGCTTAGCAGTAGGGAGGACCTGACTATGGGCTGGGTGGACAGCTGAGTTGAGATGAGTTGGAGAACAGGCTCACCTTGTCAGAACTGGGAGGTGACAGGCGAGGAGGCTGAGCATGCTCTGCTGAGCCTTGAAGTCCAGATTGAGAAATTAGGGTTTGAGATCCGAGTCACTTCTTGGGTCAAGTCTTTGTCTCCTGGTTAAAAAACAATTTCCTTGGGGTGGAGTAATCCAGGAGCTCTAAAGGTAGCAGGTTAAATTAATGCAGATTAGTTTAGTCATCAGCCATCAGTAGGGGGTTTATCATCAGAGAGTGGGGGCAGGTGGCATAGGACATTGTCCAGGGGTCTGATAGCTCTGGGCTTGTGTTGTGATTTCTCCATTCCCTGGCAGTGTGCCCTAAACTAGTGAGTGCCACCGTTTCCTCATCTGTAAACTGGGGATAATAGTGACCTTGCGTAACAGGGTTAAAAGGAAAAAGAGTTATATGCTAAGTATTTGCCACTTCTGTCTTCTTTCTCCTGCCAAGGAGGAAAGATGGCAGCTGGCCTGTTCAAATGCTGTTTCAAGAGAGGTGAGGCAGAGCAAAATCCAGAGTAGATCAAATTTCTTTGAACAAGAAAAGATGAAGGCAGCGTGTGGTGGCTCACACCTGTAATCCCAGCAGTTTGGGAGGCGGAGGCGGGCGAATCAATTGAGGTCAGGAGTTCACGACCAGCCTGGCCAACATGGTGAAATCTCATCTCTACTAAAAATACAAAAATGAGCCAGGCATGGTGGTGCACACTGGCAGTCCCAGCTATTTGGGAGGCTGAGGCAGGAGAATTGCTTGAACCCAGGAGGCGGAGGTTGTGGTGAGCCAAGATCGCACCACTGCACTCCAGCCTGGGTGACAGAGCAATAAGAGAGCAGCAGAACTAGGTCCGGGGTGTGGGAGGAGAGAAGCTGAGCTACTGTGCTGAGGACTGGGACTTGGGCAGGGATAGAAGCCCCTTGTGTTTTGTGAAATAGTTTCCTCTCTGTGCTTCCCCAAGAGACTCTTAGAGGAGACCTACTATGGTGCTTTCTAAGCAGTGTTGGAATCTCAGCTGTTTTTGAATGCTGGGACGGGCCTCCAGGTGGTTCAGTACATCTGGGTTCCATTTGCAAAGTGTCTGACACATTTTAGGAGCTTAACAAAATGCTCAGTTATTCTACAAGAAGACAGATCTGGGAGCTGGAGAGATGAGGGCTGGGTATCTTCGAAGAGCAGACAGAACACCTTCCTGAGATATCAGGCCACTAGGTTAGGTTAAAGGAGTGTTTTTAAAGGAGTGTTAGGTCCCCATGCCTTTCCTCTCTCTAGAGCTGCACTGTTCAGTATGGTAGCCAATAGCCACAAATATTTGCATTTTATTATTTTATTTTATTTTATTTTTTTGAGACAACCCAGGCTGGAATGCAGTGGCACGATCTCAGCTCACTGTGACCTCTGCCTCCTGAATTCAAGCAATTCCTATGCCTCAGCCTCTTGAGTAGCTGGGATTACAGGTGCGCACCACCACGCCTGGCTAATTTTTGTATTTCTTAGTAGAGATGGGATTTTGCCATGTTGGTCAGGCTGGTCTCGAACTCCTGACCTCAGGTCATCTCCCCTCCTCGGCCTCGTAAAGTGCTAGGATTATAGGTGTGAGCCACCATGCCCAGCCAGTATTTGCTTTTTAATTAAAAATGGAAAATAAAAATAAAAACGATGGTTCTCATTCACACTTAGCCGTACATCAAGTGCCCAATAGCCACCTGTTTTTTTGTTTTTTTGTTTTGTTTTGGGGTGTGTGTGTGTGTGTGTGT
>NW_012103142.1:4311560-4312632 GCF_000951045.1 Mandrillus leucophaeus | reverse complement strand
GTTTGTTTGTTTGTTTCAGACAGATTTTTGCTCTGTCACCCAGGCTGGAATGCAGAGGTGCAACCTTGGCCCACCACAACCTCCGCCTCCAGGGTTCAAGCAATTCTCCTGCCTCAGCCTCCTGAGTAGCTAGGATTACAGGCATGGGACACCACACCCGGCTAAGTTTTGTATTTTTAGTAGAGACAGGGTTTCACCATGTTGACCAGGCAGGCCTCGAACTCCCGATCTCAGATGATTCGCTCACCTCGGCCTCCCAAAGTGCTGGGATTACAGGCGTGAGCCATTGTGCCCAGCCGACCCTGTCTCTTAAAAAAAATAAAAAAAAAAAAATTAAAAAGCCTGGGTCCTACGTCCCGTGTTGAGAAAGCCCTGTGTAAAGGAAGGAATGCATTCTTTGCCGACAGCAATGTGCAGTTCATCAGGCGATAGTGTTGATTAGAGGCATGGAGTGGTGTCACTGGAGTCTAGTTCCTCCCCACTACCTAGTTGTGTGATCTTGGGCAAGTCTCCTGCCTTGAGCCTTAGTTTCCTCATCTGTAGAATGAACTTAAGTCTATACTCCCTGCCTCACACCGGTGTTGTGAAGATCAAAGGGGAGAATATGGAGGAAGACATAAGTGGTAACTCTTGCTGAGGTCTGAGCTGTGCTTGTGATGTGCTTACTGTATTCCCATCAAACAGGGAGATTTCATTCTGCACTTTAACGCCTCAGGGATTGTACAGCTTCCATCCCCCTGCTAGGCACCCAGGGGTGCTATAGGGCCGTATGGCCTCATAGGTGACTCAGGAACAGATTCTCTGTACCCCAAATGTGGTTTCACTCTCCGGTTGCAATGGTTCTTTGGGAAATAATAGTTGTTCATGGATGTTCATTACAGTGTTGTTTCTGATAGGCCAAGAAAAGTTATTTCTCACTATAATCCCCAAGCCCACTGTAGTACAAGTGCTCAAGAAATGGATAAAGACCCACAGACCCCACTTTCCATCCTCCTCAATGTCTCCTTTTGTGGTAATGAGGTAGACCCCTTCCCTAGCATGTAAGGATTAAATAAGGAGCTGGGGCAAGAGC
>NW_012103142.1:4307784-4310290 GCF_000951045.1 Mandrillus leucophaeus | reverse complement strand
GGGGTTTCACTGTGTTAGCCAGGACGGTCTCAATCTCCTGACCTCGCGATCCGCCCGCCTCGGCCTCCCAAAGTGCTGGGATTACAGGTGTGAGCCACCACGCCTGCCAATAGCAGCATGTTAATAGTGGCCACCATATTAGACAAGGCAGATATGGAATCTTTCCATCAGCATGGAAGGTTCTGTTGGACAGCACTGTGCTAGAAAGATGAGGAAAAAGCCAAGTAGGTCGGTTTGTTTATACCCTGAATTGTTCCTCAAAGGATCTGAGGCAGCTGAGGACAGCCTGAGGCCATCAGACCAGAGCCCTGTGGCTGGAGCGGGGGAAGGTTGGCGTGTGGGCTGAACCCAGTCAGGAGTGGAGCCACAGAGAGAAGCAAGGTCCCAGTTGGCTGAGCTCCAGGACCCAGATAGGAAATGGGAGGAAGGTGGGGGTGGGGTTGTTGTGGGAGTGACTGTCAAAGGACAAGGCCGTGTGCAATCAAATGTTGAGCAATGAGTCTGCTGCGGGAAGAGGCTCCCCCATTCCTCTTAGCAGCGTATGGTTCTCTGACCTGTTTAATCAAGGAGTCTCCTGTGCCCTGCTGTTCTCAAGTACAGATTCCAAATTCCAGCTAATCAGATGCAATTACAGGATATTGTTGGGTGCAAGTTCTGACTTGCAGCACCTCGGGTAGGATGCCAGGCCTGGGTCCCTGCACACCGCCTGGCTGGTATGTTTTCAGCAGCCGTCCTGGAGGCGGTGGGGCCAGGAGACATCCTTCCTGGTGGCGGTGCTGAGAGTGGAGAGGGTGAAGGGAGCCAGGCCTGGGTGGTATCCTGCAGCACTTTCAGAGCAAAGATCTGCTCCAGGGATGGATTCTTCTTGAGGGCAAATCAGAGTTTAAAAAATATTCATTAAAAGTGACTTTGTGTTAAACTCATTTCTGGGGATTAAAGAAAAGCCAAACTTATATTAAGATCATTTTAATTTAAGCTTTGTTGGGAAGTTCGAAGATATCGCAGGGTGGGTTGGAGTGCCAAGGGAGCAGCTTCTTATTGCTTAATTTGAGATAATGTATTCCCGTAAGTTTTATTTTTACTTTTATTTTGAGGTATAACAGACTCACAGCAAAGCACACTCATCTTTACTGTACAGCTTGATAAATTTTTACATATGTATGTACCCATGCAATCTCCACCCAGATCAGAATACGGAACATTTCCATTACCCTAAAAGGTTCCCTCACCTCCCTCCCGTCCATCAGTCTCGCCCCCCAGAGGTAATTGCTGTTCTGATCTACCACCAACAATCAGCTTTGCCTGTTCTTGAACTTCATATAAATGGAATCGTATGGTGGGTGCTCATTTGTTCCCTGACTTCTTTTGCTCATAAGCCTGTGAATGATTTTATTTCTTTCTCTTTCTTTCTCTTTGTTTCTTTCTTTCCTTCCTTCCTTCCTTCCTTCCTTCCTTCCTTCCTTCCTTCCTTCCTTCTTTTGTTCTCTTTCTTTCTTTTCTTGTTTTTTTGACAGGGTCTCGCTTTTTCACCCAGGTTGGAGTGCAGTGGCATGATCACGGCTCACTGCAGCCTCAGCCTCCCAGGCTCAAGCGATCTCACCTCAGCCTCCCGAGCAACTGGGACTATAGGTGCGCACCACCACACCCAGCTAATTTTTTTTTTTGTAGAGGCAGGGTCTCACTATGTTACCCAGGCCAATCTTGAAATCCTGGGCTCAAGTGATCCTTCTGCCTCGGCCTCCCACCACGCCCAGCCAGCCTGTGAACTTTTTTAGGATAAATGTTTATAGCTACAGATTCATAGTCCTTTACCTGAAACCACTGGGGCCAGATAGGTTTCTGAATTCAGATTTTTTCACAGTTTAGAAAAAAGCCACGGTGCGCACACTGTATATTATGAAATACCCACCGCAGGATCTGGGGCAGCACCTGGTAAACACATAAATATTTTTAAGCAAAGTCCATGAATATTCACACACTAAATGGTGTAAATAAAGGCTGTAAATAGCCTTGCGTCAGTTGGGGGCCATTTTGTTGCCAAATAAGTTCACGTCAGGTTAAGTTCTGCAGTCAAATGTGTTATGATAAGACTTGTTTTATCATATGGTTTTCAGAAGTTCAGGGATTTTGAAATTGAGAATAAGGGATGGTGGACCTGTTAGTTCTGGACTAGCCTTTGGCTGTGTGGTAGACAAATCCCGAGTAGTCTCCCAGGCAGAGGGAAGGTTGCAGAAACCGGCTGCCTCATAGGAATATGGACTGCACTGTCCACCAGGACAGCCTCTCCCAACCACGGCTCTCAGAAGGTCCAGATGTGAACTCCTGACACCGAAGGCACACCTTTGCTGTGCGGGTATTTTCCTGGGATCTCTACCTTTGCTTAGATTTTCAAAAGAAACCTAATGCTTAAATACGGTCAAGAGCCCCAGCTAGAAAGCATCCTTGAGATCAAAGAATTGCTTAGCTAGAGCCCTCAGTTATAGACCTGAGTTTGTTTCTGAGGGAC
>NW_012103142.1:4304445-4305554 GCF_000951045.1 Mandrillus leucophaeus | reverse complement strand
CCCACTTTCCATCCTCCTCAATGTCTCCTTTTGTGGTAATGAGGTAGACCCCTTCCCTAGCATGTAAGGATTAAATAAGGAGCTGGGGCAAGAGCCATGTGTAGCCTAGAACCTGAGAGTTTAAAATGGTCTTCAACATGAGCTTCTTGGAATGTTTCTGTACACAACAAAGATGGAAGTATGTGGCCGGGCATGATGTCTCACGCCTGTAATCCCAGCACTTTGGGAGGCCAAGGCGGGCAGATCACAAGGTCAAGAGATTGAGACCCTCCTGGCCAACATGGTGAAACTCCGTCTCTACTAAAAATACAAAAAATTAGCTGGGCATGGTGGCACACACCTGTAGTCCCAGCTACTTGGGAGGCTGAGGCAGGAGAATTGCTTGAACCCTGGAGGCGGAGATTGCAGTGTGCCGAGAGTGCGTCACTGCACTCCAACCTGGTGACAGAGCAAGCTCCGTTTCAAAAAAAAAAAAGATGGAAGTATGAGAATGCCCATCATGTAACAGGGTTTTATATATATACACACACACATACATACAAATAACAGGGTTATTTATAATAGCAGTACATTGAAAACAACCATAATAATGTTCATCCATTGAGGGATGCTGGAATAAACCGTGGCATACACATGCAATTGGCTTCTCTGCAGCCTGATGAATAATGCATTTCCTACATGATGTTCCACAGACTCAAGTCCCAAGAGGATCCCTCAAGAGATTTCATGGTGAAATGTGTTTAAGAAGTGCCAGTCTCTGCTTGATGATTCAGAACACACATTAGTAAATTAGAGACTCCAAGAAGTCCTTCAGCAAAGCAGCCCATTTAAGTTGGCGTAAGCCTATGCATCTCGAACAGTTGGTGGAAGACTCCCAATTAATAGCAAAATGGCCCTAGTGTTCTATGGAGCCAATTTGGGAAATACCTGTGTAGCAGACGCAAGTGGAAAGACTTGAGTGAAAAATGCAGATTTTGAGAGTCTTTGCAGCATGATTTAAACAAACAAACTTAGGTATATTTGTATTTGAAAAACGTCTAGCAGGATGTACGCCAGAACTTTAATAGTAGTTGAGGCCACGGGATCATAGGTGATTTTTATTTTCTTCT
>NW_012103142.1:4301572-4302200 GCF_000951045.1 Mandrillus leucophaeus | reverse complement strand
GTGAGAGATCATCCCAGGGGTTGGGGGTTGGGGGTTATGTCTTCAGTTTAGGAGCCTGCACGGAGCGTCTACTAGGTGCAAGGCGCTCGGGATGCAAAGATGAATAAGAGCTGCTCCCTGACAGTGGTACCTATTTATGGCTGTATTGCTCCTCTCTGAAGAGCTCTCTTTTCATTTTCTCCCCCCTCCTCCACCCCACCTTCCCACCAAAGAAAACACACATGCAGCCAGGAGTGGCCTTGAGGTTCAGGCCACAGGCTCCAGACCTTTTGGACTCTTTCCTCCACTCCCAATCAAAGTGCCTGGGTCCAAGGGGATCACGGAGGCCAGGAGTTTGAGACCAGCCTGGGCAACATTGCGAGACCCTGTCTCTACAAAAAATTGTTTCTTTTTTTCTTTTTCTTTTTCTTTTTTTTTTTTGAGACAGAGTTTCGCTCTTGTTGCCTACGCTGGAGAACAATGGCGTGATCTCGGCTCACCGCAACCTCCGCCTCCCAGGTTCAAGTGATTCTCCTGCCTCAGCCTCCCGAGCCGCTGGGATTACAGGCATGCACCACCGCGCCTGGCTAATTTTGTATTTTTAGTAGAGATGGGGTTTCTCCATGTTGGTCAGGCTGGTCTCGAACTC
>NW_012103142.1:4286486-4299792 GCF_000951045.1 Mandrillus leucophaeus | reverse complement strand
AAATAACAGGGTTATTTATAATAGCAGTACATTGAAAACAACCATAATAATGTTCATCCATTGAGGGATGCTGGAATAAACCGTGGCATACACATGCAATTGGCTTCTCTGCAGCCTGATGAATAATGCATTTCCTACATGATGTTCCACAGACTCAAGCCCTAAGAGGATCCCTCAAGAGATTTCATGGTGAAATGTGTTTAAGAAGTGCCAGTCTCTGCTTGATAATTCAGAACACACATTAGTAAATTAGAGACTCCAAGAAGTCCTTCAGCAAAGCAGCCCATTTAAGTTGGCGTAAGCCTATGCATCTCAAATAGTTGGTGGAAGACTCCCAATTAATAGCAAAATGGCCCTAGTGTTCTATGGAGCCAATTTGGGAAATACCTGTGTAGCAGACGCAAGTGGAAAGAGTTGAGTGAAAAATGCAGATTTTGAGAGTCTTTGCAGCATGATTTAAACAAACAAACTTATGTATATTTGTATTTGAAAAACGTCTAGCAGGATGTACGCCAGAACTTTAATAGTAGTTGAGGCCACGGGATCATAGGTGATTTTTATTTTCTTCTTTGTTTTCATCTTTTCGGTTATTTGGGTTTTCTAAATTGCCTTTCATCACTGTATATAACATTTTATTTTATTTTTTTAAGAGATGGGGTCTCACTCTGTTGCCCATGCTGGAGTTCAGTGGCTATTCACAGGAACAATCATAGCATCATTACAGCCTGGAACTCCTGGACTCAAGCAACCTTCCTGCCCTAGCCTCCCAAGTAGCTGGGATTACAGGCACGTGCCACCATGCCCGGATCTATGTCACTTTTATAATTAGTGAAAAAAAAAAAGACAAAAAAAAACCCAGTTGTCAAGAAAAGGAGCCAGGGACAGCTGAAGACACTTTCATAGTGCTCTGCACTTAGAGGAGCTGGGGCCTCCAGCTCCAAGAAGAAGCCAGGTCCTTATTTAGTCAGAGACATCCCAAGAGCTCACATTCCAGTGGGAATCCTTCCCAGAGCATTCCTCCTCCAGTACCGCCGTGGCCAGCTGCAGCCTGGCTGCTCCCTCACAGGGCCTCCCTCTCCTTTGGTAGCAGCCGCTGCTGGCCCAGGCCAGGCTGCACATCTGGACCTCATTAAGAGCCGCCAGCACCAAAGCCGGCACATCTGGCCGCCGCGAGACAGAGTGCACGGCAGGGCAGCAAAGGGGCAGGGGCATGTCAGGACAGGGCTGCCCATGCGGGCTTCAAGGCAGCCAGGGCTCCTCTGAGACATCTGGAAGTGGGAAGGTGGTGGGCGGCTGGCCGCAGACGGTGCGCTGCTTGCTGGTGGGCCTGGCTCTGGCCCCTCTGGGTGCAGCAGAGTGGTGCCCTGGCTGGCAGAGGCCTTTTAGGCTGAAGGGGGCAGGTCTGGCAGAGAGACAGGTACTCAGGACTCCAAGCACAGTGCCCTTGCTCGTGGGGAGGGCTGGGGCTGGGGGCAGTCTCAGGACATGTTGAAAAGAAGGATTAGACAGGAATGGGGTTGCCTAGCTTTGTGGTGGCCGAGCTTTGTGGCTGCAGGTCAGGAGGCAGGTTTTCTACATCGGGAAGGAGAATTCCCTTGTCTGAAGTTAGAGAGGAGGAAGTCAAATGAGGCACCTTGGAAACAGAGCCTGCCTGCTGCCTGCTGCCTTTTCCCTACACGGGGACATGCACAGGTCCCTGGCTCTACCCCTGTGGCGCCATTATTTTTCCCTTTGGTGCCTGTGAATCTAAAGCTTTGTCAGTCCTGCCAATTCTTTCTTTGCGACAGCAGCAGCTGCTCCTAAGATCCTTTCCAAAGTCAGGCAGAGATCAAAGAAACCAACCAGTCAATCGAATGTAAGAATCTACCAGTCCTTCCCCTTTATCCTACAACCTTAGACCTCAAATTGGTCCCGCATGAATGGTACCCTCCAGATTCTCCTGCCTCTGCTCTCCATCTTTAGCTCCTGCCCACTATAGCAAAGGGGTCCACGTACCCACACTAGTGCCCTCTGAAGAGGCCACAGCAAGAAAATTCTCAGATCTAGTGGGTGCCAGCCACTAAGGTAGAAGCGAAGGGACTGCTGCAGAAAGTAAAAGGGCTTCACAGTAAACAGACGGGTCCAAAACCCAGCTACTTAACTTCTTTGAGCACCAGTTTCCTCATCAATAAGATGAGGATAATACCTCTTACAGAAGTAACTATGTTAGGTTCTGTAATAGAAATATAATAGAGTTCGGCTGGGCATAGTGGCTCACACCTGTAATCCTAGCACTTTGGGTGGCCGAGGTGGGCAGATCACCTAAGGTCAGGAGTTTGAGACCAGCCTGGCCAACATGGCGAAACCCCAGCTCTACTAAAAACACAAAAATTAGTCAAGTGGGGTTGTGGGCGCCTGTAATCACAGCTACTCAGGAGGCTGAGGCAGGAGAATCGCTTGAACTCTGGAGGCAGAGGTTGCAGTGTGCTGAGATCATGCCAGCCTGGGTGACAGAGTGAGACTCCATCTCAAAAAAAAAAAAAAGAAATATAATAGAGTTACATGTTTCTCCAATAGAAATGTAATGTAATTATATTTGTAATTTGGAGGGGGTATTTTACACTTTTCATTCTGGAATGATTTTAGATTTAGAGAAAAGCTACAAAGATAGTACAGTGGGTTCCAGTAAACCCTTCACCCGCTTCTCCTAAGGTTGACATCTTGCATAACCGAGGCACATTTGCCAAAACTGAGAAATTAACATTGGCACAATACTATTAATTAAACTCCAGACTTTTTTCAGACTTCACCAGATTTTCCAACACATATGTGATTTAAATTTTTCTATTAGGCACGTTTAAAAAAGTAAAGAGAAACAAATAATATTAATTTTAATAATATACTTTATTTAACCAAAAATATCCAAACAATTGTCAATCAGCATTAATCAATATGAAAAACATAATGAATGAGATATTTCACACTCGCTCTCTTTTTTTTTGTTGCTTTTTTGAGATGGAGTCTCAATCTGTTGCCCAGGCTGGAGTGCAATGGTGTGGTCTCGGCTCACTGTGACCTCCACCTCCTGGATTCAAGTGATTCTCCTGCCTTAGCCTCCCAAGTAGCTGGGATTACAGGTGCCTTCCACCACGCCCAGCTAATTTTTGTATTTTTAGTAGAGATGGGGTTTCACCATGTTGGCCAGGCTGGTCTCAAATGCCTGACCTCAGGTGATACACCCGTCTCAGCCTCCCAAAGTGCTGGCATTACAGGCATGAGCCACCATGCCCAGCCCACATTCTCTTTTTTAATGGCAAGTCTTCTAAACCAGTGTGGATTTTAAGCTTACAGCACCTCCCAGTTTGGACGCTAAATTTCCCCTGGACATACTTGATCTGCAGTTAGGTATTCACAACATGTAGAGTGGAAACAGTAGATTCACATACCCAAGTTGTTAAACATACTTAAAAGTTTTCTGATAATGGAATTATCAGTTTTTAAATTTAAAATAAAATTTAAAAAATGCATTTCTGGCTGGGCGTGGTGGCTCATGCCTGTAATCCCAGCACTGTGGGAGGCCAAGGCGGGCAGATCACCTGAGGTCGGGAGTTCAAGACCAGCCTGACCAACATGGAGAAACCCCGTCTCTACTAAAAATACAAAAATTAGCCGGGCGTGGTGGCACATGCCTGTAATCCCAGCTACTCGGGAGGCTGAGGCAGGAGAATCATTTGAACCCGGGAGGCGGAGGTTGCGGTGAGCCGAGATCATGCCATTGTACCCCAGCCTGGGCAACAAGAGCGAAACTCTGTCTCAAAAAAAAAAAAAAAGCATTTCCTCAGTCGTACTAGTGCTTGATAGTCACATATGGCTAGTGGCTGCCATATTAGGCAGCCCAGGTTTAGAGGATTAAATGAGATGATGTATGGGAACAGTGGCTAGCACATGGTAGGTGTTCAATAGATGGTATCTATTGTTGTTCCTGAAGCCTAGAGTTGCTTCTGACGAAATCCAAATTCTAACATAATCTTTCATGTGTATCCACTGCCAGGTATAATGGAAGGATACAGAGAAAGATCTTGGTCAGGGAAGAGAAAAAATGGAGGAGGGATGAGATGAAGACACCTCGTACTTCTGTAGCCCTTTCATGGGCTGGGCTCCCACTCAGGAGCACCTTCACTCTCCTCCATTCAATGCTCCTGATGGTCTTTCTTCGGGGCAGGTACTGTTACTTACCCCTGTGCGCAGATAGAAAACCCGGGCTCTGAGAGTTGAAGCAGTGGGAAGGCAGGGAGCCTTCAGTTCCCACCCAACCACTCCTGGTCTCGTTCTGAGGTATGGATCCTCATCCCCTCTTGGGGCCTCAGTTTCCCCAAAGGGGTTAAGTAAATGAGAGTGAGGTTGGTTTGGATTACTGGAACGGTCCCTGAAATTTTAGGATTATTCAAATAGGGGACATTTGGCTGGCCCTCACCTTGCAAAATTCGCCCAATGCTGATTTGTAAATAGGTAAATAGATGAGAGCGAGAGAGAGAGAGAAAGTGAGAGCGAGGGAGAGAGACAGCGCACATGCACTGGTTTTTCAGTTCACAGTTGGGGGTGGGGGCTGCCATGTAGTTTGCAATATTTGTGTCCACAGCAGGCTGGGACACCCTCTTCCAGTCTTGAGGTGCCTAGGAAACCTAATTAATTATGGAATAATGGAGCGCAGCTTGTGCTAATATAGAATCAGGGCCGAGGGAGTTAGGTGTCTCAGGGGATATTTATAACAAGCTGTGGCAGTCTGGTGAGTCACTGCTCTGCTCTCCAAGAGGACACACCTGCCTCTGAGAAGAGGAGGCCGTCACTCTCCAGTCAGGCCCCTCTTCCCGGGCAGGGCTGGAGACACACACACTATTGGGCAATCCTCTCCACTTCTTTAGTCTCCCCTGGGACACCAATCATTACACCCCATCCCTCCTCCATTTCAGCAGAATTTCCCAGCAACCTCCCACTTCCCAGACTGAGGCTGTGCTGTCCACTGATGATGCTACAGACCATTTGTACCCTGGGAACATCTCATTCCAGAGAGATTTCTTCTGGGAAGGTTTCCTACGGTCAAGCCAAGCTACGCAGCTAGGCTTTTGGGCAGCTTCCATCCAGGGCCAATTCTTCCCGGACATAGAAAGGCAAAGTCTAGAGAGGGGAAGGGGACAAGCATTTGTTGAGCCCCTTTTCTGTGCTCTTAGGCAGAACACTTGGCATCCTGTAAACTCACTAAAGTATCACAATAAGCTGTGTAGTGGGTTCCATCATCCATGTTTAACAGATCCGGAAACTGAGGCTTAGGGGAAAGCAGCTAAAAGGAATACACAGCTAGAACGTGCCAGAGCCAGGGTTCTAACCCAGGCCTGCCTAACACCATCCCAAGCTATAGGACTAGTGGTACAAAACACTTTACACACACACACTCACTTAATTATCAAAAAATTGAGTTGAGGGCAAAGTCAAACAGAAAAGGACATATAACCTCCCAACTAATAGAGGGCAAAATTCAATAGCAAAAAGAAAAACCTAAAAAACAACAACAACAAAAAAACCCCAATACCAAAAGAAGGGGGAAAAAGGAGAGAAAAAGGAATGTAGAACAGATGAAGCCAATAGCAAGCACAGAGTAGATTTAATCCCATATGTCTATATATCTGTAATTACATTAAATCTAAATGGACTAAATGCTCCTATTAAAAGATAAAGATTGTCAGGCCGGGCGTGGTGGCTCATGCCTGTAATCCCAGCAGTTTGGAAGGCCAAGGTGTGTGGATCACGAGGTCAGGAGTTCAAGACCAGCCTGACCAAGATGGTGAAACCCTGTCTCTACTAAAAATACAAAAAATTAGCTGGGTGTGGTGGCACACACCTGTAATCCCAGCTACTCGGGAGGCTGAGGCAGAGAATTGCTTAAACCTGGAGGGGCAGAGGTTGCAGTGAGCCGAGATCATGCCACTGCACTCCAGTCTGGGCGACAGAGTGAGACTCCATCTAAAAAAAAAAAAAAAAAAAAGATAAAGATTGTCAGAATGGATAAAGAACAAATCCCATCTCTGGGGTTTACAGGAGATACAACCAAAGCATAAGGGTACAGGAAGGTTGAGGGGAGAGCCGAAGTGTGAACCAGGGGCTTTTCAGGCTGCAGGACACACTCTCTCTTCCAGATCTCAGCCCTCTGACTTGTCCCTTTCCTGCCTTGGCCTCAGTCATCCTCAGTGACTTCTGGCCTCGCAGTGTGGTTCAATGGAGGGCACTCAGGCACTGGCATTCGATGAATCAAACACGTGACCCAGGACTTTCTTAGGCAACCTGAGCCTTCATGTCCTCCTCTGTAAAATAGAACAAAGATTCATACCTCACAGGGCTGCTGTAAGAATTAGAACCAGGAAAAAAAAAAAAAAAAAAGAACATGTTCATGACATCTGGCACACAAAATTCGAATTATGTTAACTTTTTGCTATAATGTATTATAATTTTACATGTGCCTATGTAGTAGATAAGGCCCTATGGGTTGCCCCTGACAGTCTGATAGAATATGAGAACCTTTTTCATGTGTGTTTTTGGTGAGGGCTGTGTGTATATAAGGTGCATCCACTCTTCCTCCCAGGAAATTCAAGTAGGGCCAGGAGGATGGGGTAACTCTAGGATGTCCTCTTCCTGTTTGTTTGCAAACCTGACAAATCTGTTGCTCTCTGTCTTTGATTAGATCATACTTCTGTTCGGACCCTAGCCTTGGCGACTTCCTACTGTTCATGTGCCTGCCTGCCTGCCTTCCTTCCTTCCTTCCTGCCTTCCTTCCTTCCTTCCTCTCTCTCTCTTTCTTTCTTTTCTTTCCTTTTTTTTCAGACCGAGTGTCACTCTTGTTGCCCAGGCTGGAGTACAATGGCGTGATCCTGGTCACTGCAACCTCTGCCTCCCGGGTTCAAGCGATTCTCCTGCCTCAGCCTCCCAAGTAGCTAATTTTGTATTTTTAGTAGAGATGGGGTTTCTCCATGTTGGTCAGGCTGGTCTCAAACTCCCGACCTCAGGTGATCTGCCCGCCTTGGCCTCCCAAAGTGCTGGGATTACAGGCATGAGCCACCACGCCTGGCCTGCTGATGGCATGCTTTCTGCCCCCTCCTTCCGAATGTGAACTCGCCCCTAAGGGCAAACCATTCAGCCCTTCCAACATCCCATGCCAAGCTTGGTGGGGTCTCCTCACCATCCCCATCGAAGGCTGCCCCTCCTCCTTTGTCATCCAGCTTCACACTCCCTGATCTGCAATTCTAAAAACCAAAAACTCCAAAAAAGCACTCTTTCCCCCGCCCTCCCCACAAGTTTGGTATAAACTCATTTGGCCACAAACCTGACCTGACCTGGTGTGAGGTTATTTAAAAATCTTTACGTTGTCTCTCACTGCTCAGACATTTTCCTGCAAAAATTTGCTGGGTGTAATTAAGGGCACTGCCCAGACCCTGCTGGAGTATTATGTAGTGTCAGCACATGCATCGAGTGACCTTTCTGAAACCGCAAAGCTCTGGCCCCAGGGCTTCGGGTGAGGACGTGAGCCTGCCACAGTGACAGCCTGAGGGCCCTTTCTGTGCTGCGCCTTCTGGACTTATCTCCCCTGCTATTCACAGCTCTGTTAGGTGGGCATCAGTCACTCCATTGCACCAATGAGGACACTGAATCCCAAGGAATCCAGCTGGGAAAGTAGCTGAGCCAAGCCCTTCTGAGTGCCCAGCCTCCCCCACTTTCTCTTTTCTTTATATCAAGCTCCTCTCCTTCCCTCAGGGGCCAGCCCTCTGCTCCCCCGCCCCCTTCTCTATCCTGTTGATGCTCCTGGGACTTTCATATATTAAAATGCCCAATTTCATTCATTTAACATTATTTATTACGGGCTTCTCACACTCCATGTGCACATAAACATCTTACAATACTGATCCTAATTCACCAGCTCTGGGTCTGACATTCTGCCTCCCTAACAAGCTTCCAGGTCCTGTTGGACCCCACTTTGGGGAATAAGGGGCAAGGGAAGAGGTAAGCATACAGAGTTTGTTTCTGTTTTTGTTTTTGTTTTTTGAGACAGAGTCTCTCCCTGTCGCCCAGGCTGTTGTGCAGTAGCACGATCTCCACTCACTGCAAACTCCGCCTTCCGGGTTCAAGCAATTCTCCTGCCTCAGCCTCCCGAGTAGCTGGGATTACAGTCGCGCACCTCCACGCCTGTATAATTTTTGCATTTTTAGTAGAGACAGGGTTTCACCATGTTGGTCAGGCTGGTCTCAAACTTCTGACCTCGTGATCCGCCTGCCTCGGCCTCCCAAAGTGCTGGGATTACAGGCATGAGCCACTGTGCCTGGCCTTGTTTTTGTTTTGAGTCAGGGTCTCACTCTGTTGCCCAGGCTGGAGGGCAGTGGTGCGGTTATGGCTCACTGCAGCCTTGACCTCCCAGGCTCAAGTGATCCTCCCACCTCAGCCTCCTGAGAAGCTGGGACTACAGGCACGCGTCATCATGACTGGCTAATTTTTATATTTTTTGTAGAGATGGGGTCTCATTATGCTGCCTAGGGTAGTCTCACATTGCTGGCCTCCAACAATCCTCCCATCTCAGCCTCCCAAAGTGCTGGGATTACAGATGTGAGCCACCACCCCCTGATAGCATACAGAATTGAATAATAAACACAACTCAGCAGTGGCAGAGGCAGGATTTGAACCCAGCAAGCCTGGCTCCAAAATCTGTGCTGTTAACTACTATGCAGCACACAAGTTGGAGGGCTAGACCCTGTCTGTGGAGTGTGATGAAGCAATCACTGCAAGCACAGCTGGCAATGCCAGAGCACTGAGGGGAAGGCAGGGCTCCTTTTTGCAACACAGTTAATTTTCTTTTTTTTCTTTTTTTCTTTTTGACATGGAGCCTTGCTCTGTTGCCCAGGTTGGAGTGTGGTGGTGCCATCTCAGCTCACTGCAACCTCCGCCTCCCGAGTTCAAGTGATTCTTGTGCCTTGGCCTCCCAAGTAGCTGGGACCACAGGCGTGCGCCACTACGCTCTGCTAATTTTTGTATTTTTAGTAGAGACAGGGTTTCACCATGTTGGCCAGGCTGGTCTTGAACTCCTAAACTCAGGTAATCCACCCACCTCGGCCTCCCAAAGTGCTGGGATTACAGGTGTGAGCCACCGTGCCCGGCCTCAGCTCGCAGTTTCTCATAGCTGTTCCTAAGCATGCTTCCAGTGAACTGTGGACTGAGAAACCAACTGACCAAGCTCCTTAGAATTACATATAAAGTAAAGGTTTATAGGTACCAAGAGAGGGAACAGCAGTTTTTTGAAGACGAGCATGCTTCAGCTGTTTTGCATGGAATTTATGAGATTCAGTTTGGTTGCTTATTTACATATATTTGCTAATTTCCTGGTTCATGGCTATGTTTTTGAGAGTTGAGGAGGCTGGATGAGCATCCTTTCTATCTGTAATTTTCAAACCAGAATGTGATCAGACTCCTAGGAGAGCTTTTCAAATCTGCAGAGAATCCTAATCCATATTTGGAGGGTGGGGTTTGGACCTCTACATTTTGCAAAACTGCATTTGGAACCATCGGCACTTATTGAGCACCTACTGTATGCTCACAAGTGCTGGACACTATGGACAGAAAACCTATGCAGTTGTCATGCATTATGTTACTACGCAGCCCTTGTGCATTACAACATTTGAGTTGCAGTAGACAATTTGAAACACAGGAAGCAACTAAGGCCAGTTCACCTTCAAACAGAGAAGGCTAGCGGCAGTGGTAGCACAGCACACTGAAGGCATCTTCTGGGAGGGAAGGAAGACCACTCAGTGTGATGAAAACAGCCTGGACATGAGGTCAGCAAACCTGGTTCTGAGTTTCTCCTCCCTAATCTACCTGCCAATGGACTCATATCCTCTCTGAACATCAGTTTCTTCATCTATGACGTGGGGATAAGGTGTTCTCCCTCCCGTGTTGGTTGTGATGAGAGAATGCCTGGGAAAGCACCATGTAAACTGTAAAGTGCTGTCTGCACATGTGCAGTGAGGGTCCTGCAGGGTGCAGGGAGCACAGACCCACTCTGGTTACCTCCAGTGATGAGGCTTTATTGTAAAGCTAAGCAGCAGGGTGGGAAGCCGGGGAGGGCCTCGGCAGACAAAGAGCAGCCCTCCTGGAAGAGAAGAACCTCTTTCTGGAGTCCTTGGAGGCTCAGGCCACGGCCAACTACGGATCCTTTCTGCCTGATGCCTTCTGCTACCTCTTGGCTTCCACCTTCTGGTCTCTGCCTGCT
This sequence comes from Mandrillus leucophaeus, assembly GCF_000951045.1. NCBI lineage: Eukaryota > Metazoa > Chordata > Mammalia > Primates > Cercopithecidae > Mandrillus > Mandrillus leucophaeus. The sequence goes on along the minus strand of NW_012103142.1, from coordinate 4,289,513 downwards.
ACGTTCTCCTGCGAAGCCCTCACCTACAGCCCACTTTGTGGCCCTCTGGTTTTCAGGCAGTCCCGTGAGAGATAGTCTGATGGGCTTGATAAGTCACTGTCCAGTGTAGAAGGTCTCCACTGGGCAGTCTTTTTGCTGGGCTGCCCCTCCCACATATCCAGTCCATAAATGGCCGCCTTTGTGTCAGGCCAAACCTTTGCCTGGGCAGTTGTGGCCAGGGTGTGGGCTCCTATGCCCCAGCAGTGCACGGGAGCGCCTGTGGGGGCTGTGGGCATAGCTCACGCTCAGAGACAGCAGGGCGGGCTGTCGATCCGTCGCAGAATGTGAGCGGTTTTCATAGAGGGAAGATGGCACTAACACAGTTAATTTGTCCAGCAAACAGCACCTGCCCGTCACGTCTCACATGCCACTCAGTGAGGGCCAACTGCAGGCCACGTTGTACAATGCTGGAAGGTTGTGGTGCCCTCAGTCTCCACATTATTCGGGTTTCCCTGGTGGATGACACTCTCTTCTCACTGCCCATCTGCCCCCAGGCACTGGCATTCCTGTGTGTGCTCCCCAATCCCGTGACTAAAACCTGCCCTCAGCATTTCTATAGAGGATGTTCACTGCAGCATTGGACGCAGTAGAGAAAGATTAGGACCAGCTTACATGTCCAGAGTGAGGGGAGTGGTTACCTATGATTATGTATCTTTCTATGACTGTGCCTGTATCAGGGGACTTCATAAAGTTTGTGAGAAAATGGGATTAAAAGATACAAATAAAAAATATAAACCTATTTCTTAACATAAGCTCCATCAAGTACAAAATACTTCTGTAAGTGATAATGCCAGCCATGTAGTCCATCCCTAAAGAACTGAGCGTCCTGGGACTTTCAGTGTGTCAATGCAGTCTTTTGAATACTATTAACTGAAGAAAAATGGTTCCCTTTTAAATATTTTAAAATTTATTTTATTTATTTATTTGAGACAGATTCTCACTCTATTGCCCAGGCTAGAGTTAAGTGGAGTGATCTCGGCTCACTGCAACCTCCACCTCCCAGGGTCAAGCAATTCTTGTGCCTCAGCCTCCCAAGTAGCTGGGATTACAGGAACCTGCCACCATGCCCAACTAATTTTTGTATTTTTAGTGGAGATGGAGTTTCATCATGTTGGTCAGGCTGATCTCAAACTCAAAATCCCAAAGTGCTTGGATTACAGGCGTGAGCACTTTGGGAGGCCGAGGCCGGCAGATCACTTGAGGCCAGGAGTTCGAGACCAGTCTGGCCAACATGAAACCCAGTCTCTACTAAAAATACAAAAAATTAGCTGGGCATAGTGGAGGGCACCTGTAATCCCAGCTACTCAGGAGACTGAGGCAGGAGAATCGTTTGAACCTGGGAGGCGGAGGTTGCAGTGAGCTGAGATTGTGCTGCTATACTCCAACCTGGGCGACAGGGCAAAACTGTCTCCAAAAAAAGAAACAAAAAGAAGTTATAAGGAGCCACACTCACATGTCTGATGATTTCCCGTGGAAACTCTTGAAAACTTGCCCTTGTGTGATGAGAGGAAGGAGCAGGAGCATTGTTGTGGTGGAGAAGGACTCCCTGGTGAAGCTTTCCCAGGTATTTGTCTGCAAAAGCTTTGGTGAACTTTTTCAAAACACTCTCATAATTAACAGATATTATTGTGATTTGGCCTTCCAGAAAGTCAACAGGCAAAATGGCTGGAGCATCTCAGAAAACAGTTGTCATGATCTTTGCGCTTTTATTTTTTTATTTATTTGTTTTTTGAGACAAAGTCTTGTTCTTTTCACCCAGGCTGGAGTGCAATGGTGCAATCTTGGCTCACTGCAACCTCCATCTCCCAGGTTCAAGTGATTCTCCTGCTTCAACCTCCTGAGTAGCTGGGATTACAGGCGCCTGCCACCACGCCCGGCTAATTTTTGTATTTTTAGTAGAGATGGGGGTTTCAATATGTTGGCCAGAGTGGTCTCGAACTCCTGACCTCAGGTGATCCACCTGCGTCGGCCTCCCAAAGTGCTGGGATTACAGGTCTTTGGGAGTACAGGCATGAGCCACCACACGTGGCTGCTCTTTTATTTTTATTTTTTGAGACAGTGGCTCACTTTGTCATCCAGGCTGGAGTACAGTGGCATGAACATGGTTCACTGCAGCCTTGACTTCCCAGGCTCAAGTGATCCTCCCACCTCAGCCTCCTGAGTAGCTGGGACTACAGGCGCATGCCAGCATGCCTGGCTAATTTTTGTATTCTTTGTAGAGATGGGGTTTCACCATGTTGCCCAGGCTGGTCTCGAACCCCTGAGCTCCAGCTGTCCACCCACCTTGGCCTCCCAGAGTGTGGGATTACAGGCCTGAGCCACCGCCCCCAGCTGATCTTCACTCTTGATGGTCCACATTTGCTCTTTGACCTCTTGGTAGCCATTGCTTTAATTGTGCTTTGTCTTCAGGATCGCACTGGTAAAAGCCCTGTTTCATCTCTCGTTCCTGTTACAGTTATTTGAAGAAATGCTTCAGGATCTTTTTTTTTTTTTTTTGAGATGGAGTCTCACTGTATCACCCAGTTTGGAATGCAGTAGCATGATCTCGGCTCACTGCAACCTCCACCTCCTGGGTTCAAGTGATTCTCTTGCCTCAGCTTCCCAAGTAGCTGGGATTACAGGCATGCACCACCACGCCCGGCTAATTTTTGTACCTTTAGTAAAGACGGGGTTTCGCCATGTTGGCCAGGTTGGTCTCAAACTCCTGACCTGAAGTGATCCGCCTGCCTCTGCCTCCCAAAGTGCTGGGATTACAGGCATGAGCCACCGGCCCAGCTGCTTCAGGATCTTGATCCCACTTGTTTGAAATTTCCATTGAAAGCCCTGCTGTTGTCTGCAGCTGATCTGGACACAATGGCTTCTGGGCACAAACTTTGGAGTAGAAAGTTTGCTCACCTCTAATTTTTCAGTCAGAACTATTTAAGGTGAACCAGTTGAGATGTCAGTGGTGTTGGTTGTTGTTTCTGCTGTAAATCATTGGTTCTTTTC
>NW_012103142.1:4284193-4285391 GCF_000951045.1 Mandrillus leucophaeus | reverse complement strand
AAAAAAAAAAAAAAAAAAAAGAATAAAAAGAAAAAGAAATTATCCACTTGTATAATAAACTGCTGATTTTGGGGGGGCATTTGACCCATATACTTCTTGTAAAGCATCAGTGATTTCACCATTCTTCCACCCAAATTTTACCATAAATGTGACATGTGTTCTTGCTTCAGTTTTAGCGGAATTCATGTTTCGCTGAAAGGAGCTCTTTTCAAACTAAGATCTTATCTTTCTTAGTGCCTAAAACTAGTTTTTTGTTTTTATTTCTGTATTTGTTTTTGAGACAGGGTCTCACTCTGTCACCCAGGCTGTAGTGCAGTGGCACGATCACAGCTCACTGCAGCCTCGACCTCCTGGGCTCAAGTGATCCTCCCACCTCAGCCTTCCAAGTATCTGGGACCACAGGTAAACACCACCATGCTTGGCTAATTTTTAAATTTTCCATAGAAAAGGGGTCTCCTTATATTGCCCAGACTGGTCTCGACCTCCTGGGCTTAAGTGACTCATCCTCCTTGGCCTCCCAAAGTGTTGGGATTATGGGCGTGAGCCACTGTGCCCCGCTGCCTAAAACTAGATCTTCTTTGGCCATGTTATAACTTTCGTATGACCCTATTTTGGTGCAAAAGAAAAATTGAAATTCATCCAGGTTTTTTCATAATACACATTTTTTATGAACTTTTTGAAGACCTTTTATATACATTAAAACTATATGCACAATAACATTTAATGACATGGTACAATAATAAAGGAAAGTTCTTATCTTGGCATCATTAATATGTGTATATAAGAAGGTGCCTGTGTACATACATTTATACACTATACATAATTTACATAGAAAAAGACTGGAAAATTTTATATCAGTATGATAGCTGTGGTTATCTCTGGGTGTTTTTTTTTAATTAAAAAATTTTGGGGCGCCTATAATCCCAGCTTTTTGGGAGGCTGAGGTGGGTGGATCACCTGAGGTTGGGAGTTCGAAACCAGCCTGACCAACATGGAGAAACCCCTGTCTACTAAAAATACTAAATTAGCCGGGCATGGTGGCATGGGCCTGTAATCCCAGCTACTCAGGAGGCTGAGGCAGGAGAATCACCTGAACCTGGGAGTCAGAGGTTGAGGTGACCCGAGATCGCACCATTGCACTCCAGCCTGGGCAACAAGAGCAAAACTTCGTCTCAAAATAAATAAATAAATAAACAAA
>NW_012103142.1:4282199-4284143 GCF_000951045.1 Mandrillus leucophaeus | reverse complement strand
ATCTTGGCATCATTAATATGTGTATATAAGAAGGTGCCTGTGTACATACATTTATACACTATACATAATTTACATAGAAAAAGACTGGAAAATTTTATATCAGTATGATAGCTGTGGTTATCTCTGGGTGTTTTTTTTTAATTAAAAAATTTTGGGGCGCCTATAATCCCAGCTTTTTGGGAGGCTGAGGTGGGTGGATCACCTGAGGTTGGGAGTTCGAAACCAGCCTGACCAACATGGAGAAACCCCTGTCTACTAAAAATACTAAATTAGCCGGGCATGGTGGCATGGGCCTGTAATCCCAGCTACTCAGGAGGCTGAGGCAGGAGAATCACCTGAACCTGGGAGTCAGAGGTTGAGGTGACCCGAGATCGCACCATTGCACTCCAGCCTGGGCAACAAGAGCAAAACTTCGTCTCAAAATAAATAAATAAATAAACAAATAAATAAATAAATAAATAAAATAAAACATTCTTTTGGCTAGGTGTGGTGGCACATCCCTATAATACCAGCACTTTGGGAGGTTGAGGTGGAAGGATTGTTTGAGGCTAGGAGTTTGAGACCAGCCTGGGCAACATAGTGAGACCTCGTCTCTACTGAAAACTAATGAATATATTTTTAACACTTTTTTTTTTTTTTTTTGTAGAGATAATGTCTTGCTGGCCTTGAACTCTTGGGTTCAAGTGATCCTCCTGCTTCAGCCTCCTGAGTAGTTGGGACTATAGGTGTGTACCACCATATCTGTCTTCTGGGTGATATTTTATAAGTAAGTATTATTTTTGTTTTTTTATTTATGCTTTTCTCTTTTTTCCACATTTTCTACAAGAAATGTGTTACTTTTATAATCAGGAAAACCATACCCATAAATATCATCAACTTTTAAAAAAGCCAAACCATGTCCTCACGAAAGAAAATTACAACTTATTTTTTTTACCATCCCATACTTTTTTTCTTTTTTTTTTGAGACGGAGTTTCGTTCTTGTCGCCCAGGCTGGAGTACAATGGCATGATCTTGGCTCACTGCAACCTCTGCCTCCTAGCTTCAAGGGATTCTACTGCCTCAGCCTCTTGAGTAGCTGGGGTTACAGGTGCACGCCAACAGGCTCAACTAATTTTTGTATTTTTAGCAGAGATGGGGTTTCGCCATGTTGGCCAGGCTGGTCTCCAACTCCTGACCTCAGGTGTTCTGCCCACCTCAGCCTCCCAAAGCGCTGGGATTACAGGCATGAGCCACTGCACCTGACTTCCTATAATCTTAAAGGATTCACAATTTCCATGTATTTTCAGGGAAAACGAAGTTTTCTGTTGAAGGAATGATGTCGAATGGTGGAATTTTGGGTATCAGTGATCTGATGAAAAGGTGTCTGAAGGGTGGCAAAGCCTCCTGGTTGCTTTGAAATCAAACCCCAGAGGCCTCCTTCTCTGGTCTGGCTGGAGCGAGATTGTAAGGGTGACCAGAGGTGGAGCCAGTAAAAGTGTTCCGAGTGGGTGGAGCCAGGAAACTCCCCAGAGTGCCTTGTCACCAACATATTTCATACTTAAAAAGAATGAGAGTGAAATGGACATTTATGTTTTCAATCAAAACAGTGACGGAGTTTTTGTTTCCCCTCTTGGGAAAACCCTGCACCACTCCTTCTAAAGGAAGGAGAAGAAGAGAGAAGGCATCTTAGTAACTACTACTGTTATGACCTTGGATGGGGAGGGAAGAGATGACAAGGAGAAGACAGGAGCATTTGCTTATCAACTTTTGTACTTTATACAGTTAAAAAGAGACAGCACTAGGTCAGGTGCGGTGGCTCACGCCTGTAATCCCAGCACTTTGGGAGGCCAAGGCGGGAGGATCACGAGGTCAGGAGTTTGAGACCAGCCTGGCCAACATGGTGAAACCCCCATCTCTACTAAAAACAGAAAAATTAGTGAGGCGTGGTGGTGCGCGTCTGTAAT
>NW_012103142.1:4276955-4280678 GCF_000951045.1 Mandrillus leucophaeus | reverse complement strand
GGTTTCACCGTGTTAGCCAGGATGGTCTCGATCTCCTGACCTCATGATCCGCCCGTCTTGGCCTCCCAAAGTGCTGGGATTACAGGCTTGAGCCACCGCCCCAGCAAAGATTGGGTGATTTTTATTTCATGCATATGTGGGGTTTTTTGGTAGTCCTCAGTTTGTCTGTTATGAATACAAGATACTTTTGTAATCAGGGGTAAAAATGTCATAATGAAAGGGCCAAACAGATGTGGTTGGGCCATCCTGCTGCTCTGTCTGCAGGCCACTGACCACCTTCACTCTAGGCCAGAATCCTCAGGCCCACTTGGGCAAGAGTGAGTAACAGGGCAGAGAGCAAGCAGCCTTGGTCCCCTGCCCGGCCCACTCCAGCCCCTCTGGCCTAATGCATCTCTAACCCCCTGGACAGCAGACCTGCTGGGCTCCTGTAGACGGCATGGCCCTGTGTCCCCCAGCCTGACCCTGTCTGTGCCTCCCTGCGTGGTGCCAGCTGCCAGGTCTTTCTGCTTAGCTGGACTCTGGCCTGACCCTCCTGACCAGCCCTTTCCAGAGGCTGGAAATACCCCCACGTGACACTCACTGGCACATGGTGTTTGGCTGAGTATTCATCACAGCAACTGCAATCTCAAGAAAGGCGCCTGCAGCCTTCAGGACTGTCTGGAGTTTATTTGGCTGCGATGATCGAGGCTTGCCCTCTCAGCAGCAGGTGAACACAGCACAAGACCAACAGAGAACCACGAGCGAGATAGGGTGCCCAGCCCCAGTTTACCAGGCCACCTGCAAAGGCAACACAGACTTTGGTGTCCTGAGACACCTGTTAAGTCCTGCCTCCGGGAATTGTAATCCCAGTTGCATGATCTTAAACACATCCCTCCAATCTGTAAAATAGAGATGATGATGATCTTTTTTTTTTCTGGGACGGAGTTTCGTTCTTGTTGCCCAGGCTGGAGTACAATCGGCTCGCTGCAGGCTCCACTTCCTGGGTTCAAGCGATTCTCCTGCCTCAGCCTCCTGAGTAGCTGGGATTACAGGCGTGTGCCACCATGCCCGGCTATTTTTTAAATTTTTAGTAGAGAAGGGGTTTCTCCATGTTGGTCAGGCTAGTTTCGAACTCCCAACCTCAGGTGATCCATCCACCTTGGCCTCCCAAAGTGCTAGGATTACAAGCGTGAGCCACCGCACCCGGCCGATAATGATCTTTTTTATCCGGTTACTCCATTGGGAGCACATAGGCTAATGTATGTGAAAATGCTTTATGAGCTGAAAGTGCTTAAATGGTATTTCCTGTGAAAATTCATCATGGTGCTTTGAAAAGTTGTTTTATTTATTTATTTTAAATATTTATTTGTTTATTTATTTTGAGACAGAGTTTTGCTCTTGTTGCCCAGGCTGGAGTGCAATGGCGTGATCTCGGCTCACCGCAACCTCCGCCTCCCAGGTTCAAGCAATTCACCCAAGTAGCTGGGATTACAGGCACCCGTCACCTCTCCCGGCTAATTTTTTGTATTTTTAGTAGAGACAGGATTTCACCATGTTGGCCAGGCTGGTCTTGAACTCCTGACCTCAGGAGGTCCGCCTGCCTTGGCCTCCCAAAGTGCTGGGATTACAGGCTTGAGCCGCCTTGCGGGCCTATGTATTTACTTTAAATCAACTAGTTTGATTTAAAGTGTTTGATACTCACTAACTGCATGTGCCCAGCATTGTGCTTAATTCTTCCGGCAAGTCAAGAAATACAAGATGAGTATGGCTTGTTGCCAAGGAACTTATGCTCAGTTGGAGGAAATGGAGCACTCATGTTGAAAGCCCATTTCCTTTCTGTCAATGAGAGGGAGCACTCAGACTCTTGTAAATCAGTTTCTATCACTGGGCCTAGTTTCAGCTGTGAAAAGGAAATGGCGATGCCTGCCTATAATCCCAGTATCTGGGGAGGCCGAGGCAAGAGGATTGTTTGAGCCCAGAAGTTTGAGATCAGCCTGGCCCACGTGGTGAAATCCTGTCTCTACAAAAAAATACAAAAATTTACCGGGTGTGGCCATGTGCGCCTGTGGTCCCAGCTACTCGAGAGGCCAAGGTGGGAGGGTCACTTGAGCCTGGGAGGTCGAGGCTGCCCCTGTCACCAGGCTCTGGTGTGTGAGCCGGACACACCAAGACGGTCCCCTGTCAATGCAGACAACAGCAGGAGAGAATCAGAGCTGTGCAAATGGTCCTGGCTGAGCCCAAAGGAGCGCAGGACTCAGGAAGTGTTGCTTCCCCCAGTAGCAGGGCCTAGGGGCACCTGCCTGGGCTAAGTCTTCTCCACAGGGAGCAGGAGGCTCTGCAAGCCAGCCGCCCTGTCTCTCCTCCTCCTCCAGGCCTGCCACCCTCTCCACACACAGCAGGGTCTGTGGGGGTGGAGGCTTTTTCCAGACATGTATTTAAGTGAGGAGAGAAAACAAGGCGAGTCGCCTGGGATTTGCCAAGTCAGTAGGCAGGAACACAACCCAGGAGGCCAGAAATAAGACGCTGGTGAGGGTCACCCTGCTGTCCGTAGCTGGGGACGGTTTATAGCCCGTGCGGAACGCTTTATAATCACACTTTTGTCTGAGGATGGCCCTTGATCCCCGGGTGTTGCTCTCCTGGTTGGAAGGTAGCAGAGCCCTGATTGTGGGCAGTGAGTAATGGTGACTCAGGGAAATTCACAAGGACACAGGGAACACCCCCAAAGTCATCCAGGGACATGCCCTGGTTCCCCCTGCCGGTCAGGGAGCCAGAAGTTCTGGTCCCCTTTGTGAAGGAGGAATTTCTAAAGTTTTCTCTGGAACTTTGGCAGAATTCTACAGGACCTTTCAGGGGAAGCATTAAGCTTTGAGAATTTTTGGGGGGGAAATTACTAAAAAAAATTAAGGCTTTGTATCTATTTATGAATTAGCTTCTTTTCTCTCTCTTTTTAAAATTTTTAATCTATTTATTTTTATTTATTTATTTGTTTATTTATTTTGAGACCAGGTCATGAGACTGGCTAATTTTTTTTATTTTTGGTGGAGACACGGTTTCACCATGTTGCCCAGGCTGGTCTCGAACTCCTGGCCTCAAGTGATCAACCCACCTTGGCTTCCCAAAGTGCTGGGATTATAGGCATGAGCCACCGCACCCGGCTTTCTTTTCTCTTTTAGCTCCTAATTATATTTGTCTCTTATTCTTATTGGGCATTTGTTACCTTGTATGACAAACGATTCTCCAGAAAACAAATTATGACAATAATAATAACAGCTAACATTTATTCACCCCTTATGACATGCCAGGTACTGGTCTCTCCGTGTATTTTTGTGTTTCATCAAATCTACAGTTCCATCAATCATTAGACGTAGTGTTATTTGTGTACCTCTAAACGATGCAGCCGATTAATCCTTGACATGCCATTGATTTTCAGACTCATGCTGATTTCAGAAATGTTAAAATGGAGATCAATTTTAATCATCTTAGAATCCATGAAATGCAGTAATTAAATCTCAGTTACCATCCTTGCCTTACGGATGGTAAACTGAGGGACAGAGAGGTTGAGTAAATCTGTCCCAATGTTACCCAGCAAGTATGTAGTGGAGATGACAGCTGAACCCAGAGTTGGGCTCCAAAGCCTGTGCTCATAACCACTGTACTACATTGTGCCTAAGGAAGTCATATCACCGGCAAGACAGGAGGAAGGACACAAAATAACAGAGGGAAAGCTGGACCCACCCTCCACTC
>NW_012103142.1:4266145-4276323 GCF_000951045.1 Mandrillus leucophaeus | reverse complement strand
TCTCTTTTTAAAATTTTTAATCTATTTATTTTTATTTATTTATTTGTTTATTTATTTTGAGACCAGGTCATGAGACTGGCTAATTTTTTTTATTTTTGGTGGAGACACGGTTTCACCATGTTGCCCAGGCTGGTCTCGAACTCCTGGCCTCAAGTGATCAACCCACCTTGGCTTCCCAAAGTGCTGGGATTATAGGCATGAGCCACCGCACCCGGCTTTCTTTTCTCTTTTAGCTCCTAATTATATTTGTCTCTTATTCTTATTGGGCATTTGTTACCTTGTATGACAAACGATTCTCCAGAAAACAAATTATGACAATAATAATAACAGCTAACATTTATTCACCCCTTATGACATGCCAGGTACTGGTCTCTCCGTGTATTTTTGTGTTTCATCAAATCTACAGTTCCATCAATCATTAGACGTAGTGTTATTTGTGTACCTCTAAACGATGCAGCCGATTAATCCTTGACATGCCATTGATTTTCAGACTCATGCTGATTTCAGAAATGTTAAAATGGAGATCAATTTTAATCATCTTAGAATCCATGAAATGCAGTAATTAAATCTCAGTTACCATCCTTGCCTTACGGATGGTAAACTGAGGGACAGAGAGGTTGAGTAAATCTGTCCCAATGTTACCCAGCAAGTATGTAGTGGAGATGACAGCTGAACCCAGAGTTGGGCTCCAAAGCCTGTGCTCATAACCACTGTACTACATTGTGCCTAAGGAAGTCATATCACCGGCAAGACAGGAGGAAGGACACAAAATAACAGAGGGAAAGCTGGACCCACCCTCCACTCCCTTCTCACTATCTCCAGGGCCAGTGGTCACCAGGTCCTGTTGATGTCTCTTCCAAAAGCTTCTCCCAGATCGTGTTCCTCCTCTTGCTCCCAGCAGCTGACTCGCTGGTTCTATCCTTCCTTGCATCTGCTTGGACTATTGCAGTAGCCTCTAAGCTGCTGCCCACCTCCAGCCCCGCCCACTCCCCCAACATAGACGCTGGAGTGACAGTCATCTTCCTAAAATGTGAGTCTGATCTTGTTACTCTGCTTGGAAGCATCTGAGGGATCCAAATCCTACTGCACATTTGCTTGCACCCGTGGCAGCCTCTGTTCTAGACAAACCCCAACATGGTCCAAAAGCCCTTGTGGAGGCCATGGTCTCACAGAGAAGCAAGACCCCACAGTGGGCAGTTATGATACAATGTGAAACACACTTCAGCGGGGGGCATGCTGGGTCCATGGGAGGAGCCCCTGCTCTGGGACCTCAGGGACCGCTTCATAATGTCTAAGCCAAGACTGCCAGGATGCATGGGAATTTACCAGGCAAAGGACAGTGAAGATTTCCAGGCAGAAGGAAGAGCAGTGCAAAGGTCCAGAGTAAAGAGAAGTCGGAGCATGGAGTGTCAGCTGGGGCACCGTCCCGGCTGAGCCTGGAAGAGGACAGGCTGAGGTGGGTTGAGTGAGGCTGGCTCTTACGGTACGGGCCTCACCTTTCTCTTTCAGCCTCAGCTCCTTTCTGCTTCTCTTCCCACCAAATCCCCCTGCAGCAGGTACTTGTGTCCTGAACAGTCTTCCTCCTCTTCACATGTGCTCCACAGGCACCTCACCCGTGCCCAGCAAACTCATGCACCCAGACCCTGCTAGAAGGTAGCCTCCCAGAGAAAACCCCCCTGACCCTTGAGTTACGGCTCCGAGCTCCAAGCTGGGCAGAAGAAGACTGAGGGGCTGCTCTCAGGTTCAACTGGGGGATTTGGGAGCATTTTGACAGAAACCAACTGAGAAAAAGCCAAAGTTCTTACAAAGGCCTGAAAGACCCCACAAGTCTGCACCGCCTCCACCTCTCTGACCCCATCTTCTGCCACCTGCCTTGTTGCCAGCTTGCTTCAGCTACGCGTCTCCTGGCTGTTCCTGAAACCACCCCGACTTCCACTCCCACCTCAGGGCCTTTGTCCTCGCTGATTGCTGGTACAGCTTATTTCTCCCTCATCTGCACAGCTCCCTTCTTTACCTCCACCTTCATCAGATTTTGCTCAAATACCACATTCTCAGAAAGGCCCACCCTGAACACCCTATTTAAAGGCATGGCCCCCATCTCACACTCTTCCTGGCTTTATTTTTCTCCACAGCACTCACCAGCTTCTACAGCTTATGTGATTCACTTATTTATTTGTTTACTGTCTGACTTTTCCCACAAGAATGTGAGTTCCAAGAGGGCAGGGATTTGGGTCTGCCTGGTTCACTCTGTAGCCCCAGCACCTCACCCAGTGCCTGGCATACAGTAGGTGCTCAGTAAATATTTGTTAGTCAAATGAATGAATTCTGAGCTCTGACTGTGTGCCTGGCACGCTCTGCCCTGGACACCATGGAGGACGGGGAGCTGAGGGAATGAGGTCTCTCCCCCTCCGAGGGTGCTGGCTGAGCTGGTTCCAGCGGGCAGTGGGACAGGTCCCTGACAGCCAGGTGAGTCCGGGTGAATCACCACTAATGAGATGGGGAGGGCCACGCCAAGCGGCTTCCCACACAGGCAGCCGACAGGTCACTGCCTGTCGCCAGGAAACTCCTCAATAAGGATTGAACAGGACCCTGGGCTGGGGTGGAGGAAGTGCCCGCCTCTCCTGGAGACCCCACCCATTCCTGAGGACTGAGTCGGCTCACCTGGGCTCCCCCACCCCCCAGGCCTTGGCAAGACGCTGGTTTCTCAACCTGACCCGAGATTTCCTTCCTAAAAGGAGTTTCGCTCGCTCAGCCCCACGCCCCTCCCGGGCAGGACCTGTTTGTCAGCCAGCCCTGTCTGGGTCCCTGAGACTACACAGGGAGGACAGCTGAATCTGGAAAACCCTGGGACCTCCCCGGCCCCAGCAGCCCATAGGAGGGTCGGTAGACCAGAGCTTATTCAGGGTATGGACAGACCAATGGGGCTCATTAAACCCAATAGGACAGCGTGGGGTGGCCGCCGTGACCACATTCCACTCACCCCGCCGGAGCCTGGGACCCACTAGAGTGCCCTGAGCCCAGGCCAAATGACCATCCCAGGGCAGGGCATAGCTGTCTCATCGGCACAATGGGCAAAGCCTCCTGCCCTGTGGGTGGCTGAGGGCCGGGATGAGATCATGGGTACACAGAGTGAGGAATGCAGGTGGGCAGCCAGGCCTCCACCCTGCAGCTCAGAAGATGTGGCCGATGTGGCCCGGGTCTGGGGAGGAAGCTGTCCAGCCCTCGGCCCACAGTGAACCTGGCCAGTCCAGCACCACCTCCCTCCCTTCCTCCGGAGGGGGGCACTTGAGGCCCCACCAGGCCCTCCTGCCCCAGAACCCAAATAGCCCCTTGCTGAATTGCCTCACCCCAGCCATCTGTGCAGGTCTAAAGCCGCCACCTGTAGTTACTCACATCATACTCATACGTTGATAGCGTTCAACAAATGTATATGGTCAGTCATCAGGCGTCCCAGGAGCACTCCTGGCTGCTGGGCACGGGGTGGGACCAACGACGCAAAGGCGGTGGGGCAGGCCCCATCTCAAGGGGGACACAGTTTGGGGAGAGTAGTCACACAAATATAGCTTTCATAGAAACACCAGCAGGGCGCGCGCGCGTGCGCGCGCGCGCGCACACACACACACACACACCCACACACACACACTCTCTATGACGGGCTCCCCGGGGGCTCAGAGAAAGGAGTGGTTGGCCTGGCAAAGTGAGGTGTCAGCTGGAGCCTCGTGGGAGAGCTGCAGCTTGAGCAGGGCTGTCCCTGTGCCTGGCTGACCTGCCTTTGTCATGTAATCCTCACAACAGCCCTGTGAGGCCAACAGCACAGGGGTCACCATGCCCATGTTATGGGTGAAAAACCAAGGTTCGAAGAGGTGAAGTGACTTGCCCAAGGCCTCACTGATGGTGAGTGGCAGGGGTTTATCTGGAATTCCAGTTTCCTGACCCCCATGCCGTGGTCTCTCCTGCTCTGCTGTGAGTTCCTTTCCCTCTTCATGTGTCCATTTGTACAGCGAATCCAACCTGGCTACTTACTAAGTGCCAGGCAGTATCTGCAAGCTGGGGACCTTAGAGACAGTAAGGTATCACCCAGGCAGGGGAAGCCACATGCACATACCCAGACAGTGCAATCTCCCATTCAAGTCAACATTCAGCAGATGTACGGTGGAACACTGACTGGGAGCCAGGCGGCACGGCAGGTGCCGGGGATGCAGCAGTGAACGAGACAGACAGAGTGCGGCCCTGTGGAGGCTTTCTTCTACTGGAGAGGGCAGAGAATAATCGCAGAGTGAGGGAGCACGATGCAGGATGATGGAAGAGAGAGGGGCCCGGGCGCTCCTTCAGACGGGCTGATCAGTGAGGGCCTTCCCAGAGCAGGTCCTATTTGCTTGTAGTTGTTTTGAGATGACAGTTGAGCAGAGGAGCCCTGTGGATACCTGAGGAAATATGCCAGGCAGGAGTAATGTCAAGTGCAAAGGCCCTGAGGCAGGAATGCACTTGGAAGTGTTCTGAGGAGCACCAGGGAGCTGAGTGGGTGCAGGGGAGTGGCAGGACATTAGGTAAGGGAGGTGATGGGAGTGCGGGAGGCACAGGTCCTAAAGGCTTGGTGGGTCATAGTAAGGGCTTTGCTTTTACCCCGCATGAAAGAGCCACTGGACGGTTGTGAGCTCAGGACTGACCTGATGTACCCTAGGTTTTGAAAGGATCTCTCCGGCTGCTATGGAGAACAGACTACGGAGAACACACTCTATGGAGAACAGACTCTAAGGGGGCAAGTGACGGGGAGGCAGAGAATCCAAGAGGTGGCTACTGAGATAACCAGGTGAGAGGTGGGCCAGGGTAGTGGTGGAGTGGGGAGCTGTGGTCACATTCAGGATGTGGAGTTTTTAAAATTAATTAATTTGTTACAGGTGAAGTCTCACTCTGTTGCCCAGGCTGGAGTGCAGTGGCACGACCATAGCTCACTGCGGCGTTGAACTCCTGGGTTCAAGCGATCCTCCCTCAGCCTCCTGAGTAGCTGGGACCACAGGTGTGCACCACCATCCCCAACTGGGGATGTTTTGAAGGTAGCCCCAACGGTACTGGCAGACATCCTGGACATGAGGTATGAAAGAAAGGGCTGAAGAACAATCCTGGCTCCAAGAGCAGGAGGGCAGCTCTGCCCAGGTCATGCTTGGCCTGAGGTGCCACATCTTCTAACTGGAGTGTGGCATGGGACATGGCACTCTGCAGGTTGACCAATGTGGAGTTTGGACAGTGTTGGGCCCTTCTTCCCTGCCTGGGTGCTTGGGCCTCCTCGTTTAATCTCAGATGTCATGAATTGGGCTAAACAGAGTTTCATGTGAGTTGGGCTGAGCAGGCTGTCGTCTCCCTCCCACCCTGGGTGGAACCGTCAGCCGGCACATTTTTGGAAAGCATTTTGTCCATATGTATCAGGAGTTTTAAACTTTGATGCCCTTTGACCCAGTGAATCCCTTGCAAGGAAGTTCCTCTGGGGAAGCCATCTGAAACACAGGCAGTGCTGACGCATCAAGCCCTTCACAGGGAGTTGTTTATCATCACCAAATAAATAAATACACAGCCTGCATGTCCAACAGTAGGGGGTGTTTAAGTCAAGCAGATATAGTCTGGCACCTTGTACTGGATTGTTGTGCTGTGCTTAAATTCACGTTTCTGAGAGTTTTAACATCAAAGGACAACACTTATGCTACGATGTCAAGTGGATACCATGGTATGCATGAGGTAGACACATAGACAAGAAAAAGAAATAGACTCATACTGATTAGCTCTGATTGACTCAAGTTTGGATTACTATTTTCATTTTCTTCTTTACGGTTTTCTGCATTGTACTAATGTTCTAAGATGGACATGCATTACCTTTCTGACTTGAAACTAGTATATAAAAAAGGGGCCAGGCATGGTGGCTCACACCTGTAATCCCAGTACTTTGGGAGGCCAAGGTGGGAGGATCGATTGAGTCCAGGACTTCGAGACCAGCCTGGGCAACAGAGTGACACCCCTGTCTCTGCAAAAAATTAAAGAATTAGCTGGTTGCATTGGTGCACACCTGTGGTTCCAGCCGCTCGGGAGGCTGAGGCGGGAGAATTGCTTGAGCCAGGGAGGCTGGGACTGCAATGAGTTATGATGGAGCCACTGCCCTCCAGCCTGGGTAACAAAGTGAGATCCTGTCTCAAAAAAAAAAAAAAAAAAAAAAAAGAGAGAAAATGTGAGTTCCTAGAAGCTGGAGCACAGTGTTTGCCAAGCCAGGAACTGAGAGCCAACTAACCCATCCTTTCCAGGGCTCCAGGGTCCACCTCGTCCAGGCAGGGCCGGCAGGTGCAGTCAGGATGGGGATTACGTTGATAGCTGTGGTGGGGAGAGCCAGGTCCAGAGGCCCCTCCTTCTCCCCCTCCGGCCACCCCCATCATGGGAGTGTGTCCCC
The DNA here is from genome assembly GCF_000951045.1 of Mandrillus leucophaeus. Taxonomy (NCBI): domain Eukaryota; kingdom Metazoa; phylum Chordata; class Mammalia; order Primates; family Cercopithecidae; genus Mandrillus; species Mandrillus leucophaeus. The sequence continues at coordinate 4,269,893 of NW_012103142.1, read as the reverse complement.
CCTTGGGCCCCTGCAGCCCTTGGAGTTTGCCCCTCTATGTCTTCGCTGGAGGCTGATGCTTCCTGCCTTGTGTATAACCCTGTGGGTCTCTCCTGACTGCCACCAAGCATCCTGTATGCACTGGTCCTCACGGTGTAGTCCCCAGGCCCGAAGCATCAGCACCACCTGGAAACTCTTTAGAAATGCAGAGTCACAGGCCTCTCCCCAGACCTACTGAATCTGCCACTCCTCTGGAGGCGGGGCCTCTGTGTTTTCAAAAGCCCTCCAGACCTAAAGTGTGAGAACTGCTGCCTTTTGGTAGGGCCCCACTGTGGCCAATGTTTTACACTGATTATTTCATTTTACAGATTGCCATGATTCCTACTTAACAGACAAGGAAACGAGCTCAGAGAGGTTAAGGAACTTGCCCGAGGTCACACAGCCAGCAGAGGCAGGGCTGCGAGTGCGAGCCCATGCCTTTACTTCCACGCTCTGCAGCTCTGCAGCTGCATGGACGCCAGTACCTCCTGCGGGGTCGGGGTCCAGTTCCGTGCTGGGCACACAGATGGCCCTACACATGGGTTGGACTAGGGTTTTGGCTGCTGGGTCAGAAGACCAGGCTGATTCCCCACAAGACCCAGGCAGCCCTGACCCCCGGTGGGAGGAGGGAGCTGGGCTCCCTGTGCCTGCTGAGGCCCCTTCAGTCTTGACAGCCGCCGGCGGTTTGGACCAACGAACCCGCAGAGGAGGGGCGCAGCGCCACCTGCTGGCTGGTGTCATGGGTGATGCTGGGGACAAACGCAGAGATCCACAGACACACGTCTCAGGGACACCATGGCAGGCGTGCACGTGTCTTCTCCTGCCGCACGCGGGTGCACTTGCCCACACGTGGATGTCTGAGCATGTGGGCACGTGGGGCTCTCAGCCACAAGGCCTGGTAGATAGCACTAAATTCACCCATTTACTTATTACCTCATCAAATGTTCATCCAGAGCTGCCAAACCCACTGTTGCTGTTACCCGGGAGCCTACAGGCCTGGTGATGGTCAGAGCAACCACCAAGTGATGCGGACAAGGGTCCCTGGGGGATATACTCAGTGAGGTCATGCAGGCAGCCCCTACCCATCTGGACTGGGGCTCCGTCTCACAGGGTGAGCAGGAGAGGGCTGGGAGAAGGGGGCAGAGGCTCATCACAGCAAAGTCTGGAAGAGGAGCTAGAATGGAGCACAGGGGTCCCTGGCACAGGTCTTGTTCAAGGCCATGCAGGCTGGACCCTGTCCTCACAGTGGTGGCCGGACTACGGTGCCACACCATCCTGACATGTTTATACTAAAGCTTAGTAGAAATAAGCTTAGGGACCCTTTAGGACCCAAGGGTCTCTCGGCCCCTTTGGGGCTGGCCTGGGATGTGATTTGTCCCTGTGCACTGTCCCCCTTGCCACAGCAGCTGCCCTGGGATGTATCAGGGATGGGAAGAGGCATCCCCAGTCCCAGAGAAAAACCTGTTTCTGATCTCTGAATGGACGCAGCAGATGGCAGTCACCGTTAAGTCAAGTATTCCTGCATGCCCAGCAGAAGACCTTTTTTCTTAACCTACTAGGCCATCCAAAGCAGCTCACACGGTGTGACCTATTCCAAAACACAGCTCCGCGTGCCTGTGAGGTCCCCCAGGACCCCACGGGAGACTCAGTGCCTCTCTGGGGGCTGGCGGCTGGATGGATGAGCTTTGCTGGATGGTGGGCATAGCTGCGGGTCAGAACGCAGACACAGGACGACCCTGGTTGGAGGGCTGGTAAGAGTGGGGAGGGACCCATTGGCAGAGCTGAGGGGTTGGTGGCTCCCAAACAGGAGCTGGCAAGTGGTGCTGGAAGAGGAAATGTTGGCAGCTCCCCAGTTCTGCCTGTGGGCTTAGATGGAGCCTGCGACTTTTATCAATGGCCAGTCCTCACTACCTGGCCCCTGGCCTGGCCCCTGGCCTGTGGTTTTGCTCAGCAGTGCAGCGGTGGCGGCTTCCGAGAAGCCCCACCAAGACTTTCCTGTCAAGGCAACGCCAAGTTCCTCTTATCAAGGAAGGGGAAGTGGCGGAGTTTCTCCTAAGGCCTTTCAGTTTCTTTCTAAGAAGGTGGGTGTTCCAACCCCCGGGCCCTCAGTAGAGCCAAGTGTTAAAGGAAGAGAGATTGACCTTTGGGGGCTTTCCTCACCCCAGTTCTAACCGAAGCTCCTTTTTTGGGGCTCATAGTGGACATTCCGAAAGAGGAAATGAGACACGTGCATTCCACAGGCCCCTTCCCAAGCCCCCTCCTTTCTCCCTCCTCCAGGGATACACTCCTTGATGCCCGCCCCCCCCACCAACACACACACTTAGGAAGTATGGCCTGCTGCCCTTGGGGGCATCCCAGGTGGAAAACTTGCTTCTTACACCTTCAAAGCTGAACTCTTCTGAGTCCAGATTCCTCAGGACCCTGATAAGTGACTAAAAATCTAACCCAGGGCTGGCCACGGCGGCTCACATCTATAATCCCAGCTCTTTGAGAAGCCAAGACGGGAGGATAGCTTGAGCCCGGGAGTTCAAGACCAGCTTGGACAACATAGTGAGACCTTGTCTCTTAAAAAAAAAAAAATTAAAAAATTAAAAAATTAGCTGGGCGTGGTGGTGTGCGCCTGTAGTCCCAGATACTAGGGTGTGGTGGGAGAATAGCTAGAGCCCGGCAAGTCGACGCTGCAGTGAGCTGTGATCGCACCACTGCACTGCAGCCTGGGCAACAGAGCGAGACTCTGTCTCAAAACAAAACAAAAAAACAACTAACCCAAACAAAGAGCTGACAGATGACACTGGCTTAATGCAGATTCCAGTCCAGGGGATATGCCTATTTTGGAGGCTCACAGCTTTCTGAGGGGCAGCAAACCACGGGCGCCCAGATAATTCCAAGCACACCCTCTTCAGAAGACTCACTGGCTTGATGGCCAAGTGTATGTCCTGACATTCTTATAACAATAGTCACCATTGATTCTAAGTGCTTATTGTGCACCAGGTACTGGGCCAAGCATTTTACATTAATTTCCTCCTATAATCCCCACAGTAGTGCCATGACAAAGATACAATCATGATCCCACAATCAAGCAACCTGGTCGGCTCACACAGCCCATGAGCCCATTCTTCCTCGTAGGCCTCTTCTCAGAAAGGTGGGGAAGGACGAGTATCAGACCTTGACAGGAGTTGGCTGGGAAGGTCTGGTCTCCAATTTCCCACGATTGTCAAAGCCAGCTGTGCCTCTCCCAGAGGTGAAGATCCAGCCATCCAGTCGTGGCCATCTTGGCTGCACTAATGTGGCCGTGGCTGGGGCCTTCCCCAAGTCATTAGGAACTCTTGGTGCCTTCTTTATTTTCCTCCCGGAGATGTTGTTTTAAGGTTTTTGCTTTGCTGAAACATGTGTTATGCGGACAGTGAGGGGATTCCCCTAAACCGTGATGCTATTCTGTTCAAAAACATTTGCCTGGAGGTCCACAGCTGTGTGACTCATGCTGTTTGGTGGCAGAAAAACTCACAGCTGCAGGGGGGAGGGTTAGGGATACTTACAAGGTGGCCAGGTTTAGTAAATATAAATGCAGGATGCCCAGTTACATTTGAATTTCAGATAAACAGCAACATTTGGGACACCTTCGTGCTAAACAACTTATTTGTTATTTATCTGAAATTCAATTGTAATCCGATAACCCTAGATACTCAGCACCTGGGACAAAGCTCCAGCCTTCCCCGCGCGCCCCTCCCCC
>NW_012103142.1:4261519-4265775 GCF_000951045.1 Mandrillus leucophaeus | reverse complement strand
GCGTGATCTCGGCTCGCTGCAAGCTCCAGCCTCCTGAGTAGCTGGAACTATAGACACCCGCACCACACCCGGCTAATATTTTTTTGTATTTTTAGTAGAGACGGGGTTTCACCGTGTTAGCCAGATGGTCTCCATCTCCTGACCTCGTGATCCGCCTGCCTCGGCCTCCCAAACTGCTGGGATCACAGGCGTGAACCACCGTGCCCGATTGGGCCTCAGTTTTCTTATCTCTGTAATGGGAAGAACTTTTGGATTCTATGATGGCGAGTGGCCCTCTTAGCCCTTAACTTTCCTTGCATAGTGGAAAATCTGCTGGAAGCAAGCGAAGGTGTGAGTGAGCTAGCCAAGGAGCAAGTGTAGAGAGGAGGAGGAGGCCATCTCAGCTTGGAAATGGGCCACCCCTCTTGCCCTACAGCACTGCACGGAGACTGGGCCATTGTACCTGGATACTGGGTGGTTTGGAGGGCTCCCCTGGGTCAGGCACACCAGTGCATGTCTGGTGTTCCTTAGAAGGGACCCTGAGCATGGCCCACAGCTGGGTCCATAACTGAGGTGCCCCAGCCATAAGCAGTGGCAAAGGCCCATGGCAACACCTGAACCACAGCAGGGAGGGGACCATCATTAACTTCAAAAGTAGAGAAGTAAACTATTAACGGTGAAATTATTAAATGACTACAAAATGTTAACTAGACAATTGCAACTTAACACCTATGGTTTATGTAAATTATATGTAATGCATGTGGGTGCATTTGAATATATTTGACACACAGAAGCATGTGGCCTCGAGAATAAGAATGCCTGGGCCTCTAGGGCCCTTGGAAGACAGGCTGGGGATATGGAGACAGTGAATTTCCTCCAGCCCAGAAACCACAACCCTGGGTCTAATAGCAGCAGGGTGGTGGTGAGGGAATGAGCTAGAACCTCTGGGGATAGAGATGGGGTCTGGTCTGGGAGGCAGGAAGACCCCTCTGATAGGAATGTCCGACAGACGAAAGCGGGTCCCAGAAGGTCCCCGCAGAGGTTACTGGGGAGACCAGACAGGGCCTCAGGGCCAGGCTGCAGTTCTGCACAGGGACCTGGGCCCCACCAGGAGCTGAGACCCGGGATCTCCAGGCTCGTGGTGTGGTAGGATTGCTTCTAGACCTCTGCCTGCTGGGAAGGCCGGGGTGCAAACCTGCGGCCTGCAGTGGAGGTGCCTGGGGGCTGGAGGTGCCCAAAGTCCCCATAATGGCCATCAGCTCTATACCTCAGAGGCACCACTAGAAGATAATACTCTTTGTTTTGGACAATGGACATTTTCTCAGTCTTCTATAAAGTATACATTAAAAAGTGTCTTCAGGGCCAGGCATGGTGGCTCACCCCTGTAATCCTAGCACTTTGGGAGGCCAAGGCGGGCAGATTGCCTGAGCTCACGAGTTCAAGACCAGCCTGGGTAACACGGTGAAACCTTGACTCTACTAAAATACAAAAAATTAGCTGGGTGTGGAAGCGTGCGCCCTGTAGTCCCAGCTACTCAGGAGGCTGAGGCAGGAGAATTGCTTGAACCTGGGAGATGGAGGTTGTAGTGAGCCGAGATCGCGCCACTTCACTCCAGCCTGGGCAACACAGCGAGACTCCATCTCAAAAAAAAAAAAAAAAAGAAAGTGTCTTTAGGAAACATGATGTCTTCATTTACTGAGGCTGCCATAACAAAGTATCATAGACTGGGTGGCTTAAACACAGAAGTTTATTTTCTCACAGTTCCGAAAGCTGGAAGTCCAAGAGCACAGTGTCATCAGGGCTGGCTTCTGAAGCCTGTCTTTTTGGCCGGGAGCCGTCTTCTCTCTTTCTCTTCACGTGGTCTTTCCTCTGCACATGTCTCTCCTCATTTCCTCTTCTGATTGGATCAGGGCCCAACCTCATGACCTTATTTTACCTTAATTACCTCTGTAAAGAGCCTGTCTTTAAATACAATCACATTCTGAGGTACTTGGGGTTAGGACTTCAACATAGGAGTTTTGGGGGCATACAATTCAACTTGTAACACTTATGTTTTGTTTTTTTTTTTTTTTTTTGAGACAGAGTCTTGCTCCCAGGCTGGAGTGCAGTGGCACCATCATAGCTCATTGCAGTGGTACTATCATAGCTCATTGCAGCCTCAAACTCCTGGGCTCAAGCCATCCTCCCACCTCAGCCTCCGGGGTAGTTGAGAGTACAGGCGCAAGCCACCACACCTGGCTGGCTTAAAAACAATATTTTAGAGATGGGGTCTCACTCTGTTGCCCAGGCTGATCTCGAATTCCTGACCTCAAGTGATCCTCCTGCACTTAAGTGATCCTCCTACCTCAGCCTTCCAAAGTGCTGAGATTACAGGTGTGAGCCACTGCACCCAGTTGGCCCCAGCCCACTTTTTAAGTTATGATGTAAGTGCAAACAATGGGCTGGCTTTGGAAGTGCAGATTGGATACTGGTCCCAACACCATTTTATGGAAATTCTGGCGCCTCCCATGCCTACTAGTTTTGATTAGAGGTAGTTTAGGGACACAGTCTACACTCAGGATGTCCCCTCTGGACATGGCCACCACTGGTCAGCTGGACTGGGAGGGGGTCAGTGTTGTCACCGACATGGTAGGACTTTTTAGAACAGGCCTGGCAGCTCTCTCTAACCAACGAAGTATGTCTGGTCATCTTTGACTTTGAAAACTGTGTTCTCTTTAAAAACAAAGTTTCAAATTCTCTATCTGGAGCTGCTATTTATAGAATCATCTATGAACCCTTAACAAAAAAAAGGAGACAAATTTGTGGCATTTGTGTTTTTACAAAGTAGCACATTTATTGTTGAAAAACACAGGTGAGAAAGAAGAAAACAAAATCAGTAGTAATTGGACCTCCCAGAGATCAGTGTTAACATTTTGATTTCTGTATGTATCTTCATCTCTCTCTGTGTCTTAATCTACATCTCAATCTACACTTATATAATTAAATTGACTTGAAAGATAAGATTACATGGTGGCATGTCATAACTTCTTATCAATTAGTATATCATGATCCCTTCACAGGGCATGGAATCATTTTCTAAGAGGCCATTTAAGACGGTGGCCGAGTACGAGAATGGCAGAAGTTATTCAACAAATTTCCTATTGTTGAATAATGGGGTTGTTTTACCTTTTTCACAATATCAAATGAAACTGTGATAACATCCTTTAAGCTAAATCTTTGCCATGATCATTTACTAAGGATAAATTCGTAGAAGTGAAACTTCTGAGTTAAAGACAAAGCATTATTTTAAAATGTTCAACTTTATTTACTTTTGAATAGATAATATATAGTGTGTATATATACATTACAAAATATATGTGTATTATCTCTATACATATGTACATATATACCTCTATGTATGTGTGTGTATATATATAGAGTGTGTGTATATATATTCTACACATATATATACACACACATAGAATATATATACACACACACAGAATATATATATATATATATGTATCTTCAGAGGCAGGATCTTGTTCTGTCGCCCAGACTGGAGTTCAGTGGTGCAATTGTAGCTCACTGCAATTCGAACTCCTGGGCTTCAGTGATCCCCCGCCTCAGCCTCCCAAATAGCTGGGACTATAGGCATATGCCAATATGACAGGCTGCTTTGCTTTGTTTTGTTTTAATTTTTAGTAGAAACGAGGTCTCTCTATGTTGCCCAGGCTGGAGTGCAGTGATGTGATCATAGCTCGTTGCAACCTTGAACTCCTGGGCTCCAGTGATCCTCTTGCCTCAGCCTCCCCAGCAGCTGTGACTACAGGCACACATGCCACAATATCCATTTAATTTTTGTATTTTTTTATAGAGACGAGGTCTTGCTATGCTTCCCAGGCTGGTTTCGAACTCTTGGTCTCAGGTGATCCTCCCGCTTCAGCCTCCCCAAATGCTGGGATTACAGGCGTAAGCCACTGTACCCCACTATTTTTTTTCCACAAATGGTAGTTGCTGTGGTTTGAATGTGTCCCCCAAAGTTCACACGTTGGAAACTTAATCTCCAATGCCACAGTGTTGGGAAGTGAGGTCTAATAAGAGGTGATTAGGTTATGAGGGCAGAGCCACGATAATGCAATTATTGTGGGAGTGGGTTAGTTATTTTAAGAATGGGCTTATTATAAAAGTGAGGCTGGGGCCAGGCACAGTGGCTCATGCCTGTAATCTCAGCACTTTGGGAGGCTCAGGTGGGCAGATCACGAGGTCAAGAGAGTGAGACCATCCTGGCTAACACA
>NW_012103142.1:4259148-4260514 GCF_000951045.1 Mandrillus leucophaeus | reverse complement strand
GGAGCTTGCAGTGAGCAGAGATCATGCCACTGCACTCCAGCCTGGGCGACAGAGCAAGACTCCATCTCAAAAAAAAAAAAAAAAGAAATACAATAAAATTATTTTCTCATACAGTTTTTGCTGATCAGAAATTTGAGAAGGATACATCTGGGCAGTGCTCACTTGGGGTCTTTAATGTGGCTGTAGTTAGATGCTGATTGAGGCTGAAGGTATCTGAAGGCTCCACCGGGACTAGAAGATCTATTTCTTTCTTTCTAAAAAAGTATTTATTATTACAGTTTTTGGAGATGAGGTCTCAGTATGTTGCTCAGGCTGATCTTGAACTGGGCTCAAGCAATTCTCCCACCTCAGCCTCCTGAGTATCTGGGACCACAGGTGTGTGCCACCAGGCCTGGCTAATTTTTCATTTTTTTGTAGCAATGGGAGTCTCACCGTTTTTCTCAGGCTGGTCTCAAACTACTGGACTCAAGCAGTCCCCTACCTCAGTCTCTCAAAGTGCTGGAATTACAGGCATGAGCCACCATACCTGACTCAAGAAAATCTATGTCTAGAGTTACTCACTCATACAGCTGGAAAGCTGGTGCTGGCTGTAGGTAGGGGGACTCAGTTTCTCTCTACATGGATCTCTCCACAGAGCTGCTGGAGTGTCCTCTGGAAGCTGTCCAGGAAGCTGAGGCAGAAGCTGTGATGCCTTTTATACCCTATCCTTGGAAGCCACACACCTTTGCTTCCACCACATTCTATTGGTTATGGCAGCTACAAAGGTTTGCCCAGGTTCAAGCAGAGGGAATTGACCCTACCTCTCAAAGGAGGAAGCTAACATCACATTATATGAAGAGCATGGGAAATGGGATATACCAGTGCTTCCATCTTTAGAAAATACAATCTGCCGTAGGTTATTTCCAATATTTTGCTATTACCATATGTTAGTAAGTAGATTTTAAAGACTTTCTATATGTATTGCCAAATCTCCTTTAGAAAGTCGTACTAATTTAGATTCCAACTCCTTGTGATTGAGAAAGTCAATTTCTCCATGTCCTTACTAGCACTAAGTTTATCTTTTAATTAAAAATCTCTGCCAATTTGATATGCAAGAAATGGTATGTCATTGTTTTAAGAAAATTCCTTCTAAGAAAGCATAAGAGCTAAATTTGAGTAGCAGTATCTATATTAGTTTGCTAGTTTAGTTGCTATATTAGTTTCTGCCATAAGAAAATACCACAAACTGGGTCGCTTAAACAACAGAAATTTATTGTCTCATAATTCTGGAGGCTGCAAGTCTAAGATCAAAGTGTCACAGGTTGTTTTCTCCTGAGGCCTCTTTCCTTGACTTGCAGACGGCTGCCTTCTCACTGCCGCCTTTCCT
>NW_012103142.1:4258417-4258954 GCF_000951045.1 Mandrillus leucophaeus | reverse complement strand
CCCTCCAGCCTGGGTGACAGAGCAAGACTCCGTCTGAAAAAAAAAAAAAAAAAAAAGTGAGTCTGGCCCCCTTCTGCTCTCTTGCTCTTGCCCTCTCTTGCCCTTCCACCTTCTGCCATGGGATGATGCAGCACAAAGGCCGTCACCAGATGCCACCATCATGCTCTTGGATTTCCCAGCCTCCAGAATTATGAGCCAAATACATGTATTTTCTTTATAAATTACCCAGCCTGTGGTATTCTGTTATAGCAACGCAAAATGAACTAAGACAGCAGTATCCTTTATACTATTTTGCACTTTGCATTTTTCACTTAAGAAATTATCTTGTAGAGCTTTCCAAGTCAGTACTGCATAATATTTTATTATATGCATCTATCATAATATATTTAAGTAGTCCCCTATTGGCTAGACACAGTCCCTTATTGATGGTTATGTATTAGTTATATATGACTGTATAACATATTATCCAGAAGCTCAGTGGCTTAGAAATACAATAAAATGGGCTGGGCGCGGTGGCTCACACCTGTAATCCCAGCC
>NW_012103142.1:4245111-4253987 GCF_000951045.1 Mandrillus leucophaeus | reverse complement strand
CGATCTCAGCTCACTACAACCTCCACTTCCTGGGTTCAAGTGATTCTCCTGCCTCAGCCTCCCCAGTAGCTGGGATTACAGGCGCCCGCCACCACGCCTGGCTAATTTTTGTATTTTTAGTAGAGACAGGGTTTCACCATGTTGACCAGGCTGGTCACAAACTCCTGACCTCAGACGATCCTCCCGCCTCAGCCCCCCAAAGTGCTGGGATTACAGGCGTGAGCCACCGCACCCAGCCTGTCTCTTCTTTTTCTTATAATGATACCAGTCATGTTGGATTAAGGCCCTCATGACCTCCTTTAATCTTAATTACCTCTTTAAAGGCCCTATCTCCAAATATAATCACACTGGGGACTAGGGCATCACCATATAGATTTTAGGGGGACACAGTTCAGTCTATAGCAGCACCTTTACTGATTTGCTGAGTAATCTTGGGACAGTCACATATCTCTCTGAGCCTCAGTTTTCTTATCTGTTTAATGGAGATATACCACATTTCCTCTTCCTCTTTCTCAACGGGTTGTCATGACAAATTAGATAGAACCTGTGGAACTGAGCGTGGTGGCTCATGACTGTAATCCTAGCACTTTTCAAGGCCGAGGCAGGAGGATTGCTTGAGCCCAGGAATTTGAGAACAAACTGGGCAACATGGTGCAATCTCATCTCTACAAAAAAATTTTAAAAAGTTAGCCAGGCATGGTGGCATGTTTCTGTGGTTCCAGCTACTCAGGAGACTGAGGTGGAAGGATTACTTGATCCCAGAGGGTCAAGGCTGCAGTGAGCCACGATCATGCCACTATACTCCAGCCTGGGCTACAGAGCAAGACCCTGTCTCAAAAAAATAAAAGGAACATGTGAAAGGGTTCTGGAGAATATAATTATTAACACATAAAATGCTTACAATTTAGGTCTCAATTGTGAGTTTGCACAACATGAGATACCCTTTGTTGACCTGAGTGGTACATTGATAGTGTAGATGGATGTATCAGTTATGTAATGCTGTGTAACAAACCATCCCTAAACTTAGTGACTAAGAACAGCTGTTTATTATTTCTTGCAATTCTGTGGGTTGGCTAGATGGTTCCCCTGCTGTTTTCATTCACATAGCAACAATCTGCTAATGGCTTGGCTGGGTTAGGTAGTCTAGACTGGCTGGGGTGCCTGGGCCTCTCTCTTCCTGTGGTCTTTCAGGCCAGGTTCCTCACGTAATTATGAAAGCACTCCAAAAGCACAAAAGCAGAAGCCCAGCCTCAGAAACTGCCCAGCATCACTTTTTTTTTTTTTTTTTTTTTGAGATGGAGTCTCACTCTGTTGCCAAGGCATGCAATGGTGTGCTCACAGCTCACTGCAATCTTGGCCACCTGGGCTCAAGTGATCCTCCCACCTCAGCCTCCAGAGTAGCTGGGACTATAGGACCATGCCTGGCTAAATTAAAAAAAAATTTTTTTTTGGCCAGGTGTGGTGGCTCACGCCTGTAATCCCAGCACTTTGGGAGGCTGAGGCGGGTGGATCACCTAAGGTCGGGAGTTCAAGACCAGCCTGACCAACATGGAGAAACCCTGTCTCTACTAAAAATACAAAATTAGCCGGGCATGGTGGCGCATGCCTGCAATCCCAGCTATTCGGGAGGCTGAGGCAGGAGAATCACTTGAACCCAGGAGGAGGAGGTTGCGGTGAGCCGAGTTTACGCCATTGTACTTCAGCCTGGGCAAAAAGAGCGAAACTCCGTCTCAAAAAAAAAAAAAAATTTTTTTTTTTTGTAGAGGCTGGGTTTTACCATTGCCCAGGCTGATCTCAAACTCTTGGCCTCAAGTGATCCACCCAGCTCTGCCTCCCAAAGTGCTGGGATTTCAGGCATTAGCCACCATGCCCTGCCTGCTCAGCATCACTTCGGCCACATCCTATTGGTCACAGCAAGTCACAAGGCCAACTCAGATTCAAGGGGAGGTGAAATAGATTCCACCTCGTGGTAGCGGAAGCAACAAAGTTACATTGCAAAAGAGCAAGGACACAGGGAACTTGATTCTGTTTGGGGCTATTATTGTTACAATTCTCCAGGGGGACCCTTTGCAAAGCCCATATGTATCAGTCCCCATACTGAGTCAGCATGCCCCACACATTCTCCCAGAGACTAGGGGACTTTGCCCTGCCCTTATTCTTTTTTTTTTTTTTTTCTTGCTCTGTTGCCCAGGCTGGGGTGCAGTGGTGCAGTCTCGCTCCCTGCAACCTCCACCTCCCTGGTTCAAGCAATTCTTCTGCCTCAGCCTCCCAAGTAGCTGGGACTACAGGTGTGCACCACCATGCCCGGCTAATTTTTGTATTTTTAGTAGGGATGAGGGTTCACCATATTGGCCAGGCTGGTCTCGAACTCCTGACCTCCTGATCCACCCGCCTCAGCCTCCCAAAGTGCTACGATTACAGGCGTGAGCCACCGCGCCCGGCCAGACTTTGCCCTTATTCTTGGCAATGATCCAGTGTCTCCCAATTTGCATCTAAGCCCATTCTCAGCCAGTCCAGCTCCAGAGCCCTGCCCACTGGCTGTGGCTCTGGTTTGGGGCTCTGTTTATACCCTCTGGCCTTGCTGATGTACCTGGGGATTTGAATTTGCATCACCCTGCTAGCCCTCCCACTCCTGACTAGCCCCTACTCTGTTTCCTGGAACTCAGCCCAGCCCAGCTCTCTCAGCTGCCTTCTGGCAGGGCCAGACCTGCTCTTCCCAAGAAGTTCATACAACACCAGTGGATTCTCTTGACCAATTTCCCAGGAAAACTGCTTAATACATCTAAAAGGGCAAAATAGTTCTTTCCACTTTGATTCACCTCAACCTAATAAGCTCCAATAATTCAGGCCTTTGAGAAATTCCACAATTTATGCTCCAAATTTCAGTCACATTTTTGTGTGTGTCTTACACATGTTCTTTAGAACTCATGAGTTATTGCTAATATAAATCTGTGTGGTTATTATTGATAAGAGCTATAAAGGAAGAGGTAATACCAAGACGGCAGCATCTCACAGCACAGTTTATTGGGAGGACTGCCGAAAAGTTAACATGAATCACGTTTTCCTAATTGAATTGCATTTTCTGATGTAGCAGCAGGGCTTGCTGCCTAAGGACCTTCAGAGGGCTGTAAAGCCAAGCATCATCGAAGCGTTTGGTAATGAAGGTTTCAATTTTTACAGACCAACTCTTTTGTAAGGGGCACTTTTTGGTAAATTTATTAATTCGTTAATTATTGAAATGATTCTAGCATTGTAAGTTGTATTGTTAAGTACACAATTGACTAGTTACATATCTTTTGTGTAAAAAGGTGAGAAAATTAATATAGTATAATATGATATGATATGATATAATATAATATATAAAGTGTGTGAGGCCGGGCGCGGTGGCTCAAGCCTGTAATCCCAGCACTTTGGGAGGCCGAGATGGGCGGATCATGAGGTCAGGAGATCGAGACCATCCTGGCTAACATGGTGAAACCCTGTCTCTACTAAAAAATACAAAAAAACTAGCCGGGCGAGGTGGCGGGTGCCTATAGTCCCGGCTACTTGGGAGGCTGAGGCAGGAGAATGGCGTAAACCCGGGAGACGGAGCTTGCAGTGAGCTGAGATCCGGCCACTGCACTCCAGCCTGGGCGACAGAGCGAGACTCTGTCTCAAAAATAAAATAAAATAAAATAAAATAATAATAAAGTATGTGTATCTCCTTTCTTTGGAAGTGTCTGCAAGAAACCAGTAACATTTTCTCATGGAAGAAAAAATGAGGCTGGACGCAGTGGCTCATGCCTGTGATCTCAACACTTTGGGAGGCTGAGTTGGGCAGATGGGTTGAGCCCAGGAGTTTGAGACAAGCCTGGACAACATGGTGAGACTCTGTATCTACAAAAAATACAAGCAATTCGCCAGGTAAGGCTGAGCTGTAGTCCCAGCTACTCAGGAGGTTGAGGTGGGAGGATCACTTGAGCCTGGGAGGTTAAGGCTGTAGTGAGCCGTGATTGTACCACTGCACTCCAGTTTGGGTGACACAGCAAGACCCTGCCTCTCCCCAACCACTCCAAAAAATGGGTGTCTGGCAGCAGGATGGGAGGGAGATTTTCTAGTTTACCTTTTGTACTTTTCGAATTGTACCATGTGAATGTATTACCTATCCAAAATTAAATCATTACTGTGGGAGTGGGTACTGACTGGGAGGGGGCACAAGGGAGCCATCCGGGGTCCTGCACATCTTCTGAGCCTTTGTCCTGGATCTTGATGGTTACGTGGGTGAACACATGTGAAAAGTCATCAATCCATACACTTAAGTTCTGTGCACTTTATTTTAAATTATGCTTCACAAAAAGTGATGTATTTTAATGAAATTATAAAATACAGTCAGCCCTCCATACCTGTGGGTTCCATATCCATGGATTTAACCAACCATGAATCAAAAATATTTTTTAAAACGGATGTTTGCATCTGTACTGAATACATATATACTTTAAAAAAGAATCGTGCCGGGCGCGGTGGCTCAAGCCTGTAATCCCAGCACTTTGGGAGGCCGAGACGGGTGGATCACGAGATCAGGAGATCGAGACCATCCTGGCTAACACGGTGAAACCCCGTCTCCACTGAAAAATACAAAAAACTAGCCGGGCGAAGTGGAGGGCGCCTGTAGTCCCAGCTACTCGGGAGGCTGAGGCGGGAGAATGGCGTGAACCTGGGAGGCGGAGCTTGCAGTGAGCTGAGATCTGGCCACGGCACTCCAGCCTGGGTGACAGAGCAAGACTCCGTCTCAAAAAAAAAAAAAAAAAAAAGAATCGTTATTCTCCCAGCCTGAGGAACATGATGAAACCCCATATCTACCAAAAATACAAAAAATTAGCCGAGTGTGGTGGCAGTGTCTGTAGTCCCAGCTATTCAGGAGACTGAGGTGGGAGGATTGCTTGAGCCTGGGAGATGGAGACTGCAGTAAGCCGAGATCATGCCACTGCACTCCAACCTGGGTGAGGGTGTGAGACCCTGTCTCAAAAAAAAAAAAAAAAAAAAAATTCTCTAAACAATATAACCTAACAACTATTTACATACAAACATACACACACACACACACATATACACATTTTTTTTTTTTTTTTGAAACAGAGTCTCACTCTTGTCACCCTGCCTGGAGTGCAATGGTGTGATCTCGGCTCACTGCAACCTCTGCCTCCCAGGTTCAAGTGATTCTCCTGCCTCAGCCTCTTGAGTAGCTGTGATTACATGTGCCTGCCACCACACTCGGCTATTTTTTTTTTTTTTTTTAAAGATGGAGTCTTGCTCTGTCATCCAGCCTGGAGTGCAGTGGCGTGATCTCAGCTCACTGCAACCTCCCCCTCTTGGGTTCAACCATCCTTCTGCCTCAGCTTCCCCAGTAGCTGGGATTACAGGAGGGCACCACCACACTGAGCTTATTTTTATATTTTTGGTAGAGATGGGGTTTCGCTATGTTGGCCAGGCTGGTCTCGAACTCCTGACCTCAAGTGGTCCACCCACCTCGGCCTCCCGAAATGCTGGGATTACAGGCGTGAGCCACCATGCCCAGCCTATTTGCATATTTTTTACAGTATATTAGACATTATAAGTAATCTAGAGATGATTTAAAGCAGCAGTCCCCAAACTTTTTGACACCAGGGACTGGTTTTGTGGAAGACAATTTTTTCATGGACGGGGGCATAAAACTGTTCCACCTCAGATCATCAGGCGTTATAGTCTCAAAAAGAGTGCACAGCCGAGATCCCTCGAATGCTCAGTTTGCAGTAGGGTTTGCGCTCCTCTGAGAATCTAATGCCCCTACTGATCTGACAGGAGGGGGAGCTCATGCGGTCATGCCAGCTTGCCAGATGCTTGCCTCCTGCTATGTGGCTCCATTCCTAACAGGTACAGGCTGGTACTGGTCCATGATCTGGGGTTTGGGGACCCTCCCGATTTAAAGTATATGGAAGAATAGGCATAGGTTACATGCAAATACGATACCGTTTTATATCAGGGACTTGAGCAACCGAAGATTTTGGTATCCGCGGTGGGGAGTGGGGGTCCCAGAACCAATCTCCCATGGATAGCAAGAGATTATTGTATATTACATATAATTTTATTTATTTATTTATTTATTTATTTATTTATGTGCCATGGTGGTTTGCTGCACCTATCAACCCGTCATCTAGGTTTTAAGCCCTGTATGCATTAGCTATTTGTCCTAATGCTCTCCCTCTCCTTACCTCCACCCCCTCAAAATAATTTTAAAAATAAAGTCAGACCAGTATATATTGCCTTGCTCCACAAAAATAAATGTGTTTCTAAAAAGTTTACTCAAGCCCGTTTCTAGAAAGCGAAGCATAACTTCCAAATGGCTTCCATTGTAATGTCTAAGATGTATTCATGTACTGACTTCATTCAAGGAGTGCCAGTACTGGTGTTGGTCTGAGCACTAGGAGCCTGCTGGGGTGAACCCACCCACTCTCTGAGTCTGGGTTTGGTGATGGAAAGGGAAAAGGAGAGGTGAATTGAGTCTCCTTGAAAGACTTGAGAAATTAGAGCCCAGCACCAGGTGCAGTGGCTCACGCTTGTAATCCCAGCACTTTGGGAGGCCAAGGCGGGAGGATCACCTGAGTTCAGGAGTTCGAGACCAGCCTGGCCAACATGGTGAGACCCTGTCTCTACAAAAATACAAACATTAGCTGGGCATGGTGGCATGTGCCTGTAATCCCAGCTACTTGGGAGGCTGAGGCGAAGAATCACTTGAACCCAGGAGGTGGAGGTTGCAGTGAGCGAAGATTGTGCCATTGCACCCCAGCCGGGGTGACAGAGCAAAACTCCATCTCAAAAAAAAAAAAAAAAAAAAGAGAAATTAGAGCCCAGCAGAGAACACAGGAAGAGAAGTCAGCTCACTGGGCACTGTGCATGCTGGTACAACAAAAATGACAAAGAATTCTTCTGAGAGGCAAGAGAGGAATTCAAAATTGGAAAACAGAACCATATACTAATAATCCACTCATTTGCTGAGCACTTTACCATTTTCTTTTCCTTTTCTTTCTTTCTTTTTTTTTTTAATTTTTAAGACGGAGTCTTGCTCTGTCGCCCAGGCTGGAGTGCAGTGGCATGATCTTGGCTCACTGCAACCTCTGCCTCCCCAGTTCAAGTGATTCTCCTGCCTCAGACTCCTAAATAGCTAGGATTACAGGCATGCACCAGCACACCTGGCTAATTTTTGTATTTTTTAGTAGAGACAAGGTTTCGCCATGTTGGCCAGGCTGGTCTCAAATTTCTGGCCTCAAGTGATCTGCCCACCTCAGCCTCCCAAAGTGCTGGGATTACAGGTGTGAGCCACCGTGTCCAGCCCACTTTACTATTTGCTATATCCTTTTATACATGTTACATAATTTGACTTTGAGATCACCCTATGAACGGATGAGGTGCATGTTCATCATCCCACCTTGTGAATGAGGAAGGAAGCTGAGACCTAGAGAGCAAAGTCACAGGAGGTGACAGAGCCGGTATTCAAACCCATGTTTTACAATTCTAAGTCTGACGTGCTCATTGCTGCTTTCCAGAGAGGTCTCAGATCATCTACACTGAGTTCTGGCTTCCCTATTTACCAGCTGTGTGATTTTGGGCAAGTTGCTGAACCTCTCTGTGCCTCCCTGTTCTCATTCTGTACAATGGAGCTGGTATAAGGATTACATGAGCCAATAAAAAGAAAGCACATGGTAAATGTTCATCAAAAATTAGCTTTTGTTTTTATTCCTAGAAAAAAAGAAAGTGAGACATGATGAGAATGGCAAAGATAAGAAATCTGAGAATCATAGAAGAGGGTGAGAAGAACAGTTCCAGCATGTCAGTGCTCAGTTCCCCCAGGCAGTAAGAGTAGGAATAGGGTGACCAGGCAGAGGCCAGGGCAGGCCAGCAGTACCAATAGGAAGATGCCCTCATCCCCACCTTGGCCTTCAACCTGAAGAAGCTCATTGTTTCCCTAGGCCCAAATCTAGCTGGCAGCCAGCCCAGGACAAAGATTGAGGACAGGAGTGGGGAAAAGAGATGGATAAGGCATCTTGGCCACCCTCGAGGGGCTCATGGTCTGGTTGTACGATCAAGACAAGGCTATGTGAGCAAAGATGGCTTCTCTCAGTCTCGCCTGAATGCCAGGTTCCCTGTCCAGTGAGGTGCTGGTAAAAATGGAACAACTAACTCTTTGTTGGGGGATGAGAGGTCAGAGGGGCTGATATGCCGATTTTCATGTTTGCCAATTTCCATGGTGTAAATACTCTTATTGTGGCCATCTTCAAAAAGAAGCAGGTCCTGGCATCAAGCCATGAGGGCGGGACAGGCAGTAAGGTGAGGACAAAGGTGTGGGGTCACGGTGAGAAGTTGGAGACCCGCATCCTGGTCCCTAAGAGAGTGCACAGAGATGCTACATGCCTTGGACACGTCATTTTACCTCTTTGACCTCCAGTCACCTCAAGGAAGAAAATGAAAACATACCGTGTTGGAGGGTGGACAGAGCTGGTGTGAATCCAGGCCAGAGGGTATTTTTCAAGCACTTGCTATGTGCTAAGCCCTGGGATACAGAGAAGAATAACAGACGGTCGTGCTGGGGAAGTGGGAAGATGTGAAAGTCCCATGACCTCATTGACACAGTGGTGGCAATGATTAGTAAGTACGAGGTGATGGGCTTGTCGTGTCTGAGTCACACAATTCATTCTGTCAGTCCCCAGATCTTTTGTTTTGTTTTGTTTGAGACAGAGTCTCACTCTGTCACTGAGGCTGGAGTGCAGTGGTGCCATCTTGGCTCACTGCAACCTCTGCCTCCCAGGTTCAAGTGATTCTCCTGCCTCAGCCTCCCAAGTAGCTGGTACTACAGGCATGCACCA